>NC_088361.1:25115029-25122529 GCF_034508935.2 Berghia stephanieae | reverse complement strand
GAAATGTTTACGAAAATTAGAACAATGATAAAAGACAGTCATTTATATAAACAGTCATATTTATTATCAACAGCATAATATAGCCATGTCATTCTAAAAGGCTAGTCCAAAAAGGCTTGTGCCCGGCAATTCTTCTTGTTTGAACAATAGTTTTTGGGATTTATAACCTTGTGACGCACGGTTGTCATGTTTTGACACTTTTTTAAAAGAAAAATCTACACATATTTTTTACTCATTCGAAGTTATGGACGAGATAAAGAGTAATGTATGCCGAGACAGTCTGCTCAAAATTACAAATTTAATTTATTACGCAATAAAGATTATACTTTCATCCTCATCAATGCAATTAACAAATAATTGCTTTTAGCTCATTAATGTGCTTAGTCTGACTATAAAGTTAGTGTAAAAATCGAAAATATTATCATTGTGCTGAAATTCTGACCTGGGAATCACTCGCTATCACAGCAGGAGTTTTGAAACAGAAAAGTAGGAGGAGGACGAGGAGGAGGAGGGGGAGGAAGAGGAGGAGGACGAGGGGGAGGAAGAGGAGGAGGAGAAGGATAAGAAGAAGAAGAAGAAGAAGAAGAAGAAGAAGAAGAAGAAGAAGAAGAAGAAGAAGAAGAAGAAGAAGAAGAAGAAGAAGAAGAAGAAATATTTTTTACAAACAAAAAACAGAAGCATGAATGAAATGATCTGTCGTATGTTTAAGCAATTAATAGCGCGTTGTATGTCACGGTGAAAGATCTTTATATTTTTATTATATATCTTTTTTTTCTGCTGATTGACCTACCGTGATCGTAGCTGTCTTCAATCAATACTTTGATTTTGGGATCCTCCGTGTTAATCAAAGATATGGACACATTTCTTAGGTCCCCGGTGGACGAAGAATAGACAGTGAGACAAAACTCTGATTCATCCCCCTCAAGCAAAACTTTGGGCATAGTGAAAAAATAGCCTCTGTAATAATAATAATAATAATAATAATAATAATAATAATAATAATAATAATAATAATAATAATAATAATAATAATAATCATAATAATCATAATAATAATAATAATAACAATAATAATAATAATAATAATAATAATAATAATAATAATAATAATACTAATAATAATAATAATAATAATAATGTACTAGGTATAAAGTGCACACTTTTACTCAAAGGTGCGCAGGGCGCTATGAACCCCCCCCCCCCCCCAAAAAAAAAAACAAAAACAAAAACAAAAAAAAAAAACAAATAAAAAAACAAAACAAACAGAACAAAACAAAGAAAAAACAAAACAAAACAAAACAAAAAACAAATTTTTTTTTTAAAATTCAGTTTTTAGAATCTTTTTAGAAATCTCATATAAAGGGCTGGATCTAGTTTTAAAACCTATGTTATTCCATAACCGACGGGCACTGATAGAGAAATTTTACTGTTAAATTTGTTAGAACATTTTCTTACGTTACAAAAATTGAGCTTTTATATAGGGCAATATCCACTAAATGTGCTCACAGTGCTTTACAAGGGGTCCCTGGCCAAGAGCAACATTTAACATTTAGAACGGGACAACGCCTGTTAGGCGATGTTACAATTTTTTTCGAACAGAGACAACGCTGTTAACAGCCAGGTACTCATTTTACACCTGAGTACGGTGAGAGAATGTGAGTAAAGAGCCTTCTCCAAGGACTCAACTATGCGCCGAGCGAGGCTCGAACCCAGGACCTTCCGATCCGAAAGCGAGTGTCATACAACTAGACCACATAGCCGCACGTTAATCAACGAAGAGTCAGCAGATCTCAAAGCTAGCTCTGGTTTATATGAAGAAGTTAGCTCCTGTATGTAAGGAGGGGAAATTTCGTTCATGGATTTATATGCATAACAAAGAATCTTAAAATCAAGTCGAAACTTTATGGGTAGCCAGTGGAGGGATTTCAGAATTGGTGTTATATGTTTGTTTGATTTAGTGAGGGATGCTATTCTGGCTGCTTTATTTTGAACTCTTTGTAAACTGTTTATGTGTATTCAGGGCAGCCGGAAAGAAGGGCGTTACAATATTCAATTTTACTAAAAACCAAAGAAGACATTTATCAATGAGATGTTTTAGTTCCCCTACATTTCTCAAATTAAAGTTGCAAGATTTGATTACATTGGAAACATGGTCATTCATGGACAAATTGTTATCTAATAAAACGCCAAGTTTACGAACATGGGTTGATGAAATGCTTACCTTTGGTCTTAAATTTATTCTTAAATTGATTTTCATCGAGTCCTGACTTCTAAATGAGTGGTCTAACAATGGCTATCTGCAAGTTATCGGGTATAATAGCATTTGACAAACTGGAATTTACAATATCATCAGGAATAGGTGCAACAAAAATTGAACACTTCTTGGTCAGCCAAGTCGGGCCCAATGCACATGTTTTGTTTGGAGATGTTCTTAAAATGTCCAAAATTTCCGACTCCGTGACCAGTTCGAACTCATAGGAAGTTGGTGGCGAATGGGTCTCAGTTTGGATTTGATCCTCAACCTTTACGTCATTAATGTTTGGTGTTGACAGGGAATTAATATCAAGGTTCTTTCTAATATCCATAATTTTATCATTGAAAAATGCGGGAAAGTCACTGGCAAGTTTGTTGGGATCCCCGTGGGTTGGTAGTTTTGATGTAATGTCCTTCTTGTCGGTGATTCTGTTAACCGTTTTGTACAAGTTTCCGACGTTGTTCTTGTTTTCCGTTTATTCATTTTTTATGATTTTATTTTTTTCAGATCTTGCTTTCTTGATAATAAAATTTCTTTATTTCCTTAGTTCGATATAAATTTGTTTGTCGATTTCTAAATTTGATAATTACCATCTTTTTTTTTCGGTGGCTCTTAGTTTTTTTCTTGATTAGATTGGTATCGTCGTACCACTTGTTGTTTGGTGGAATTATAATTTTCCGGGTTTTGAGTGGACAATGTTGATCAAAAATTTTGGTTAGTTCTGGATTATAAAGGTCAATTTTGGTTCCAATTGATGGTGATTCTTTAATTTTCTGCAGAAGATCCGATTCTAAAATTGATTGGGGAAAAATACTCGATATTTAAATCTTTGGTTTTTCTGTAGGTAATCCGATTTGATGTTGGTATCAATTTTGTTTCAATTTTAAAGGAGATGAGGTCATGGTCAGAGAAGGGACAGTCATTTATGGAGATGTTGATTTTATCAAGGTTCTCATTCTCTGCTATAACAAGATCTAAAATATGGCCGGCATTGTGATGGGATAGTCCGAAAGAATAAGTAATTGGTTAAATTTTTGTGTGTGGACGTTGTTGCTGTCATCCACATGAAAATTAAAATGGCCGAAAATAGGAATTTTACCATTTTCTGTGTTGATTTGGTGTAGAAGGTTTTCAAGTTCCTCAAAAAAAAAAAAAGTTGATGCAGTGGCTTTATTTTTACGTGATGGTGGTAGACGGTAGACAGAAAATAGTCTGTATGTGATTTTGTGAACTTGAAGTAGAACTTCGAGATGTTCAAAAGACTTGAAGACATCCTTTCTGCCCACCCTCTGCACTCGCAGTTTGTCATTAATAATGTTAATTATACCACCTCCCCATCCCGAGGTTCTACTTTTATTAATAGCAGTGTAACACTCGGGCAAAAGTCCATTGTCAGGGTCGCCAGTCAACCAAGACTCCGCGATAGAATGAAAGTCACAGTGGATAATCAAGTCCAGGAGAAGAGCCAGTCTTGTTCACGACCGATCTTGCGTTCAAAAAGTTGAAATTAAGATGGGAGGATGTCTTGTTTTGTTTGATTTCGATGACCTGGAATGTCGTCTCCGTCGTTGTTATTGTATTGGCTGTTCTATTGGTGGTTGTTGTTTTTGTTGCTGTTGTTGTGTTACTGCTGCTGTTGTTTTCGGTGAAATCGCTGTTGCAAATATGGTGCTAGTGGTATTGATGATAGTTATGATGGTCGCTGTAATGGTGATGATGTTGATGGTTTGTAATGGTGGCGGTGGTCGCTGTAGTGGTGATGATGGCGTTGGTGGTCGCTGTGGTGATGACGATGTCGGTGATCGCTGTGGGTGGTGTTGATGTTCGCTGTGGTGATGACGATGTTGAAGGTCGTTGTGTTGTTGAAGGCGACGGCGGTCGCCGTTGTAGTGATATTATTATATCAACATAATGATTATGTTGTGGTACTTTGTTATGTTCTTCATATGTGTGGTCACTTATTTCAGTTACTTTTTTGTGTTTATGTGCAATAAGGTTTCGCTGGGGCGGGTGAACAGTGTTGAAAGGATGGACGATGGCCAAGTTGAACTCTAATTTTCTTTTGTTTTCTTTGTTCTCTTCTAATGTCTCGCGTTTTGTTTTTGTTGTTATAATAATGTGGTGGGGCGAGGGGAGGGGGGGGGGGGGGCGTTGGTTAACCACGTTGGAATGTGACGTTGTTTTCGGTTACCCCCTCGGGCCTTTCGTAAATATCAGTTGTAAGCTAAAAATAAAAACGTTCACAATTTTTAAATAATGGCGGTGGTAAGTCCGTGATAAAAATAAGGTGAACAATGTTTGTTAGAGAGCGGCAGCCAATAAAGGACAATGTAAAAATATTTTCAAACTCACAGTTTCCATGATAAAATAAAGGATTACAGAGATGTTCTTCCTTAAGAGTTGATAAAAACTGTATAATAAGAAACAGTAACTTCTTACAAGCACAAAGAAGTAAAAGTGTCCAGGTATAAATGTATAGAAATCACAAAACTTTCAAAACACACAAGAGCACAGAACGACACGTCTTGCCTGTTAGCCGTGTTTACAGTTGATTAATAATAATAATAACTCTCCTTTTTATTGTGTTCTTGGATGAGCACTTTACAAAACATTACCTCACTGGTCCCAGGCTTAAATTGGTAGTCGGTTATAGTTAGTTAATGATATTTTGCAAGAGAGCTCGTTCAAGAAGGACACATGATCCGAGCAATTACAATATTTAAAGAACATAAATGCATCGAGCTAGTATTCATATTGATGTAAACGAATACCGGGCTAAAGGCAAATCTACATCCGGAAATACGCAAAACAATATCAGCGCCAACTGAACATAACAGCGTTCAACCCAGACGCAACTGAGCAGCATACCTCCCTGAAAAATCCATCTACATACCAGAGGGTGGGGGAAACAGCGTTGTAGGACGAATAAACCAAATGAGAATAATAAATAATAGATAGATATATAAATAGATAGATAGATAGATAAATAGATAGATAGTAGATAGGTAGGTAGATAGTAGGTAGGTAAGTAGGTAGATAAATAGATAGATAGATAGATATGTGTTAAATATAGTAGGTAGATAGATAGATAGATAGATAGATAGATAGATAGATAGATAGATAGATAGATAGATGGATAGATACAGAGCAACCTCTGGATAACGACACCCATGAATAACGACAACCCCTGGAAGCGACATTGACCATTGGTCCCGATTTTTTAAATTTTTTTGCTATATTATTAGTAATAAATTAATCCAAATACATTTCAGTAAAACTCCTGTTTGGCGAAATCGTTATAACAATAATAGGCAGTTGATACCGATGCTTGATACCTGACCATCTTCATCTCGTACCAATAAAAAATGCATTTTTTCCTCCCAATGAGATCGCTTTGTGACCGACCAATCAGAATACATTTTAAAAAATAATAAAATTCCCTTTATTCATCTCATAAGGACATTTGTCTCTAGGGTCTATTCCAAGGGAAGACCGGAATAGCCCAGGCGTCAGTCGCAGTAAAGCGCCGCAAATTGATCTAGGGCGAGTTCACTTACTCGAGGCCACATTGCGCAGCGGTAGGTGATCGAACTCGGTACCTTTCGGGTAACGAAGCAAAGACCGTACCTCTGCATCGCAAAAGTGATAGAAGGGATGATGAGCAGCTCGGCTTGTTTGGTGGCTCATCGTCGGGTGTAACTTCCCTTTGCACCTAGATGGTGGTATCTACTATCGTTGCTAATACCCCAAGTAGTTTTAAAGTAGGTATTAGACAATGGTCGGTGATGCTTTCACTGCCCCATGTTTACTAAACTGCGTGGAATCAGCACTTGCTAGTATGGAACCACAGCAAAAGAAGTTTATCTGTGGATGGAACTCTAAAGGGTCCATTAACCTTTCATGTTAGCTACCTGCCTGAGGTCATGGAGGTTACTGATTTCAGGCAATGCCGTGTCCAATGGGCGCAATTATGAATATTTATGGTCTTATGGTAGGTATGTTGGAATAGTGGGAAACCATTATCAGCCTTTCACTTAAAATTATCTTAATTTGAAAAATCAGTTGAATCTCTAAACATCAGTCCAAATTTGAAATCTATTCTGGTTAGACGGTATTGCCATCTATTTCTCGACATACACACAGCGTTATAAAAGGACAGGTAGGCCTACTCATTTCACAATATCTAAACATCAGAAATTTGATTGATACCTAGTTTTTTGTGGTTTTTAAAAAAGTTATAGATCTACTAATTGTTAAGTGCTTCGTGTGTGTGTGTGTGTGTGTGTGTGTGTCTGTATGTGTGTGTGTGTGTGTGTGTGTGTGATAAGAGAAGGGGGAGAGAGACACACAGAGAGATAGAGAGAGAGAAGACTGACACAATTTCTTTTCTTTCAACTCAAGTTCGCTGAGTGTTTTGCAAGTAGACCGGAAACGCATGAAAACGTCGGAAGCTAGCCTCTTTTGGAGTCCTTCAGTTCACCAACATCAAGATGGTTGCGCTATGGATAAGTGTTTGAAGGATAGCTAAAGTTCTTGATTCCGCACATAACATCTGACAATCATTATTATTCCAAAAATTTTAATTTTAGATGGTCCCCTCCTAAAATAATTTATATAGTTTTCTTTTGCTGGTAGATTGCTGTTTATTTACGAGCACAAATCACTTGCAGGTCTGATATCAGAATTATGAGAATGTTTTGAAATTGGTGTATTGGACAATGATATTTTAATTGGTTTGCATTTTATTACAACATAAAGATAATTATAATCTAGGTTATCAAACGTGTATATAATGCCACATCATTTACAACTGACCGTGATTTCTTTTACTATGTGTGAATAGGGAATTATGAGTCAGAGCGGAAATGCTCATATGAGTTGCTTTGTCTTTCTATTTTCTTTATTTCGACATAAAGATATGTCAAATCATGTAGACGACGTATACTTAAATACAACTGATAATCCAAATAGTTATGTCATGAAAACACATACAACTCTCAAACCAACACAAAATATTGTCAATTGCAAAATATTATATCAACCCCAACATAGCTTTCAGTCATCAGACTTGCGCATAAGTGCACGAAGTCGAGACAAAACTATCAATTCTGTAAAAAAATAAATTGCAGTTGACAAACTCAATCGCTTATAAAATGAATTGACCCATGTACGAGTAACGAATCAAAGGTAATGAAATTGCCGTCAAGATGTAATCAATTGCCTCAAATTGGTAAGGTGTCGAGGTG
>NC_088361.1:25105029-25110029 GCF_034508935.2 Berghia stephanieae | reverse complement strand
TAAAATGGTCAGCGATAGCCAAGTCCTTGACAGTCATCGTGTGAAGAAATGTGTTTTCGGTTGGGGAAATAACCCATTGAAACGACGGTTTGGCACGGTAATGATTATTATAGTCGTGATCTGGAGTTGTATCAACTAGGGGATATTGGCGCAAATTCAAGTAAAATATAGGTTGAAATTTTATAAAGCAGAGTTTGTCCCGAGACTAAAATGTAATATCGAGACATGAAACTTTTCAGGCTGCTTCAGTATGTAGGTTTTTAATGTCAAGTCAGTAAACACAGCATTTGTGTATTGATGGCATGTGTTTCATTCTTTCCTTACCGACCATTTTTCAAGCTTTTTTCCCCTGAAATGTCTAACAGATACAACACACAATACGAATTTTAAAATTTAAATTCAAAAGCAAAAAGCACGTGCTATACATAATTTTGTTTGGCAAAACACGCTTTACAAAATAGCATTAAGTTCTTGTATATAGAGCAATGTTTTTTCTTTCTTTAAATATTGTGATTTATAAAAATGAATCTGAATTATTTAAAATAAAATTGTTCGTATGGAAACGAATGTGACGATTTTCCTACAGTTGGTGAGGTGAGGATTAAGTAACATAAACACCATACCAGCCGTACAAATACGCAAAACTATGTGTAGACTTTAAACTCAATTGATGCTATGTTATTAGATACAATATTCACAACATCGGCCAAAAAAGGTGTGTAACATTTAACTTTTATCGTCTGATTTATATAATTGAGTGAGAACTAGTCACTAAAAGGCGGTCTAAAAATAGTAGCAAAGAGTCGAGTGACGTCAATTTCGTTCCTTCTTCAGTCGGTAAGTGAGAATTTAGTGAGAAGCAATCACCCGACTGAAGATTGAAAGCAGAGAAAACCTGAGCCAAACTGAAGTGAAATTACCATTGAACATTAAAAGCGACGTTCACCGTCTTGATACGGCCTGATATTCATTTGTCTGCTATTATTACTCGACTATTGCCTCGCCAGAAATTTCTGATCTCGACATTCCAGTCTCGGGTATGCCTATGTACTTCGAAGAAAGAAATGCCTTGAGATGTTTCTTTCAAGATTTTTACATATTATTCAACAGACCAGAGAAGTTGTGACGTCAAACCTTCTATTATTCCGGTTCAAAGCTCATTGGAAGTGTGTATGTAACCGGGCTTTAAGAGGATTGGATCTAATAATGAATAGGTTACATATTAAATCATAAGGTGACATAACTACTTTAGTAGCATGATGTATAGGCAGATTCTTAAGATATCGGGACGTCAAAGAGCCAGGGTGGATGAGTTGTTTTTTTTATGACCAGCATATATTTATACTAGAAAATAAGATGCCATCAATCTGAAACCAGAAGATCAATTACACATGTTATGTATCTAGTCCTCTGGAAGAGTGGTTTTACACGGCCAATGATATTGGAACCAGATTTTTTTTTTAATTCACACTATTATAGTTTTTGCATTCTGCCTCTTCTTTAGCTCCTTTGCATTGAAACATTACAATTTTCAGTAAAATACTAATTATAAATATTTCTAAACACTTACTCTTGAGCAGAAACAAATATCCCAGATAAAAGATAGGCCACAACAAAAATGCTTGTTAAATGATTGTGTCCTTTGGTGGTGGCCATTTTGAACCGCACCAAATTCAAAACACCAAATGCAAACTGTAACTTTACAATTTAAAAAATCTCTTAGTACAACTGAATATTGTCTTCAATCATATTATGTCTCCACCGGTCCGTCTCGAATGGTGTATGAGAAGAATGAGAGCACAGTTATATCCGTCTTCAAATTGGATGTGACCTACGATTGGTTAGTATCTATCCCATCACTCTTAGCTAACTATCGTTAGTACGTAGGTAGTAGTTAAACTGACGCCATTCTGTGAATGGATTGATGACGTATGAACGGATCTTGCGTATATTGAATCCGTCTCTGCTCACGTATCTCAATGCTACGGATAGCCACTTACACGGGCGTGAGAAAATTAATGTCAGGGATAGGTTTAAGTATAGGTGTGTGTCTATATATATATATATATATATATATATATATATATATATATATATATATATATATAGGTTGTGTGAAATAAAGCATAAGTTGCCGTTTGATGGCAAGGCCGTGCATCCACAATTGATATGAAGTATGAAGCTGAGATAAATGGAAAAGTAAAACTCCAGATCTCCTTTTAGAGTGCAGTTATGTCAGATTGGAAAACAGCATTTATTTTGGAGCCCTCTCTTTTATAGATAGTTCGAAGATGACGTCACTCATGTCTTTGTTATTGTTTTTGCGATCCGCGTTTATGAGTACTTCTTACTAAACTGTATTAACCAGACTATAAACCTTCAATGTTACACACAGTTTGTGTGTTGGCCAGTTTTACTTCCGGGTGGCAATGTTGTGAACTTCTTAGCCAAGTGCATACTATCTATATGGAACTCATTAAATACTTATAATATACAAAGAATTGTCAGATCTTTGATACCTTTAAAAAATTCCTCAAAACTGGATTATTTAGATTTACCTATCAAATGAATCGTTGATATATATGTGTGTGTATATGTATATGTATATGTATGTATATATATATATATATATATATATATATATATATATATATGTTTATATGTGCAGATACGCATGCGTGGTGGGGGATGTGTGGATATATATATATATATATATATATATATATATATTTACACACACACACAAACACACACACACACACACACACACACACACACACACGAACACAGACACCTTCCCCAGTTCTGCTCGCCCGATCAATCGTACCGACACACAAAACCATGTGTAGCTTTAGAAGGAACGAAGTTGGCATCCCTCGGATGAGGTCATTTAAATCGACGAGTTTTACGGCCAATACGATTTTTTTTTCAATAGTACGGCAGTTAACTGGTTAGATTCTTAAGAAATAAACAAATCTTTTGCTTTGGTTCGAGAGAATGCCTCTCATATGACAGCTTTCACAATCCATAAAACTTCATACTGGAACGTCACGGATTGTATAAGAATGAATCACATTCTATCCAAAAAATGTTGATTACACTAAAATCTCTTCCTCATTTCGTCCGTGAAGGATAATGCGATGTGATTTTTATACACAGTCGGCAATTTATTTTTTAAAAATTGAATTTCGTTTACTTGTAATTGTTGTTTTTTTTTTTTTTACTTGTTCTAAAAAAAAATAATCCAAAACGATATGAATCACAATTATTACTCTGCTCTTTTCTGTTGTTGTTCTTGACAACGGCGACGACGACTATGATGATGGTCATAATGATGATGACGATGACGATGATGATGATGATGATGATGATGATGATGATGATGAAGATGATGATGATGATGATAATAGCGGCTATGTGGTCTAGTGGTATGACACTCGCTTTCGGATCGGAAGGTCCTGGGTTTGAGGCTCACTCGGCGCATAGTTGAGTCCTTTGAAAAAACTCTTTACTCACATTCTCTCACCGTACTCAGGTGTAAAATGAGTACCCGGTCGTTTACAGCGTTGTCTCTGTCCGAAATAAATTGTAACATCGCGTAATAGGTGCCATGTCCCGTCCTACATGTTAAATGTTGCTGTTGGCCAGAGATCCATTGTAAAGCGGTTTGAGCACATTTAGTGGATATTGCGCTATATAAAAGCTCATTTAATTTAAATGATGTTTTTTAATAACAAATAATACCCAAGTGGATTCGTACATGAATAGTGATGTCTCGTGCTTAAGCAGCCCCTATCATCGTCATAGAGTGGTCCGGAAATACACCAAGAACTCAGTTACTAGGTCAAGGGTATTGGAAATCGACTACGAGATTCTTTTTTTTTAAAAATCTGTCCTTTCCGGCTTCGAAAATATTACAATAGAACTCTTGACCCTTAGATGTTAAGCTCACACACACTCACTCACTCACACACACACACACACACATACACGGGCACACACACACACACACGCACACACACACACACTCAAATCTTCATAGTTCTCAACAATTAGAATGGGAGCTAATAATATTATTGTGATATCTTAAATTTGTTGGCCAATAAAATGAAAATGTAAGATATCAGGCTATCTATCTATCTATCTATCTATCTATCTATCTATCTATCTATCTATCTATCTATCTATCTATCTATCTGTCTGTCTATCTATCTATTTATCTGTCTATTTATCTATCTATCTATCTTTCTATCTCTATATATCTATCTTTATACAATTTTAAGCTTGAGCACTTATGCAGAGCAATATCTACTAAACGTGCTCAAAGCGCTTTACAATGGGTCCCTAGCAAACAGCGACGACAATTAACTTGTAGAATGAGACATGACACCTGGCATTCAAGTACCTGTAGAAATGACTCGTCGCCATGTTGGGACGAGAGAAATCTGTCAGTGTATCAAAAAAGATAAAACATAATTTAGCCATGAATGAAGAAATCATTTCTTATGTGAGAACAAATGTTGTAGGAAATTACTTGTTCTTTAATCTACATGGTTAAACATCAAAATTTATCAAGGAGTCACCAAAACTCAAAATACCGAATTCTCAGCATACTCGAGAAAAACAATTGAATTGGATGGACAACCATGCGTGAAACTTCGTAAAAACAACCGGCTCACGATCTTAATGATCGATTCAAGATAATACAAAATAAATATGATTAAATTTGTTAGTATCTAAAATTGTTATTTAGACGAGAGATCACCAATTGACGTGTTTTACTACCAGATCCATAGATATAAATATAATTATGTTCGTTGGACAGCTGCGTGTAGCCCAATTAAAATTAATTTCAAGCGATTCACATAAGAAAAGTGGCACATCAAACCACTATAACCTACTTGACAACTTATGCTTATGTCTTGTCTTTAATGTCGCGTTCCATTTGCTTTTTAAATGTATTGTCTTTATCCCATAATTGACCGGCGTCTAAAGATGAC
>NC_088361.1:25070029-25100029 GCF_034508935.2 Berghia stephanieae | reverse complement strand
TTATTATTATTATTATGATGATGATGATGATGATGATGATGATGATGATGATGATGATGATGATGATCATTATCATCATCATCATCATCATCATCATACGGATGTAGGAGATGAAAATTAATATTTTTAAAAAAATTTAATAAACTTTAAAGATTAAGATAAAATTAATTGTTATTTCCTTTTAGTTTGTTCATGTTTTTTTCAATGTATATACAATATATATAGGTATATATATATATATATATATATATATATATATATATATATATATACATATATATATATGTATATATATATATATATATATATATATATATATATATATATATATGTATATATCATGAAAAAGGAGTTGGAATTCTTTTAGACAAATCAACATCAAAGTGCTATTTGGATCATGTTGCAATCTCAGAAAGAGTTATTTTAGTAAAGTTGAAAGGAAACCCGTTTAATGTTAATATTATTCAAATATACGCCCCGACATCAGACAGTGACGAAAACACAATTGAGACATTCTATCAAGATATGGAACAAGCATTAAAACAATGTAAATCTGATGAAATTCGTTTAATAATTGGTGATTTCAATGCAAAGGTTGGTAACGGAGAGTTGAGAATATCGTTGGCCCCCACGGACTAGGTACCAAAAATGATAGAGACAGATGCAGATTGGAAAACCTTACTATTGTCAATACATGGTTTAAAAACCACGATAGAAAGAAGTGGACATGGATAAGCCCAGGTGGCCTTTATAGAAATCTGATAGACTTTATTCTGGTCCAACATCGATTCAGAAATATCGTACGCAACGCGACAACTATTCCAAGCGCAGATTGTAATAGTGACCACAGACCTGTCAAGGCCACGCTAAAAATAAAACTTAAACAAATAAAGAAAAAGAAAGTGGAACCAAAACTGCAATTCGATCTATTGAGAATTAACCATCAAATAAAAAATGATTACAAAGAATGCGTGAAAGAAAAAAGTGAAAACTTGACCTCAGATATAAACATAGATGAGTACTGGAATCAAGTATCGAACTGCATCACAGAATCTGCAAGAGAAACAATTCCATTTGTGAAAAAAGACGAACCAAAACATAAAGTGGATGGATGACAAGATCCTGAAACTGATGAATGAAAGACGAAAACTAGAACGCAACAGCAATGAATATAAAGAAGCTAATCAGATTATAAAACGTGAGTATAAGAGAGCAAAGGAAGATTATATTGAACATGAATGTCACAGCATTGAAAGACTAAAATAATCTAACACCAAACAATTCTACCAGTCAATACAAGATCTAAATGGAAAACGCCCAGCCGTGGCAAGAAAATGCGTTAAAGACGCAAACGGTAATATACTTGACAACAACGAAATTTTGGAACCTTTGGGCAGTATACATAAAAAATCTACACGCGGATGCCAAAAGAGGGACGAGCTTGGATAAAGAAATCTCTACTGTGAACACGGGTCCCCAGATTATGCGAGAAGTAGAAGCTGCTTGTAAAGAGATGAAAAGGGGGAAAGCGGTAGGCCAAGATAGCCTCTCAATAGAATTGATTGACGCCCTCGACGATCTGGGAATAGACATTCTGACAAAAGCCTTTAATGTCATATAGGAAAAGGGTGAGTTGCCTAATGTCTTAAGACAATCGGTATTCATTACGAAACCCAAAAAACAAGGTTCTATTGACTGTGACCAACACAGAACAATCAGCATAATGAGCCAGGCCACAAAAATTATGTTAAGACTACTTATGAAAAGAATGAGGAGCAAGATCTCTCCATAGATAGGTGACGAGCAGTTTGGTTTTGTTAAAGAAAAGGGTACGGTAAATGCAATATTTACATTGAAAACATTAATGCAACGGTCAATCGAAAAACAAAGATCACTTTATCTATGCTTCATTGATTATTCCAAAGCTTTTGATTCAGTACAGCACGATACGCTATTCAAAATCTTAGAAAAGATCGGTATAGACAGTAAAGACCTTCGAAAAACTTATATTGGAATCAAACAGCGTGTGTCAAACTGGATAATGAAACATCGGACTTCTTTAACATCGAGAAGGGAGTAAGACAAGGTTGCGTCTTATCACCAGACCTTATTAACAAATATAATGAAATAATATTCAAAGAAATTGAAGATATGAAAGGCGTCGTCGTTGGAGGGCAGAATATGAATAGCATAAGATACGCAGACGATGGTACTCTGATGGCCTACTCTCCAGAACACGTGCAGAAAATTTTAGATATAGTGGTGTACAAAAGTGAAGAGATGGGCCTGAAACTAAATATTAAGAAAACCGAATGCATGGTGGTCTCAAAGAATGACAACAACGCGACCTTCCACTTGTCAAGCAAAGGAAAGACCATCAAACAAGTAAAGAAATTTAAATATTTAGGCACTATCATCACCCATGACGCCCGTGACATAGAGGATATAAAACAAAGAATAGCATTAGCAATAAACGTGTTCCATAAAATGCGACCAGTTGTGTCAAACAACAACCTAAACTTGAAGACCAGAATGAAAGTAGTAGAAACAAATGTTATAAGTACCCTTTTATACGGTTGTGAAACGTGGACGCTTGACAAAGAATGTACGAGGAGGTAAGAGGCATTTGAGATGTGGGTGTATAGAAGAATGTTGAGGGTATCATGGACAGACAGGTGTACGAACGAGGAAGTGTTGGAGAAGGTGAGAAAGGGAAGAATACTGATCGATAACATCTGAAATAAGCAGTTACGCTTTCTGGGACATGGTGGAGAATGGAGAAGAGACGGAATAGAAACGTTGGTAGCATCTGGGATGATCGAAGGAAAGAGAGCTAGAGGAAGACAAAGAATGACTTATCTAAATAACCTAAGAATGGCCAAATGTGACTTAAAAAGCAACACAGATTTCATGCGCACCGCAGAGGATCGTGATTTGTGGAGACAGCTGAGCGGCAACGTGCTCAAGAGCACAAGCCGCGATGGATGATGTTGTGTATATATATATATATATATATATATATATATATATATATATATATATATATATATATATATATATATATATATATACACACACACACACACATATATATATATATATATATTTATATATATATATATATATATATATATATATATATATATATGTGTGTGTGTGTGTGTGTGTGTGTGCGTGCATGTGTGTGCGTATGTGTATGTGTGTGTGTATTTGTGGGCGGGGGGGGGGGGGTATTTTTTTTTGTTTGGTAAAAATTTCAATCTTTGTTGTCAGATATTCAACATGAACTATAAACACAATCCATATTTCATTGTATTTAACACGAATCAATTTCTAATGGAGACTAAGTAAGTTACAACTCAAGTACAATGATCTTAAAGCGGTGTCAATCTGTGTTTCAAATTGTAAATTCCATGGGCATCTTTTGGCAAAGTTGGTTTTATCTGCTGGAGATGGTTGTATTTCTCTCAGGAGATCTTCCTCTGACTGGTGTAAACCTGCATCGGTGATCATTAGAAGTTGCTCTTCCATCACTCATTGATTGGGGAAGCAGATTCCAGTTATCCTGATGGTTCGGTTCAAACAGAATAGTTCCATCTGGTTCACAACTAACTGCTCTTATGTCAGTAAAAGTTGGGAATGCTACCATCAATCCTGGCCTGTTTGTGGTTAAGGAGTTACTTCATCAAATGACAGGAAGCATTTGTATGTCAAGTAATGTACTGTAGCTTGTATGGAGTGCTGTATTCTGTCACGTGAGAGGTTTAAAAAATGATTGTATTGTAGTTAGATGGAGTGAAAATGTCAACTTTTGATCAATTGCGCATTTATTGAGTCGCATACCATCTGATTATGTCCTTTCTCTAAATAAATACTTTTGTACAACTGTGGCGCCTTGCTTCCATATAAATAAACTCAACATTCTTGACATCACGTTTCTATACCATCGTTGGAGAGTATTATTTTGGTGTAAGTACCAGCTGTTAATTTTGCGCATAAGTAGTTGTAGAGACAACTCGTTGGCGGTCAGACCTGCCTCAATGTGGTCATGTAGTAAACAGCAGAGGCTTGGATCGATGGAGATAATAAATCAGCCTGTAGATCTATATAAGATGAATAAACTCTCCTCGTTCAGCTTTATCCTTTTATTTTTGCCACAACCATTAGAAGCTGCTGTCGTCCATTATTCACGATGAGAATTCCATGCCATTTCATCGACATTTGCACCTTCGTGTTTGACGCATTCGTCGCAATTGTCTTTTCTTGGCTTGAAAATAATGCTGTCTGTCTTCCTCTGTTACTTCGATACAACTCGTTCCTCTTCCCTTGCAACAGCATCTTTCTTTCAATAGCTTCGCTTCCCTTTCAACATATTTCTTTGATTAATCATATTTTCTTCTAACATAACATTCCAGTCTGTGTTATTTTGTTTGGCACTAATTAGCCGAGCAGTCACGTTCACAATTTGGTCACCTGTTGTATCCAAGTGGTTCGTGTTTGAAATGACCTGTAGTGTCTCCACAACTTCTCTATCGTTAGGTCTATTATTGAATGCCTTTGTCCATTTCTGTTGGTGTTCTTTCTGCACTTTTAATGAATATGCAAATACTTAATAATATCAAGTCTTTAAAATTAGTTACCAGAATGAAAAAGAAATGTACTGTTACGATTTGTTTAGCTATAACCAATGGTCTGGTAAGCATAAAACAAGACAAAACAAAGCGAAACAAACAAAACAAACAAACAAAGCTAAACCTGTAAAAATGATGTCTTCATAACCTATTATTCATGGAAATATATTGGCAATGCCTTGATCAACAATTTTCTATGAAAAGCTTGACCAAATGGTGTCCGATAGTTAGTTGTTCGTGTATTGTGATGAGGCAGGTTTGCCGAGGTCGATTATTCTGGTCAGCTTGTGCTTGTATTTTGGAGTCTGGTCTATAAACAAGAACGAAACATTCCATCCAATAAATTTATTATGTTATGATATACCAAATATAAGATTATGCAATAAATCAGATAATTAGAAAATTAGATTTAATACATATTTGATTAACATTCAGAATTGTTTCACTTACGAGATTTATCATTCTCAATTTTTTAAAAAACTCAAAACGGAATAAAAAATATTTGCATAACAATTAGAACAAATCGTCCTTGATTATTGATTGATATTATCAATTTTAGATTCGTCTCGTACATACCAACAGTTTTCCCACTAAACACAAAACATTTAGATAACTATCGTTTTAGGGTTATTTTTTTCTAATTCCGAGTGAATAAAAAGTGTTTTATACCTTTAATTGTCCGCCTCATCAGTAAAGATGTTATGTGTTGTAGCCGATCTCTTTGAACCAAAGTCAAAACTATAATCAAGGTCGGCTTTAGAATGTTTGACACTGATGTCTTAGAGGTTCCATTTACTATCGGTTGTCTCTCTAATTTCATTCGATCGGTCTTATGCTGGATAGGGCCTCTCTGACGAAGCTTTCCGTTTTGTCATATCCACCATCATTCTTTCTCTTTGAAGAGGAAACATTTTTACCCTTTGTTTTGGACTTGCATTTGGAATCGGAGCAATAGGCCTAGATAAACCCTTGGAGTGTTAATGGCATTAAAAAAAATCCAACTTCATCAATAATCAAAATAGTGCAACTATGTGGTCTTGTGGTATAACACTCTCCCTCATTAGAAGGTGTCTTGGGATCGAGTCCCGCTCTGAGCGGCGCATAACTGAGTCCTTGGAAAAGACTCTTAAACCACATTATCTAGCCGTACCCAGGTGTAAAATGAGTATCAGGCCGTTAACAGCACTGTCTCTGTTGGGAAAATAATAATATCTCTTTACAGGCACCATGTTCCGCCCTACTTGCTGCTGGCCAGGGATCCTTTGCAAAGTGGCCTGACCGCGTTAACTGGATATTGCTCTATATAAATGCTCAATGTTTTTTTGTTTTTTTTTAGTTTTGTTGTTTGTTTGTTTGTTTGTTTGTTTGTTTTTGTTTGTTTAGATTTTTCTTTTTCTTTTAAAAAAAAATAAATCAAAAGATCCTTGTTGTTGTTGGACAGGATGGGTAGGGGTTTAAATGGTGGTATGATATCAGGATAGCATCAGGTGGACATGTCATAGGGATTACGTGATTTAATAGGGTGATTGTCATGATCGAGCTTTGTTATTTTTAATTAATAGAGATAGGGAGAACGGGTGATCGGCGTATTATCTTTTTAAATACTCAATCATAATTTCGTACATTATATTGGTAAAGCATAACCGGGAGATAATAGGCTTGAAGTTCAGTCGCATCGTGACTTTAGAAATTGACAATTATTTAGCAGCTGTGATATTTATGGATGCTCAAAATTATAGAGTCCAATGTCAATACAACCCTATTAACAGTAAAATGAAATATTGATTTTGTAGTTAAAAACACAATCATTCATTCTAATCCACGAAAACAAACTATACATCATTTACATGACGTGTTTTTGATTGCTTGAAAGTACTTCTCCGTCTCCCTTGAACTCTGAACTAACATTAGAGGTTTGATCATCTTGAGACTAAAGAATAAGAGGGCGCGCTTATCTCTGAAGTTGACATCAGAGGTTAGATCAGCGGATTGGCAAAACGCTACCTCAGAGGTTTGATCAACGGGCCATCGATATCTTATTTAGCGACACTGTGTCACTTGTGACATTAGACCGATGGCACCATTACTTATGTCACAAGCAATACCAAATTGCAATTTCGACAATATATCATTAATTTCAGTCAAACCAGTGTAATAACCTCAGGTAAATATGGAATTTAATAATATTTCAGAAACCAAAGACTTCAAAAATAGAAATATACATGGAAAATAGAGCATCTGAATGTGACTTGTGACATAAGACCGGTGACACCATTACGTATACTTATGTCACAAGCAACACCAAATCACACTTTCGTCCATACTATATCATTATTTTCAGTCAAAAAAGCATAATAACCGCAAATCAGACGACCATCCAAACCAACAGTCAATTATGCTAAAATGAAATTCAATAATATGCTAAGAAACTAAATACTTTCAAATTGGAAATATACTTAGAAATTAGTAATACCATTGTTACTATTACTTGGGTCAAAATCGGCACTAGGACGCAATTTTGCCTCAATAAATCAAGAATAGCAACTGAACAAATGTAATACAGTCTGTTAAAATGGAATTCAATGACATTTCAAGCTTTGAAGAACATGAAAACAGAAATACATTAGAAACTTCAAACTTAAGTGTCAACTGTGACATTTTAACCAATGACACCAATGGTCACAAAAAGTACCAGAAGTCGCACAAACTCTAGATAAATATCAGCCATGGTAATGAATTCATGTAACCAGACGATAACATCACCCTACTGCTCAAATCTGCTTGTTTGTAGTAATTAAGTGTGTTAATAGTAAAACAAATCAAATTTCTTGACAACCCTTCTATTTATCTGGATTCGTCAAAAGCTTGAGTTTTGTCTTTTTCTTGATTCATACAACCCTGAAACATAAAAAATTAGAATTACAAGGAAATGATTAATTGTGTCAAAATCACGGTCTCAGATGAGATGTCATAATATCATATTTGTAAATAGAATAACAGATGAAAACATAATTTTTTGGTGGCACTTTGTAATATCCAATATCAAGTGTTGCTTGTGACAATGTAAAATAGCGATGACACCAAAGTTCAACTTACCTTTTCTGCATGGAGCCACGCTGGAAAGGCAACTGAAAGTGCTGCACTTCAAAGGCTGGTAAGAAGGGTTGATCAAAATTGCGAATCGCCATTTAACGAAACAAACTTCCACGTGTTCACACATGCCGTGTTGCTTGTGACAAATGACACCAAAACCAATAAACCTCAATATCAGCAGAACGGAATACATTTACTCCAAGATTTGAGTTCAGAAGGAAAATCTATGCTTTTTTCTCATAATAAAACATTTTATAACCATTAAATATGAGCTTTAAAGTTTCGTGTCGAGTCTTAGTATTGTGCTGTGTTTGATGACACCAAAGGTCACAAGCAATACCAACTTTTTAAGAACTCTATATGAAACTTAATCAGATATGTAATATACTGCAATTGCGTTTTAAAGTAAATTTTGACGTGAGCTAAAACATCACATTTAATTTCTACATGCTTTCTAAAAAGGTGATGCGTTGACCTCGTTTTAAGCACATGCCAAACTGCATTCAAATTTGACTTTCAAGTTGTTTATTTCATATTCTGTTGAACAGAATATGTTGAGCTATCTCATTTGATCTCTTCTTCATATTATCAATTG
The DNA here is from genome assembly GCF_034508935.2 of Berghia stephanieae. Classification (NCBI taxonomy): domain Eukaryota; kingdom Metazoa; phylum Mollusca; class Gastropoda; order Nudibranchia; family Aeolidiidae; genus Berghia; species Berghia stephanieae. The sequence goes on along the minus strand of NC_088361.1, from coordinate 25,091,710 downwards.
ATTACAAGCATTAACCCAATGAAAACAGCCCATAATTAAGTAAAAATCAAATTTTCTTAACATTGGTATCAGACGGGCACCTTTTGACCTTGGCTCATATATATATATATATATATATATATATATATATATATATATATATATATATATATATATATATATATATCTGATGTTTCCAAGGAGATCAGAGTTTTAGTATTGTTTTCCCAAGTAAGGTTTTATTTGGTCGCTTTTCAAATCGATCCCTGGCCTCGAACATAGGACTCTATAACTATAAAGTTGTTCTCTTACCTTTTTTGTTGTTTTTTTTTTGTTTGTTTTGTTTTGTTTTGTTTTGTTTGTTTGTTTTTTTTTGTTTTTTTTTGTTCTATATATATATATATATTTTTTTTTTGTTTTGTTTTTTGTCTTCTTTTTTTTTTTTTTTTTGTTTGTTCGTTTTTGTTTCGTTTTACTCCTGACTCATATTGTTACGTACAAGGAATGCTCAAGGAATGTGTTCTAAATTAAAATAATAATATTTAAAGTGAGTAAAAGTAATTAAATAAAAAATGTTAAATGTCGTTCAAACTTCTAAAGTCACCAGGTTGAAAATTAAGAATTTTTTGCCAAGGGAGCACCAAAAAAAAAATTTTAAAAAAATGAAAGACAAAAAATATTATGCCTAGAAAGGAGCTCGAACACCTAACTCACCCCACCCCGGTTACAACTACGCTGTGCTAAAATAGCCGGTGTAGCCAGAATGACTCTCACGCCAGACAAACTCTGGAGTTAGATTGGCGGCCGCCCACGCCAATAGATTGTATGCGCTTGGCTAAGAAGCTCATAACATTGCCATCCGGAAGCATAATGGACCGACACACAAAACTGTGTGTATCCATGAACGTTTATAGTCAGGTTAATACAGTTCAGTGAGCATTACTCATAAACGCGGATGGCAAAAAACAATAACAAAGACATGAGTGACGTCATCTTCAGACTATCTATTAGCCACTCCCACGCCTCGTTCTGAAAAAAGTCCGCGAAATTAAAGGGGAGGCAAGAGAAAATCAGCTGATCGTTAAAATAGTAACAGAAAAGTGGAGGTGCTCGGCAATGAATGCAAGAAAGACATTTAAAACGCCGTAAAAATGTTTAAAAATCACTTAATGTTATACGAGTAATTACCATCCATAACAACCTGTCAAATTCACATATGTAAGATGCCAAGCCAAAATTAATAATAAAATAATAAAGAACACGATTGACCGTTGACTACACATGCATACGAGTACCAGAAATATTTTGTAAACAATGTAACACAATATAATGTGTAAGTTTCAAAGCAAATGCAACCACAAATAACATCAAAGAACAATGTGGGACTACTGTTTTAATTTCATAAAACCAAACGCATATTTTCTGCCCCGATATTGAACGTGTAGTTAGTATGTATCGTACAAACAACATTCGTTTAGACAGGTAGTCGGGATTCTAGCGCCAGTTTTATTTGGGCAACCGTGATTGGGATTTCACTCAATGCACTTATTATTATTATTATTATTATTATTATTATTATTATTATTATTTATTATTATTATTATTATTATTATTATTATTATTATTATTATTATTATTATTATTATTATTATTATTATATAATGATAATAATAATAATAATAATAATAATAATAATAATAATAATAATAATAATAATAATAATAATAATAATAATAATAATAATAATAATAATAATAATAATAATAATAATAATAATAATAATAATAATAATAATAATAATAATAAGCAGTTGAAAGCAGTCTTTGGTGTATAAGTGCATATGTACATTATTTCTTATAATAAATGCTTCAAAACAAAACAAAACAAAACTAAAAAAATAAAAATAAAGAATAAATGAATAAAAATATCTATTTGGGCATTTACTTACATTAATAGTCTTGAAAATCACAATCACAATCCATGAAATTAAATATCCCATAATCCGAAGAAGACATGAATTTAATCCAAAATCCAACACAGGGATGTATTTTAATAGGAGACAGATATCCTATTAAAACTATAGCATTACTTGCAAACAACAATACCCCACTCTGCGTTTAACGGGCTTGTGGCCGTCACATTGTAAATTGTGACCGCATTAGGGTAATCGGTGTCCTAAAGACTGACATACTGACATACAATCAATGAGAACTATAAAGAATCCATTCTAGAATTCAACTACAAACTGAAAAGCATGATAAATATCACTCTATCAAATAATTTTCTTTGCACAGGTTCACTCACACTCTCCTTTATTGCAAAACATTGATAAGTGAGAAAAAGTTTGTATTTCAATTATAAACTTAATCACATAATCTAAATGATGGAGAATAAAAACAGCTAATTATAAAAAATTTCACAGATCAAGTTATCTATTTGAACTCCGCATATTTAGCTTAATTACTCAATGACCATAAATTTTTTAAAACTGCATTGTTTCATTTAAACAAGACCATGACGCTTATGCCTGGACCGGGTATTCACAACTTCTGCATTTGCATTCCACTTTTGAATCGAATTAATCTCTATCTTGTCCGTTTATTTGCAAAGTTTCTGCACTTTATAAATAAGACCATAACGCTTATGTCTGGACTGGGTATTCACAACTTCTGCATTTGCATTCCACTTTCGAATCGAATTAATCTCTATCTTATCCGTTTATTTGCAAAGTTTCTGCACTTTATTAATAAGACCATAACGCTTATGTCTGGACTGGGTATTCGCAAATTTTCCTATTGTGTTCCACTTTTCGAATCGAAATAACATCTAGTCTATCCGTTTATTTGCAAAGTTTCTGCACTTTATTAATAAGACCATAACGCTTATGTCTGGACTGGGTATTCGCAAATTTTCCTATTGTGTTCCACTTTTCGAATCAAAATAACATCTAGTCTATCCGTTTATTTGCAAAGTTTCTGCACTTTATAAATAAGACCATAACGCTTATGTCTGGACCGGGCATTCGCAAATTCTGCTTATGTGTTCCACTTTTCGAATCGAATTAATCTCTATTTTATCCGTTTATTTGCAAAGTTTCTGCATTTTATAAATAAGACCACGACACTTATGTGTTAGATTGTTCGCAAATTCTGCCTTTGTGTTCCACTGTTCGATTAGAATTAATCTCTATTTTATCCGTTTATTTGAAAAGATTCTGCACTTTATAAATAAGACCATAACGCTTATGTCTGGACTGGGTATTCGCCAATTTTCCTATTGTGTTCCACTTTTCGAATCGAAATAACATCTAGTCTATCCGTTTATTTGCAAAGTTTCTGCACTTTATAAATAAGACCATAACGCTTATGTCTGGACCGGGCATTCGCAAATTCTGCTTATGTGTTCCACTTTTCGAATCGAATTAATCTCTATTTTATCCGTTTATTTGCAAAGATTCTGCACTTTATAAATAAGACCATAACGCTTATGTCTGGACTGGGTATTCGCAAATTTTCCTATTGTGTTCCACTTTTCGAATCGAAATAACATCTAGTCTATCCGTTTATTTGCAAAGTTTCTGCATTTTATAAATAAGACCACGACACTTATGTGTTAGATTGTTCGCAAATTCTGCCTTTGTGTTCCACTGTTCGATTAGAATTAATCTCTATTTTACCGTTTATTTGAAAAGATTCTGCACTTTATAAATAAGACCATAACGCTTATGTCTGGACTGGGTATTCGCCAATTTTCCTATTGTGTTCCACTTTTCGAATCGAAATAACATCTAGTCTATCCGTTTATTTGCAAAGTTTCTGCACTTTATAAATAAGACCATAACGCTTATGTCTGGACCGGGCATTCGCAAATTCTGCTTATGTGTTCCACTTTTCGAATCGAATTAATCTCTATTTTATCCGTTTATTTGCAAAGATTCTGCACTTTATAAATAAGACCATAACGCTTATGTCTGGACTGGGTATTCGCAAATTTTCCTATTGTGTTCCACTTTTCGAATCGAAATAACATCTAGTCTATCCGTTTATTTGCAAAGTTTCTGCATTTTATAAATAAGACCACGACACTTATGTGTTAGATTGTTCGCAAATTCTGCCTTTGTGTTCCACTGTTCGATTAGAATTAATCTCTATTTTATCCGTTTATTTGAAAAGATTCTGCATTTTATAAATAATAATAATTGTTCAAAATTTTACCTCACACCCGATATTACAAGTACAAGTGAGCCAGGTGATGAAGATTGTCAAACAGTGTGACAGATGAAATAGGAAGAGAGAGAGAGAGAGAGAGAGAGAGAGAGAGAGAGAGAGAGAGAGAGAGAGAGAGAGAGAGAGAGAGGATGAGAGAGAGATTCGTTTTTTGTTCAAAATTTCTCTCTCTCTCTCTCTCTCTCTCTCTCTCTCTCTCTCTCATATTGCACAAGGTTGTACTATTTTACTATTTATCAAGAACAGCCAAGGTGGCAACCCAGTCTCTGTATAAACTAAGCAAGATGGCAACAGGGACCTCGCTCCTTATCCAATGCCGAAGCTTTAATTTGAGTCAAACGGTTTGGTTAAAAAAAAAACACCCAAAATAAGTTCGTGTGTGATGGAAGTTGAAGTCGGCTTATTATAAAATCGTTTATGGTCTGTTTGGATTACCCTTTTTAAATAGAAAAGGTGAATATAACATAAACTTGAAGAATAGGCAAGCTAAATGAAAATTAAATTGACTGATTAAATGAGTACGCGAGGCTGAGTTGCGAACGACTACTGGGTTCCGACATTCCGATCCCAGTGTCATTCATGTTCACCGTACCGTGTTACTGTCTACACACTACACTGCATTGTTAGTGACTGGTCATGTCTTTTTTGTTTGTATGTTTTACGCAAGCTTAATAAAAATTAAATTGACTGATTAAATGAATACGTGAGGCAGAGTTGCGAACGACTCATGGGTTCCGACATTCCGACCCCAATGTCAGTGTCAGTCATGTTCACCGTACTGTGTTACTGTCTACACACTACACGGCATTGTTAGTGACTGGTCATGCCTTTTTTGTTTGTATGTTTCTTTTAATATGGGTCAATTTACAAAGAATAATAATAGAAATGTTCAAAACAAAAACTAGATTCACTATTACGTGCCTGTAATGAAGTGCTTTCCACAAACCGTGAGCGAGAATGATGGTGGAGGTAATGGCAACCATGTGGGTTTGTTATTGCTTCCTGCCTCCGTCAACCCACGCATCCAGTTGCGTAACCCACGCTGAATCTGACCAATACTAACTCTCTTCACGCCAAAAGCATTCTACCAAGGGAACTAACTCGCAATGAAAAATTCAAGTAACCGAGAGTAATCTGTTGATCAATTTGATCAAATGAACGTTTCGGGTTTCCCCTTTATCAACAAAAAAGGATGAATGAAACACTACAGGTGAATGAGATGTGGTAGTGGCGTTGTTAAGATGAATAAACAAAACATTGGTTGGCAGGGAAAAGTATGCTCCTTTGTAAGGAAGCATAAATTAAAATAGAATAATAGATATTTCTAAAAGGTGCTCAATTTATAAAGTGAATCAAATCTCTAGTCTATTCTCAGTAGTGAATGCCACCAAAACCAAACCCAGGAATAGGCTCAATGTACATTCTTTGGACTTGATTATCCGCGTAAAAGCCCATCTTTTTTTTCAAAAAAGCTATGCTGAGTGGATTTCCAAGTTACGAAAGAGATGATTAATTTGTTTACCGCTGCCATGTACAACCAGAACGAAGTGTTCTTCAGGATCGAGCACATTTACTGGTGGTAGTGAAGAAAATGCTGAGGCAGCAATAATGGATTCTTGGTTCGTTGAAACGGGCCTATTGAATTCATTTTAATTTGTAAAAAGGTTACTTTTGTTTAGGAGTTCTCCAGGTGTGTAGACCTCTGGAATGAACTTTTATTTCCATCGTGATAATTCGGTTGTATGTGACATTTTTTTCTGAGTCTCAAGTCGTTATTTTTTAGTTGCGCTGATTACAACTCAAGGATGTGACCTATGATGTTGTTTAAAAGGAACAATTCAACGATACCAACAAATGTACAGAATCTAGTGACAAATTGCAATAATGGTGAAATGGTGTTTTGATTATGGTGAGTACAGCGAATCTTCCTTTAAATTAATTTTCTTTTTTCTTCTTCAAAAATGGGGGAAATAAATTGTTTAACAAATCTAAGGAGTACTCGCGAGGCTAAGGTGGATTTGGTGGTATTTGGCTTCCTGTCGAGGAATCTGGCCGCCTACTACTGTAGCTAGTTTGGTCTCAAATTCAAAAAGGATCTGGCAACCCTGTGTGCGACTGATTAATGGGCTCATTGGAACACACTGACCCATAGATAACACAGGTAGTCTGTGCACCGACCAGGGTTGCCAATTTGGCAGATTTTTTGCCAAATGTCCTTTTTTTTTTGGCAGAATTTGAAGTCGTCTGGCAGACAAAAAAACGGTTTGGCAGTTTGGCAGATATTTGGCAGATTTTATTTTCCGAGGTCTAGGAATAAATGTATAGGTCTACTCCACGTTTTCCATGGCAATTTTTATGTATTTGTGATTTTTTAAACTTGGGAAATGAAAAGAAAAATTATGACATCGGCCTTGCGAATTTTTGTTTAACAAAACTGATGAGTTTTCAAAGGGGGTACTATAAATATTACGGTTTGGCAGATTTTTGTGGTATTTGGCAGATTTTTAAAATCTAGTTGGCAGAATGACTGAAAATAATCTGGCAACCCTGGCACCGACCTAGACGTCGACATGCTCCGCCACGGGTAATAGACGTAATGTTTATTACTCTTATTTATCAGTTTCAGGCTAGATATCAATTTCATCGAGTAACTTCCAGTCAACGACCTTAGGGGGCTACCGACGATTCAGTTGTTCATGGTTTCTTCGTGACTCAGTCTGCTTACTTTGACTTTGAGGAGGTGGCAACATTTGTAAACTGGTCTAAGGATAACTTGCGTGTAAATAATATTTGTTCATTCAGGCTAATTGATTTGTGAGTAGTAGTAACAGTATTCTTTTAAAAGCATATTAGAATCTAACAGGATGTTTGACATGTCATATAATAATGATTAACTTCTGCTCATGTCGTCGATGGTTGAAATACATTTTCAGATAATTTTAGAAAGGAACTGTGTTTTCAGTCCACCAATTCCCTCAATGTATTCAGGTGTGAAATGAGTACCTGGCCGTCAACAACGTTGTCTCTGTCCGAAAAAAAATGTAATATTGTCTAACAGGCGTCATGTCTCGTCCTACATGTTAAGTGTTGCTGTTGGCCAGGGATCCCTCGTAAAGCGCATTGAGCACGTTTAGTGGAAATTGCCTATATAAAATCTCATTTTAAAGAATTATTATTGTCTTGACTCACTTGTTATTAATACAATTAAGTTATAAGGGACCCTGTCACAATGTAGGTGCAGGCAAAGGTACTGACCTACGTGACGATCCCAAAGCCAGAGTACGGTGGCTATTTACCCCAGGTTTGAGACATTAAAGGTGGTTCCACACGACACATAAAACTAAATGCACATCGCAAGACAATTGAATTATAATTTTATAACTGTTTATTACAAATCTATAGAAAAATAAAAGGAAAGAAAGAATAATATTCAAATTATAAATGTGACAACATATATCAAATATCAAAATATCAAAAATGATGGTGATGCATGATGGTGATGATGCAAATAATAATCTACAGGTTGGGGCCCCTTACCTTACTTAATACGCAGACATGCAATGAATGGTAAATGATGATGAAGGTGAAGATGATATTCTTGACCACATTATCGATGTCTTTCGGTATTATTATATCTATAGGAGTCCAAACATGTTCACAGTTCACTTTTCTGTCACAAGTTCTTTCAATTGTTAATTTCACTTTAATTTAAGTCCAGGTTGGAAATGTTGTTTATTAAATTGTTTTCCCGATAAATAGGGAACCAAAATGTTTTCAAGATAACAAACAAATGTTACTGGTATCACGTCTGGTTTATAGCCGGGGCTAACCGACTCTATTCTGTATAGAAAGAGATACATGATTAATAAAATAATCCTATATTCACACTTAATCATGTGCCATACTTATTCATAAACACATCATTTCAATCTAGAGAGATTGACGATTACTCTTAATTATCTCAAAATTAATATTTCAATATTTATTTACGACAGAGATTAAATAAGTGTAGATAACTTTTTATTCTTTAATCAATCTTTACATCTGTTATCCTTAAACTTCAAGCACGATATTAAAATATCTTAATATTTGTATTCTGAAGAAATACACAATAATAGTACACATGGAGATTCACTGCTGATGATCTTACATCATAAATCTCATAAAACTTATAGCATAAACTATCATTAAAATCACAATTAATTAATGGAAACACACCATTAATAGAGCCGTCAAATAACGAAATTTCACTGGCGGTTAATATACAAAGTTAATATTAATTTCCAAGCCAAGTGAATTTCTGCAAAATGGAATGACTTTTGTGAGTCTCAGAGAGGACCTAGCATGTCTCTGCTCTGTTCAGGCTATCGTGATGGACTGACTAAAATTGGTAAAACTCTCTTCTATATAATAAAACTTCGTCTACCCAACCCATGGTCATAGACAATAAATTAACGTAACTCAGGATCAGTCAAGACATTCTATTATTTAGTCAATTCTCAAAAGTGTCAGGTTTCCACCAAAGTCCGATAACGAACTACCCGGTTTCCGGACTTTTAAGAAAACTTTCTTATACAATAGTTACGGGACTAAAGAAACTTTTTTACTCAATAGTCACGGGACTAGTCTCCCTGCCACGCTATCTCTCTATCTCCCATAACGGCGCCACTCTATCCTAATGTCATTAAGGTGACTATTTAATATTCATCAACGGTGTTTTTCCAACAAAAGAAATCAAACAAAAAAAGCAACACTGAATACTTAAGGCGAAATAACCGGACACGCAAAGGTAACATAACAGGAAACAAGCATCATTGCTCACCTAGCACGGGCAACAAGCGTTTTGTGACATTCTCTCCCTCTTCAAGAACTAAGTCCATCTGACTTTGGTCCATCTTTAACAAAACCACTTGATCAGACTCTAGAAAGGAAGTCTGGACCATGATTTTCTGAACCTTTTACAGCTCTTAGATTAAATCTAAACTGATTGAATGAGCAACAGAGCCCATCTCATTAGTCTACCATTTTCCGATTTTGCCCTATTCAGATATAATAGTGGAGCATGATCGGTCTCCACAATGAACTCTCTTCCAATTAGATATGAGCTCAAAGTCTTCACAGCCCGTACGAGAGCTAAGCATTCCTTCTCCACGACACTGTAATTCTGTTCTCTTGCCAGAAGTTTCCGACTCAAATACAATACTGGCTTCTTTTCGCCCTCATGTTCCTGCATTAATATAGCGCCTAGACCTGTGTTTGATGCATCGGTCCCTAAAATAAATTGCTTGTTAAAGTCTGGCAAGCACAAGACAGGCTCCGATGTTAACACAGCTTTTAGTTTCTCAAACGCTTTCAGTTGAGGCTCAATTCTCGGTACGCAATAATCTAACTGGTCTTCAGCGTCCTCCAGCTCATCAATCACTGTAGCTGTAGCTACTCCAAGTATTCCGATGTCTTGTGTAGGCGATTCAGGAGACTCCCGTTCCCAATACTTCTTCAGCATATTGGCATGATAGGTCTTTTGATATTTACCCATATCAATGGTGTAATTGTTGTCGCCTATCCTTTTGATGACCGTAAATGGTCCCATCCACTTCAGTTGAAGCTTGTTTGCTTTCGTAGGCAAAAGGAGCAACACTTTTTCTCCTTTATCAAACGTTCTTGCTTTAGCCTTCCGGTCGAAGTGTGATTTGTATCGTCCCGAGGCTTTTCTCAGGTTGTCGTGGGCGACCTCAATAACCTTCTCCATCTTTGCGCGCAGGTCCACCACGTATTGATAGGTTGTCTTTACTTCCTCATCCGTGATGTTACCTGTCCAAAGTTCTCGGAGTATTGTCATAGGGCCCCTCACAGGTCTTGCGTATAGAAGTTCAAATGGCGAGAATCCAAGAGACTCCTGCGGTACCTCTCTATAAGCGAAGAGAGCGGCGTTGATGTATCTGTCCCAGTCTTTTGGTCTGTCATTGGCGAGTCGCTTTAACATTCCTTTGAGAGTTCCATTCATCCTCTCAACTAAACCATTACATTGCGGATTGTACGGTGATGTGATGAGCTGTTTCATGGAGAGAAGGCGACAAACTTCATTCATCATGTCAGAGGTAAACTGAGTTCCATTGTCATGTAGCATTTCCTTTGGCACTCCAGTACGGCTAAAAATATCGACTAATGCCTCAGCCACGTGTTCTGTGTCTATTGACTTTAATGGCACCGCCTCTGGAAATCGTGTGCAATAATCCATTAGAGTAAGGATGTACCGATTTCCTCTGTCTGAAGATGGTATGACGGGCCCAATGATGTCCACTGCAACACGACTAAATGGCTCATCAATAAGAGGCACCTTTGATAGAGGCACTTTGGTTGTCTGACCCTTGGGTGCGCTCCTTTGGCACGTGTCACATGATCGACAGAATCTATTCACGTCATCCCAAAGATTAGGCCAATAGAACTCTAACAAGATCCTATCACTCGTTTTCTTAGATGCGAGATGACCAGCCATGATGCTCTCGTGGGCCAGCCTCATTACTGTCTCTCTCAGTTCCTCTGGAACAACTACCTGCCTACATACATCTCCATGGTATTTTGTTGGTGACTGGAAAAAGCGGCAAAGTACACCTTTATCGAAACCAAACCACGTAGTGTTGTTTCGACCACTGTGTCTGCGTTCGCAATTTTCCGCCAACTTTCTGCAAACTCATCCTTTTCCTGTTTGTCGATTAGGTCCTTAACAGTGACCCCGATATCTAGTGATGCTGGAGTCCGCAATGCTTTGATTACTTTCTGCTTCTGACTTCGTGTCTCCACAGCCATCATTTGCTCATCACATTTAATACCCGGACACTTAGCACCTGGGATATTACCCAAGATTACATCATACAAAGGGGATTCCATCTCGACGGCTTCAATTTCTCCTGTATAGTAAGGACAGTCGAGGTAAGCCTTTGTCAATGGTGCTTGTACGGACGTTCCATCTGCTAGGCTGATTTTCATATAATCCTCTTTCCCTGGTGCAATTTTGCTCAAACCCTTCTTTATAACAACAGTGCTGCAGCCATTGTCGTGTAGGACCGTCACCTTTTCGCCATTTAGATAGCCTTTCCGAGTTGGCATCTTTTGCGCTTCCACGTATCCTTCGCAAATTGTGGTTATACAGTGATTGGGATCTGTTATGTTATAACTTGCACCGTTTGGTTGCGATTTCTTCTGAATCTGCGGATTCTTCTGGGCTTCAGTGCTCGCCATCCTTTGTTGTAGCCAACAATCATTTTCATGATGATTTTTTAATCCACAAAACTTACATCAACTACCAATAGCTAGCGCACGCTGAGACCTGCAGTCCCGAGCTTTGTGACCAAATTTCCTGCAGTGATGACATTGTAATTGTTGTGATGGTCTGTCCTTGTTTGTCAGTGGTGTCCTGTTGACAGCATATTGCGTGGTGACTGGAGGTTGTTCTGCTTTCCTATCGAAACTAGACTTCACATAAGCCCCTGCTGCACCGTGAGCACAAACATACTTTTCTATTTGATCCACCAAATCATTGGCTGTGCTAGGCTTTCTTTCTTTAACAAACATGAGCAAGTCCTTGTTACACGAATTCATCAGCTGTTTCATCATGAATAAGTCAATCAGATCGGTAGACACATTCTTGTCCTTCTCTGACAACTGTATCCATTTCTCAAGATAGGACTGGATTCGTGTTCTAAACTGACCAATGCTTTCTCCTGCCTCTGGCCTACTCTTCCTGAACTTTTCTTGAAAGCCATCTTTCGTCAAGTTATAACGCTTCAGCAGAGCATCCCTAACTTTCTGATAATTCATCGCCTCATCTTCATCAAGTCTCGTATAAACTTCCAATGCTTTTCCTTGTAGCAAGGCGGAGAGATGAATAGCCCAGTCCGTCTCTGGCCATTCATTAACCGTCGCATATCTCTCAAATCTTAGCAGGTAACTGTCAATCATGTCTGACTTGTCATTGAAGCATGGAAGCCTGGGACTCTTGACTGGCGCTAGTCTTGCGTGACGAATACTTTCTGACACTGAGGGAGACCTAGGAGATTGTCATGGTCTCAAGTGAGTAAAGAGCTACTCGACTATGCATAAAGATATATGTAGAATGAGGCCCCAGAATTTACTAGTTACTATAAATGAAAAACAATTAACGATTTGTTTACAATGAAATAAAAATAATGATGAAATTTAATTAAAAGAGATAAACAATGATCGTGGCAGTTACAAATAGAGATATGAATATTTTACGTAACTTATGATAATATGTCAGGTTCATAAGTTTACGTTTCCAGGCAGATGATGGGCTTGGATGATCTATTCCTCTGATAACAGGATTGGACTCGTAAAATTCCACTTCCAGGCAATTGGTAAGAAGTTATTGTGTAGTCCTTTGACAGCGGGCTTGGGTTTGATCCTTGAAGATTATACAATCAAAGTTAAAAGCTCCGGCGTCTTAATGGTGTAGATATAATATCTACAAAGTCCCAAAAGATAAAAATCTTCCAGTATATATATAGGAATAGAGCGACTGGCCGTCCGGCATAGATTGTGGAGAGAAAGTGAGTGTCAAATGTTAGACCTATCAGCTTTTATAATAAGTGGCTACGTGACAGAATGTAGAACGAAAAGTATTCACTAATTAGAAATTAATTCGAGGGAAGGCTATAAAAGGAAAGACGATCTAATATTAGAAGGTAAAGTTTATCTAAGCCTACCGAAATATAACTGGAGTGAGATGAATTCAATTCTTAATAAAATAAAATTTAATAAGATAATTGTGAACAACCTTTACTGTGACACCCCCACCCACGTTTAAAATATACTCTTTAACCATTATGGGAAAGATAGATTTTACAAACGGAAGTAAATTTACTATCATGATACTCTAGCATTAATCCATTGTTATGATTTGTGCTACAATTAAATTATTTATTAACTAGACATGGAAATGTTTATATTAACGTAGGTATATGAATGGGTGACAATAACAATGAAAGATTGTGATTACAAATCATTGTGATGAACAACATGATGGCAATGTGATTACAAATCATTGTGATAAACAATAGTGATGGCAATGAAGCATGATTTAAGTCGATGATATGAAGGTAATTTACTGAATGAAATGAATGAAAATGTAAATGGAATATTGACATTTCAATTATTAATCATAAATGAGTGAAAATTCATAACAATAATAGATAAAGAGAAGATTTCCCAAATCATGAATGGGTATGGTATATATATCCAAACAATACTCAATGTTACATTAAGTTGGGTCATCATGTTTACAAATAAAATTATCGAAATTGTGCGTTCTGATTTGGCATAGTTTGCGAGGTAACTAACAGTATGCATGGGAGGTTAAGTTATACCCTTCTCACGTGTTTATACTAATCGAGAAAGTAGGTCGGCGTGAATATTTTCACAGCCTGGTATGTGAGAGATACTGAAAGTGTAATTTTGCAAAAATAGACTCCACCTTAGTACTCTACTATTATTCATTTTGTTATTTCTTATGTACGTGAGTGGTTTATGGTCCGTTTCGACCACAAACTCTTTTAGCAGTAGATATCTGCTGAATGTCTTTAAAGCAAAGACGATGGCCAGTCCTTCACGCTCTATTACAGAGTATCGTGATTCTCTGTCCAATAATTTTCTGCTTGCATATAAGCAAGGCATTAGAGTTCCCTCATGTTCCTGTAATAGTACACCTGCGATGCCCTTATCAGACGCGTCAGTTCTTACAACAAATTCTTTTGATATGTCGGGTAATTTAAGAATTGGTTCTGAACAGAGTAATGCCTTTAATTGGTTAAAGCTATTCTGACACACTTCTGTCCAAACAATTTTGTTCGGTGACCCATTCTTTGTCAGATTTGTTAGCGGTGTCGCGATGTGCGCGAAGTTGTAAATGTATTTCCTGTAAAAATTTAGGAGCCCAAGTACTTTGCGTACTTCTTTTTTTGTCTTAGGTGGTTGCAATTGTGCGATTTTTGTTTGTTTTTCTGTCTCGGGTGTCTGTGTCCCATGACCAACGGTATGATCAATCCTGCATTTGAAGCTTCGATATTAGTAAACATAGGTTGCGACACTGTGTCTCTATCAAAATACTTTTTTAGCATATTTGCATGGAATGTCTTTGTTGTGTTGTTAATTTTAATCTCGTAATTAACATTAGATTTTATTGCTGTTATTTTGAATGGTCCTTTCCATGTAGCTAAAAGTTTACTCGAGTCATCGGGTAAGAGTATTAGTACTTTGTCATCAATCTCAAATTTTCCTGACTTGCTTTTTCGATCGGAGTATTCCTTGTATTTCTCTGCTTTTTTAGTGACGGATTCCTGTGCTAGCTTACACGTGTGCTCTATTCTGTCTTTCAGGTTTCTTACATATTCGTAAGCAAACATAATTTCGTTATTGTCCTCCTCATTCCCTTTACAAATGTCGGCTACTATATTGATCGGGCCGCGAGGTGATCGTCCATACATCAACTCAAATGGGGAGTAGCCTGTAGATTCTTGGGGTATTTCTCTATATGCAAATAGGATTGCTGGTAAGTATCTGTCCCAATCATCTGGTTTTTCTGCTGACACTTTTCTTAACATATTCTTTAGAGTGCCATTAAATCTTTCACAAAGACCATTTGCTTGGGGGTGGTAGGGAGTTGTGAATGAGTGTTGGATTCCCATGAGTTTCATGGTTTCATGCATCATATGTGATGTAAATTGGGGTCCATTGTCCGACAGTATCTCATTTGGTATGCCTATTCTAGTAAAAATTGTCATCAATGCTTCAGCTATGTGATCCGATGTAGTTGATTTCAATGCTATCGCTTCTGGCCACCTGGTTGCGTAATCGACTAGTGTTAGTATGTGTGTATGGTTTCTATCTGATTTTGTTAAAGGGCCTATAATGTCAATTGCAACTTTTTGAAAAACTTTTTCAATAACTGGGGTTGTCTCTAATGGCAATCTCGGTATTCTGCCTTTTGCGACTCTTCTTTGACATGTGTCACACGATTTCACATATTCTCGGACGTCTTTAGTAATTCCAGGCCATGTGAAATTCTCGGATATTCTCTTCAATGTGGAAGAGCTCCCAAGATGTCCAGAAGTTATTGAATCGTGCGCTATTCCAAGGATTTTGTTTCTGTAAATACTCGGCGTGACCAGTTGTTTAGCTATTTTGTTTCTTTTCCCATGTAACCTGAACAGAATATCTTTTTCAATGATGTATTCAACTTTTGATTTCGTCCCTTTGTTTGCGATATTGAAATATGATGTTAAAGTCGGGTCCTTTTTCTGTTCTTCAATGAACGTGTTCCTGTCAAATTGTTGTGGTTCTAGAGAAATAGTCATTGGCTTCTCTGTTGTCTTAGTCATCTTTCTTGTTTCTGCTAGACAAGCTGTTTCTTGGGTTAATGACCATTCTTTTACATCTGTTGGGTTGTCTTTAAGACCTTTTATATTGCCAACAATAACATCAGCGACGGGGTTGGGAAGTATACAGCATTCCACTATTCCTGTATAGTATGGGGTTTCTATGTACACGTTAGCTGTTTCAAAGGTTTCGACTGTGCCACTGAATGTGATGCATTGTACCGTTTTTCCAGTTTTGTCTTCGTCATTGATCAAAGATGCTTTTATTCCTACTGTACTGCATCCTGTGTCTCTCAATATTTTGCAATCAGTTCCATTAGCTTTGCCTTCACAAAAAAATAGCGATCCTGATTTGTGAGTTTGTGTTAAAAGTGACATACCTTTCACGCAATACACATTTATATTTTCTCCTGACATTACTCGTGTCTGATTGTTTACACTTGTTTGGAGTGATGCATTTGCAGTTTCTTTTGGATATCGCACGATTTTGTAACATTTGTCTGCTGTGTGGCCTTTCATTCCACAATATTGACATTTAATTATAGGTTTGTTGGTTTTCTTATACTCAGTATTATTGTCAGTGCTATTTCTTGTTTTGTTTTGATAGGATCGGCTATGGTCTCTATTGAACTGTTTGTTCCATGGTTTGTTACTATGATCATCTTGTTTCACTTGCGTGTTCCGAGTGATTGATCGGCTCGTTCTATTTGAGTTTTGAACTTTAGGTGTACATGGACTCTGAGCAGCGGCAGCGTAGTATGGTTCCTTCAATGTTCTGCTAAGGGGTGTCAATGGATGTGCGCTGTTAAAGTTTTCTGCGTAGATTTTTAATTTGTCCAAGTTTTCTGGCTTTCTCTCTTTAAAGAATGCGACTAAATCTGGGTTGCAAGCTTGATAGATTCGATTCTTCAGCGTGAGATAGTAAAGGCCTGCAAAGTCGTCTTGTTTTACGTTTGCCAACTCAAGCCACCGATTTAGAAATTGAGTAATTCGGTTCACGAATGTATTAAAGTCTTCTCCACTTTCCGGTTTTGCAGTGTGAAACCTTTCCTGGTAACCATCTTCCGTTAATCTAAATCTTTTTAGTAGAGCGTCTTTAATTTTTCCATAGTCATCTGCATCTTCAGTTGTTAAGGTATAGAAAACTTTTAGCGGTTCTCCAGATAAGCAGTTAATCAAGGCTGTGGCCCATTTGCTTTCTGGCCAACGATAACCTTTAGCCTGAACTTCGAATCGGTGTAAGAAGGATTCTAGACAGTCTGAGCGTTCATCGTATGTTGGCATGCGTGGAAGTTTCACGAAAAATTCATCACTATTATTATGTTTTCTTTCATGACCGGTTTTTGTTTTTTCAATTTCCAGCATCATTTGGGTCCTTTTGGTTTCTTCTTCTGCTAAAGCTATTTGTCTTTTTAGTTCCCTTTCTTGGACTCTTTCTTCTCGTTCTTCTCTACGTATTCTTTCTTCGTGTTCTTTTTCTTCTCTACGAATTCTTTCTTCATTTTCTTCTCTACGAATTCTTTCTTCGTGTTCTTTTTCTTCTCTACGAATTCTTTCTTCATTTTCTTCTCTACGAATTCTTTCTTCATTTTCTTCTCTACGAATTCTTTCTTCATTTTCTTCTCTACGAATTCTTTCTTCATTTTCTTCTCTACGAATTCTTTCTTCATTTTCTTCTCTACGAATTCTTTCTTCTTTTTCTTCTTTTATTTTCTCTTCGCACCATGAAAATATTCTTTCCTGGGGTATTTCTAAGTCCTTTGCGAGACTTAAGTATCTTTTATATGCTTCCATTTTTGCAATAAATTAGTTACGATGTTTTATATATATTATATTGACAGGATACTGTTACTGACTGTTTTATTTATTTACACTTACTGGAATGAACTGTTCTATTTTTAGAAATCTCTCTCTCTTATTTCAACTTATTATGTATGTTGAATTTGATGCCTTTTATCGTTATATCTTATAAAGCAATGTGTCAATACAATGCGGAGTTATTATGACTTGTGTCAATAACAATGTGTCAATCGCGTGTACTCTAAACTATGTTACTACGAAAAATGTATCACCAATGTGTGTGACTCGTCGTTAGTTTGTGTACAATTATTCGCAATGACGCTAATATACTAGAGTGTGATAACAATAATAGGATGCCAAAATAATCCCAAGTTATCTATCACTAAATATAACACGACGGCTAGTAGACTCCTTTTATTATTATTTAGTTTTTAAAGACTCACTTTTCAGAACATAATATATAAGTGGTTTTCGGTAACAGTAGTATGCCAAAAATGTATTTAAAACAAATCACTATGCAAAACAAATCACGATGTCTATAGTTACTATGTGATGCCCAACTCATGTAAAAGAGAATAATGAAGGATATATTTACCAACTCAGTTCGTGGCTGGGACCTCTCTCTTGTTCAATGGTTGTTCAACAATTGTAATTAGGCATTGAAGAGTGTTTAACAGTGATGTCTGAAATACAAAACAATAAAATATCGTAAGATTTACAATAGTTACAAAATGTGTTCACAACACTGAGTGATTGGTTGATAGGTGAATGAATCGTATGGAATGTAAACATATTGAAAACAATTCATGAATGAGGCAAACAACAAAATGAAATGAGTGATATAATAACAAAGTGGACAAGGAATGAATGAATGAATGAAAAACTGAGTGAATAAATGAATGAATGAATGGATAATGTATGAATGAAAGAATGAAGGGAGGAATAAATGTATGAATGATTGGATAAATGAGTGAATAAACGAATGAATGGATGAATGAATAAATGAATGAACAATGAATGAATGAATAATTTATAAATGAATAAATGAATGAATGAATGAATCAATAAAATGCTATTCAATTTGAATGAAAGAATGAATGGATAAATTGCTATTCCATTTAAATGAAGAAATGAAAAAGAAAAAAAAAATAATCCTGTAAATAGGGAGTTCAATTAAAATATGATCAAGTGGGGCAATTAAGAGTTTTACAATTTAAACTTTAAAGTTAGATGAAATAGATATAAGTAACTAAATAAATTCAATTCTTTATATGTGTCCCCTCCAAAATGTCATGGTCTCAAGTGAGTAAAGAGCTACTCGACTATGCATAAAGATATATGTAGAATGAGGCCCCAGAATTTACTAGTTACTATAAATGAAAAACAATTAACGATTTGTTTACAATGAAATAAAAATAATGATGAAATTTAATTAAAAGAGATAAACAGTGATCGTGGCAGTTACAAATAGAGATATGAATATTTTACGTAACTTATGATAATATGTCAGGTTCATAAGTTTACGTTTCCAGGCAGTTGATGGGCTTGGATGATCTATTCCTCTGATAACAGGATTGGACTCGTAAAATTCCACTTCCAGGCAATTGGTAAGAAGTTATTGTGTAGTCCTTTGACAGCGGGCTTGGGTTTGATCCTTGAAGATTATACAATCAAAGTTAAAAGCTCCGGCGTCTTAATGGTGTAGATATAATATCTACAAAGTCCCAAAAGATAAAAATCTTCCAGTATATATATAGGAATAGAGCGACTGGCCGTCCGGCATAGATTGTGGAGAGAAAGTGAGTGTCAAATGTTAGACCTATCAGCTTTTATAATAAGTGGCTACGTGACAGAATGTAGAACGAAAAGTATTCACTAATTAGAAATTAATTCGAGGGAAGGCTATAAAAGGAAAGACGATCTAATATTAGAAGGTAAAGTTTATCTAAGCCTACCGAAATATAACTGGAGTGAGATGAATTCAGTTCTTAATAAAATAAAATTTAATAAGATAATTGTGAACAACCTTTACTGTGACAGAGATGGCGAGCTGTCATCACGATCCGCTCTTAATCTCCGTAATTCCAGCTCCGTTTCTACAAGTTGCTGTTGCTGTCGCAGTTTCTCCCTCTCCAGTTTCAACTTCTCCAACTCTTCTTGGCGCACCCTATCTTGGTCTGCCAACTGTCTTGTCACTCAATCATTTAACTCTTGGCCAGAAAATCCAAGCTTTTCTCCTACTTTAATCAACTTCTCCACATCAGACATGATTAAATTTTTTTTTGCTTGTTATGGATAAGACAATTAAACCAATGATAATGAAAACAGCTAGAATGCTTCAATAGGTCAACACAATAGCGCAGATGACAACACCGCAATATAAAACCACCGCAAAGTGAATACAACCAAATTTCTGCAAGCTGATATGACTTTTAAGTCAAAGAGCAGTATGTAACAAAATTATATATTATTGCGAACTGCAAATAAGATACATTCAATATGACAACGCCTCGATTCTTAATTTCATTAATATTTCAATGTCAATACTTGAGACAATTTCATCCAATATTTATCAACACGACCTTCTTTTTATAATAACTCGACTATTCGTGCCTCTCATACACGAAATCTTACTGTGGTCACGCCCCAGTGGTTAAACGCTATGCTCATCCACTGTGCCCGGCTTAACTTTAAGCACAACCGATTTTATCAACAAAAGTATAAGACTGCAACGTAGCGTTAAATTATCCTTTCTACCGATGTCGACAAAATTAAATCAGTGATAACAGGGTACTTGCACGAGTTTCACACTCAACGATAATTCGCATTTAGCTCACTACCCAATGACGCTTATGCCTCTCGTTTTAACTGTTGCAAATAAAATGTAAATCCTGATCGATTTACCACTCACATTAAATTGCGAAGCCCAAATGACTTTCAACAAACATCGGCTTAGAGCCCGTAACGCAATATTCTTAAAATTGTAAAGTACATGTCAACATTTACAAAATTACCATATTGAGCAGTCCCTTAGACTCTCAATTACAATTAGCTCGTAGCCCGCAACAGTAATTATGTTATTGCTTTTGTAGCAAATTAACAATCAAAAGTGAAAGCTTCCAACCATACGATAAGCATAAAAATTGCCGGCACCTTATCGCACGTTAAAACGCTTTAAACAACTTTTTCTGACCCCATCCCTTGGATCGGATTCTAGGGTCCTATCACTTTCAGTCGGATGACACTTGAACAAAGTCCTAGACTGACCCTGGCTGCCACAATCAAGTACCTCCGTGATAAACGTGATCTATAATGTTATGGGTCTATCTACCCCTCTCTCATGTAAAACACCTAATGGTGTGAGTCCATCCAGTAACGATGTTACAACAATCAATTACAGCCTTGAAATTACTCTGACGTTTATATCAGTATCCGTTTTTAAAAATTACGTTAGCCCGGCCCAATCTTTAACTACTTTTCAAACGAAATTAATTTCTTTGAATCAACTTTATATGAACCCCGTGTGGTCTCCGGGGTCCCTCAACTGAGAGGGAAAAGAATTGAGCCACCGTAAGCTCATGCGTGTCGTAGAAGGCGACTAAAAGAGCCATTCTGGTTTGGTGGTAACCAACGAAAAACCACACGACTGGTGAGAGAAAAATGGAGAGACACAGTGGCTCCACAGACCCCCCACACCCCAGCCCTTTTTATGAGAATGGCTTCATTCACCCATTTTGCTATTTTTCTTGTCCTGGCAATCATCCCCAAACTTTTTCTCCCCCAAATCCCAAGAACGTAGTATATAAAAGATGTTTTGAGGAATGACGGTTTCAGTTTAAAGAGAGCAAGGGAAGGCGATGGCATAGCACAAATCCCACCCCCTTTTACCATATTTGAGCTATGATTTCCATTCCATACCCCATTTCCCCAATGATTCCAAATTTCCCTTCCTTATCAAAATTGAGTTGCCAGGACAGAGAGAGAGAAAGAACGGAGGAAAACAAGCCTTCTTAACTGTCTTCTATCCCCCAGTATCTCTATACCCTGTACCGTTGAAATAGGTTCAACGAGGAGATATTCCTTTCCAAATCCTGCACAGCAGGCACCTTTCTGCTGAGGGTGCGCAGTTCCGAGAGGACCCCGATAAGGAGGAGCTATTGATCCTGGAGGCTGAGGGGGGTTCACCTTGCGAGGTGTTTCTACCCCAACACTCCTCTTTGGCTTGACGCTTCTCTAAAGACGGGTGGGTAGCCTACCTTGTAGATGGCCCGAGCTACCCAACGCAG
>NC_088361.1:25044481-25069931 GCF_034508935.2 Berghia stephanieae | reverse complement strand
GGATAGTGCCGCTCATCATTCTTTATGCATTTATTTGCGTAGGCTACAGTGCTGCCACCCGTTCCTTTTACCCACGTTTCACCTCTTCATTTCCTTAGCTCGAGAACTTTCAGGGATTCATCTATTGTCTTAAACCGTCTTCCGACATAAATATCAAGAAAAGAACTCGCGGGTTCATGCGTCTGAGTAGCCGTTGTTCAAATGATAGACAATGAAAAATAGACTAACTCTACAGGACAACTTAAAAAAAAAAAAATGCCTCCCCCCCCCTCCCAATTCCCCTACTAGACATTGAAAACGTTTGCCTCCAAAATCACCCAGTTGTTCCACGGAACAATGGCGGACGCCCGTATGAAATATTTCCCCGGCGAGCATAAAAGCGTATCCAGAGGAAAAAAACCCCATAAATTTGATCATGTTTTGACTTTTACACATTCTGATCACAAGGCATATGAAAAGTTCTAGCCAGCATGAAGATTAAAAAGTAATGATTTTCTTTGTTTAGAACCAAGATGGCCGCCGTTGCTGGGCGATGTGACATCAGACTATTTAATCCAATTCAGACACCCGGGCACCCGGTTGTCAGACACAGGGTTGTTGCAATTCAAACTTTTTCGATTTGCTTTGTTTTATTGTTTTAATACTAAAAGTTTGTAATTAATTTGAAGATATTTTGGAATGAGATATTGGTTTTCTATGCAATCAATCGATTTGAATTTTTATAAGAGCGAAGTCTCCTCTCATCGTAGATACAGTGCCCCATATCGTACACTTTCATTAAAAGATATTTATAATTGCGTCAGTATATATGCATAATTATTAATCCTTTTCCGTTCTTTTTTTAACCAATTGCTGCCCAAATCGCCCGTTATCGCCCATTCAGAAAACATCTCCAACAGTTCAAATCGCCTGATATCGCCCGCCAGGTACCCAGCATCTTTGAACCCGTAAACTAAAAACGTGTGTAGAACCACTTCTTTTTATTTTGAAAACGAAAGTAGAGAAAGAGTGAAAGTGAAACTAGAAATTTCCCGATTGTTTTTATCTCTTTGTTTGTCTGCTGTGATTTTTTGAAGTTTGTCGACCAAATTAAATACGCTTCAACAGTCATGACGTCACTTCCCTCGAAATGACGCATGGTAACTTAGTAACTGGCTCTAAACTATACTATCGGAACAATGGCGGACGCCCTTATGAAATATTTCCCCGACGAGCATTCATAAAAGCGTATCCAGTAGGTACTTTACTTTGGTAAAAAAATTCAAATTGGATTGAGCTCAATGAAACCTATATCATTTTAAAGTGCTTTTCAACACGATTCTAATGATACCAAAATTGTGAAAATCAGATAAGCAGAAAAAAAGTTATGTTAGTTTAAAGGCTGAAAAATGGTCTTCTATTTGCCTTTGTTATTTACTGACGGACTTTGTGACCTGAAAATTGTTGCATTTCCGGTAGTAACCACCATTTGGATTTCAAAACTGGTCTAAAATGGCCGCTAAGATTTGAGTAAGGATTTTACTGGAACGAATTTCATGGATGCGGTATACAACTTTGCCCTGAATTTAATTTTATAAAAAAGTTAAGATGTTAAATAAACGTGCCAGCATGAAATTTTGATTTACCAAGTTCTTATCTTTTAATTATCGAAAGCTAAATTATACCCTATTTTATCCATAATCAAAAGTTATACTAAATTGTCATTGATTTTAAAATAAACTACACCAAACGATAGAGTAATTTCTCCTGAAGAAAATAAGACATCAATCATTAAAATCCATCCATAAACAAAAAATCTATGGAACTTTTTCTGAGACCCATCACTCAAAAGTCCAAAAAATCGGGTCACAGCCACTAGGCCATTTATCGGCTCCCTGCTGGAGGGCCAAATGGACGTTTACCAAAGTACCTATATCCAGAGGAAAAAAAACCACATTATATCATTATAAATCTGATCATGTTTTGACTTTTACACATTCTAATCACAAGACATATGATAAGTTCTCGCCAGCATGAAGAATAAAAAGTACCGATTTTCTTTGTTTAGAACCATGATGGCTGCCGTTGCTGGGCGACGTGACATCAGACTATTGAATCCAATTGGTTGTGGTAACGTCTTTTTTTTTTTTTTTTTTTTTTTTTTGCTGGAGTGGCGTTTGAATTCCTCAATTCTCTGCGTGATCAACGTTTTTTTTATTAGATAGTGACGATGATAGTGCTCATTCAGACACTGAATCGGACATTGAGGTTGAGTTCGATGCGAATTTTGATGACATTGACTTGACAATGGATTACATATTTTTCAACTTTTAATTTTTTTTTCAAATTCAAAATATAAATCAATAGTCCAAAATAATACATCAAATTAAAGGCCACTTATTCTTCTTTCCAAAACAGCTTTTATGTTGTTACTAGTATGTCTCACATTCTTACAATGAATTTTTGAATGAAGTCTACTAGTACTAGTACTATGACATTTGGAAGAGTTATCTCCCCTCGCATGGTCTGCAAGAGACATTTTTTTCAGATATGCCTGGGCGGCAATGGGTTAAAGCTTAAATTCATAATCAATCCATCTTAATTGCTTGTTTGGCATCCATCTTGGCTCAAACTAAGATAAGCTTGTTGCATTTGTCTCAATTGTCAAAGAGGTATCTGAATTGGCACAACAGGGTGTCTGAACTGGCATCACGGGGTGTCGGAATTGGCACAACTGGGTGTCAGAATTGGAACAATGGTGTCCAAATTGGAACCAGGTCACATAAATCCAAGGCCAAACACATAAAGTCTGATAATGGAGGAGTATTTCGCCTAAAATTGTCGCTTAATGGAGCTTGCAAAACATGCAACAGTTATTTTCACAATTTTCTTGGTGTGGGACCATTATAAGTCATTGAGCTAAGAGAGCCATTATTCATTATGGGTGGTGGAATTGGAACACCCCATCCTTGTTTGTTTCCTTTTTTTTTTTTTTCATTGATATTTTAAAATTTAGTTTTCTTTGTTTGATTTCTTTTTAAGTTTTTTTTTTTTTTTTAAATTTATCCAACCTCGTACATTAATCAGATTCTTGTCAGACTTAGAACTTGTCTACTACTACTTGTGCGTTTGATTGTGATCATGCACTTTACTTTGAGCACATTTTGTTTCATAAAACTAACTTATCCATTTGGTCTGCAGCCTTGATGAGAGATCAGATAGCTTTTAAAATGATTTTACAAGGATATTATGTGTCAATCTCATTTACGATTAATTCAATGTTTGTAATTATTGACCATTTCGTTATCATAATTTTCAGACTGTAACCATGTTACAAGAACTATTGAAGGCAGCTGGGATGTGGTTTTATGCCATTCTTTATGGAATGATTATGGCTTTTGGCATTCTAAAGGAAACTTTCAAAGTGGGATATGGAAAAATCTTCTTCAAAACAAAAAGAGAAAGGCCTGTTTGTCTACAAGACGAAAAATTGGGAACACACGGCTTTTTACACATAGAGGTAAGAACATGTGTCATGTAGTGATGGAAATTTTCTTCTCTCATTTGAAGTTGGAAGTGTGGGTCCAGGAGAAGGAAGAACCTTGTGTGGATGCCGGTTTGGATCATTCTTGGACTGGCTACGCATCTTCAGCTGTTCCAGCAGGATTGGATCTAGCATGGCAGCGCTCAAGCTCCTGTACGTGATGATCCTTCGCAGGGGCAACCTTGAAAACATTCTCTCTATAGGCACTAGCATTAAAATACTTTCCCTAAATATAGAAGGAATATCAATGGCTAAATGTGTGTACTTATAACTTACTTACTTACTTATCCGAACCAGCGACCACCTGAGCTCTAGCCCTTCGGTCTTGTGCCATGACGTAGAAGTTAGATGTCTTTTGTAGTTGTTCCAGGTGACTATAAAGTGTGTGTACTTATAACATGTACTCGAATAATGTGATGTTGACATCGTCCTACTCCAGGAAACCCATCTCAATGACATTGCCCCTCCCTCAAGATACAACATTAAGGGGTATCGCGGAATTAATAAACAACACCATAAGCAATAATAATAATAATAATAATAATAATAATAATAGTGCACATTTGTAAAGCGCAGCTTTTCCCGCGATATAATGCGGCTCTGGGCTCATTAGAATGACATGTATATATATAAAAAATACCAATACACCCATGCACAGCATGATTCCACTCACAAACACATGCGCATGCAAACACGAACACACACACACACGCACAATCACAAAAAAAAATAAAATAAATAATAAGTTATTTATTGTTCATTGGAGTAGCTGCTCACCGAAACATGACCAAAATTGTTGATTCTCTTATTTCTAAAGGCAATTTATTCCAAAGTCTAGGGTTGGACCAAGCCAAGCTTTTCTCCCTGGCTTTAAGTCTAGTTTTAGGTATCTTTAGAGTTTTTGAATCAGAAGAGGAACGAAGACATCTTTGCAGTTCATATATCTCAATGAGCTCTGTCAGATAAGAAGGGGCGCTGTTATCTAGACATTTAAAAATTAATGTTGCTCCTCTATATTCTATATGTTCTCTCACAGGCAGCCAGTGTAAGTCCACCATGAGATGTGCTGCTTCATCTTGACGCTTCTTTTTTATTACCAATATAGCATCATCACTTATGACAGAGTCACAGATCAAGTCACTGACCTGGGAGGCAGCAGGGAAATCAACGGCACACAAAGAATCACTATTAAACATGATGACACTGAAATTACTAATGTATACAAACCACCAAATCTTACTTGGGCCTCTTACCCTAAAGACCAAGTAAATCACCCATCCATAATTATGGGAGACTTCAACAACCACCATTCCGATTGGGGTTACAACAAAAATGACAATCCAGGGAATGAGATCTCACAATGGGCAAACCTTAATGACACATTTACAATCCCAATGACAAAGGAACTCTAAGATCGGCCCATTGGTGCAAAGACTGTACCCCAGACCTGGTGTTTGTAACAAAGGATCCAAAGGGAAATTCATTGAAGTCAACTAGAGAAATCCTGGGAGATTTTTCTCACAGTCAACATCATCCAGTCCTTGTTAGAACTGGAATCCAAATTCCAATCATGAACACCCTACCTAAACCAAAGGTGGAATTTCAGAAAAGCAAACTGGAAAGCTTTTGCTGATGAAATTGACATTACCTGCCAAAGGATCCCCCCAAAAGCTGAGAATATAGGGAGATTTAACAAACTTGTCCTAACCTCTACAAAGAAGGACATACCCAGGGGTTTTAGAAAACAATACATCCCGTGCTGGAATGAGCTAAACAAAGAACTACTGGAAAAAATATGAGGAGACATACGATGAACAAGTAGCAGAAGACCTACTAAACACATTACATGAAAGCGGAAAAGAAAGATGGGTAGATACTGTTGAAAACTTTGACCTCAGTCACTCCAGCCATCATGCATGGCAAACTCTCAAAAAGCTATCCCTTGAAGCTCGTCAAACAAAATCAGCCGCCATATTGCAGCTTACGAAAATGCCAAAGAAATTAAACAACAGGGAGAACACATCCCAAACCATCAATTTGAAAAAGAAATAAGAAAAGAATATCAAAAGACTCTGAATCTGAAAATTTTCCCTGACCATAGCATGTTTTTTAAGTGTCCCTATAACGATTAATGTAATGAAAGGAGCAATAAAGAAAATAAAAAATGGTAAAGATTCTGGCATTGATGGAGTATACTCCGACATGATTACTGAGAATGTCAGGAAATACTGGGTTTCCTCAAATCGCCTCTTAACGGGACATGGCAGAACTATATCAAATATGTGCAGATGGAAATGGGAACAGTGATACCTGCTGGAAATGTCAGGCAGTTCCAGAGACCAGCGATCACATCGTCCTCCACTGTCAAGTATCTAAAATTGAAGGTGGCTATGAAACAGTTCTTAGGGACTTTCAAAGCTGGGTTGACGAAATGAATTTGGAGGTGTAGCTATATGCTACTACTACTACTACTACTACTACTCTTATTTGAAATACTCATTATTTCTCATTATTGTTATATCCTCTCATTCCTTTTTTCTGAACGCACCTTTACTTTCATATTTTCCTTTACTTTCATATTTAACTTTCATCTCTCTCTCTCTCTCTCTCTCTCTCTCTCTCTCTCTCTCTCTCTTTCTCTCTCTCTCTCTCTCTCTCTCTTTCTCTCTCTCTCTTTCTCTCTCTAAGACACACACACTCACACACATACATACACACAAGCACATATTCATATTCGATTTTTTTTTCTTTTTCATTTTCTCTCTTCTTTCTCTAACCTTTATTTCCCCTATTTTTCTCCCCTTCTCTCCCATTTTCCCATCTGCCCACTCCCTCTCACATCCCCAGCGCTCTTTTTATGTTATAATGATTCATCTGTTGATAGAGTAATAACGTCAAGCTAGATGGTCAATTTTAGAAGCATAGAATTGTTAAAAGCCTTAATTGATTTTTCTTTCTTCTATTTTAGAATGAATATGTTTTTTCTTATTTATGAAGCACATCTGAATTGGTAAGTTGTAGTAACAGAAATTAGTAATCTAGCTTATTTGATATTAATTTTGTTGCTTTTCAGTTGAAAGTTTGTCATCATACTTTGACATAATGAATATGAGCAATTGACGTTTCAGGCATTTCAAATAACAATTATGAAATCAAAAAATAATTTGAAAAGGTGAAGTGTTTTGATGAGTGGATTGTATATCATATAATATTACCTGATTATCATGTGTTAAAAAGCTGTGAGCCATGGGTCGTTTTCATAATTTATTTTTTGTTTCATAATATTATCTTTAGAAGCTGTGCCATGAGTCAGTTTCATAATAGATTATAATGTGTTTAGAGGCTGCACCATGAGCCTTTTTTGTAATATATCATGTGTTTAGATGCTGCACCATGAGTCTTTTACATAATATGATACATGTGTTTAGAGGCCACGCATTGAGTCATTTTCATAATATATTATGTTCTTAGGGCTTGTGCCATGAGTCATTTTCGTAATTTATTATATATATATATATATATATATATAATATATATATATATATATATATATATATATATATGTGGTGAGGCTATGCCATAAGTCGTTTTTGTAATATATCATGATGTATTTAATTTAGAGGCTGTACCAAGAGTCATTTTCGTAATATATCATGTGTTTCAAGACTGTGTCATGAGTCGTTTTTTGTATTATATTATGTGTTTAGAGGCTGTGCCAAGAGTTATTTTCGTAATATATCATGTGTTTCGAGACTGTGTCATGAGTCGTTTTTGTATTATATTATGGGTTTAGAGGCTGTGCCAAGAGGCATTTTTGTAATATATCATGTGTTAAGAGACAATGCCATGAGTCGCTTTCGTAATATTTGGAAGGATTTCATTTCCATCATTTTCACTGGGTTGAGTAATGTAAAACAATTGAAAAACCTACTTTCTAGCATGAATATAATGAGAGATGAAGCTTCTGACTAGGTCGATAAAGTGAGGACCGTGTTGATTTTTGTCGACCCCTCTTGACACTTTGTTTAGTTGAATGGGTGACGGGTCTGTTAGAACAGGTGGAAGTACTGTGTGATAGTGATAGACTATCATCCTATCCAAAGGGTGATAATCAATTGTTATTGTCTGTTTCATGCTATGGAAACTAGGATAAACTCATGGCTCTTAAGACTATTTTTTTTGACACTTTAAAAAGCTATATCATTTAGTGTCAGACCGAAAGTTTTTCGATTATTTTTCAGAGAAACTGATGGAGGTGAATTTTTTCCAGTTTATGTGTGATATAATTGGTTTATTTTTGTGTCGAATGTTGTTAAAAAGATGTTTTAGCACAGTCTTTGTAATGGATTCAGTCTGAATTTGACAGAGGTATAAACTTTCTTTGTTTTTGACAACTTGCCACTATCATCACTATATAGATATTGGTTTTTCAATATCCTTTCCTTGCTGTCTATCCTTTTGCCCTGTATTTGTTGTTTACTATGTCATGTACTTTTACCCAGTCTCTTCTGGCTCTTAATATCTTTTGCTGTTGGAGATGGTATTTTTTATAGTAACTGAACTATTGTCTCTGCATTAGATTCTTGTCTTTTGAATATCCAAATTAACGTCAAGATTAGCAAGATGGCCAAGTGGAGCTGAGTTTGAGCCCCTCTTTATGCATTTTTTTTTAACCTCAAGTAAGAATGTCGTTTTATTAGATATGAATTTTTAAAAAAAATTGTGATTAAAGGGGGGGGGGGGGGGGGGGAATATTATGATAATAATAAATTTTAAGCTTTTATTATAATATTTGATTTAAAATAAATGCATTTGTTGAAAAGTGTAATTTTTATTTCTTACACAAGACAAATCTGAAAGTTTCCTAGTTCTTAACATTTTCATTTTCAAACTCAATTATCTTTGTCCAATTCATTCAGATGTAATACCAGATTGGTATGATTTGTCACAATTTCTCCTTGGGAACATAAAAAATATAGGCCCATTGAGCTGGAGTTTATTCCGATTTCTTTAGCATTAAATAGATAGTAACCATTGGTGGCCTTAATAAAAAAAAAATTTATAATTTCCATACAAGGATCAATAAAGTATATTTTATCTTATCTTATCTTATCAGATAGACTTTATTCTGGTCCAACATCAATTCAGAAATATTGTACACATTGCAACAACTATTCCAATCGCATGAATATTACAAGTTTTGTTAAACCCTCAAGATTGCATATTACAAATTATCTCTTTAATGAAGAGTCTTTCTTTTTTTACTTTTCAAACCATAATTTCTCCCATCATTTATATAAATATTTCCTCTTCAAAACATTTTGCCAAGTGAACAGCAACAGAGTTGCAACTAGTTCTTCAATCTGTTTTCACCAATAGAGCAGCAGTTTAAGTAAGCTCAAGTCACATCAGTGCCTCTCAATGAAAACAACTAGGGTTTTGGTTATATTCAGATAAAAAATGGAAGACTCTATCAATTGTTCGAATTAAGGTGAACACAGATAATTAATTTCCTTTTTAAATAGGTGTTCTGTTTACTTATTTTTAGGATGTGCGAATTCATTATGTTGCCAAAGGCAAAGAAGATAAGCCATTAATGTTGTTCTTACATGGTTTTCCGGAGTTCTGGTATTCCTGGAGATATCAACTTCCAGAATTTAGTGATGATTACAGGTCAGTCTTTTTAAAATTTATATCATGTATTTTAATAATTTTGTTGACTACTTCATTATTTAACATTTTACTGATTGTCGTGATCTGTTGGAGAAGGCAAGTTAAGACGGGACAAGTAAAAGTAGGTCCCCACAGATGTAAAAGTTGCCTGGTGACTCTTACACCCTATTCTAGATATGGGTTAAGTTCCTGGCAACTTGACAGATAGTAATAAAGTTTTAATTTAAAGAAGATAAGTGGTAGTAGAATTGTCACGTTAGATAGGGAAGGATCAGGTTCATAAGATAGATGATTAGTTATAGTAGAAGTACTTTAAATAAACCAATTAGAGTAGCCTCATACAATAATAAGTTAGACTATGATTAAGTCAATTTTCATCCTCTCTCTTTTATACTGCTCAATTTAGTTTTATTTTTCCTTGTTTGTTTCGTAGAGGTCGGCAGAGAGTCAAATGCGACTGGCAAATCATTTGTCTGGTTGAGGGTGGTCAGGCATACCCTTGTGAATAGGTTCCTTGCTTGGTCTATTCACTGGGTAATTTCTTGTAGCCTTGGTTATGTACCAACAGACGGCCAGGTATGCAGACAGACATGTAGAAGGTCCTTGGTTATACCCGACATACGGATCTATGGATACACAGGAACAAAACTTTGACTGGGTTGCAAAGTTCTTGCTTCCCTTTATGAGCAGTTATATTGAAAGGATTCATTTAACTAACCCTTGACAAACACCACTGATCTTATTTTATTACTTATACTAACGGGTTATAATTATGTTAGTGGGATATGAAGAATGAGTAATATTAGAAAATAATACATTTTATAAATACATAATATTGTTATTGAGCATAGGGCAAAAGTAAATTTGCAAAATGTAATTCATTCATTTGAAAGGCATACGTACATATACATTTATTTAGAGACAGAATGAAATATTTTTGTTCATAATAAACATAAATTAGTAATTTCCATTATTTGATAGGTTGCCATCTACTTGTGGTACCACTTATATTGTTCACTACACATATTGATAATAATAACACAATTGAATTCCACAGCTATTTAGGTGGTCAAAATTAATTCCTACCCTTGCCCTCAGAGTATATTCTGTTAAATATGATCTTAAATTGTGGTCGTCTCGATTCATATTGAGAGAGAAAGAATGGAGATGTCCTTTTAACTAAAATGACTGGAGTATGGAGATTTTTTTAGAAGGAACCATAATTTATACTCTCATACTTTTGACTCGTCCATTCAGAGCGGATACCAGCAAGGTCATAAATATGGAAATCGTAGGTAGAATTGGACAGCTGGGTAATTTTAGCAGTGTCTGAAACGGGATTGCTAGCGTGAATCATGTGTCTGGTTGGCGGTTCGACAGATGTATTAATTAAATACATAAAAGAATGCAATAATGTAAAAGATGGATCGATACTAGAGCTTTATAAATGATTTTAACATTTACACATATATATATTTACTTCAGATGTGTTGCGATTGACATGAGAGGTTACGGAGAGTCTGACAAACCATCTGGGATGAGAAATTATCAGATGAAATATCTGACTAAAGACATTCAACAAGTTATCGAAGCCTTAGGTGAGCTTTTCATGATTCTGGGATCAAAATATTTGAAAGATTTTATCAAATCATTAGAATTAGAATCAATTTATTATAGTTTTTGAGAAAAAATATTATATCACACAACTGCATGGTTTTTATACGATTTTATGTGTTTTTAAATTTGCTCTTGATTAGGACAATTTTAATTGATAGAATTGTCAGATTTATACACTTAGCTCCCCGAGTGGTACTGCTGAATACCGAAATCCACTGAAATCTACTGAAATCCACTCCAGTGGGGAGTGAACCAGAGACTATGGGAGTGGGCACCAGTGGGGAGTGAACCAGAGACTATGGGAGGTGGGCACCAGTGGGGAGTGAGCCAGAGACAATGGGAAGTGCCAACCAGTGGGGATTGAACTGTAGCCATCGTTATGTTATGGCCTGACACTGAAAGCCAAAAATATATATATATATATATATATATATATATATATATATATATATATATATATATATATATATATATATATATATATATATATATATATATATATATATATATATACACACACATACATATAAAGATATATACACATACATAAATATATATATACATACACACATACACATACTATGCAATAATTCCTGGCGTAATCTAATTTAAATACTTCCCAAAAAGATAGGTTTTCAGTTTAATTTTGAATTTATCAACACTGCTTTCAAGTCTGACTAACAGTGGGGGTGAATTCCAAGTGATGGGGCCTACTTTACTGAATGATCAGTTGCCAAAACGTTTAAGATTTGTTTTAGGAATTTGAAGGTGATTCTATTTTGAGGACCTGAGATTTTGAGTGGGGTCGTAGGAGACATTCAAGTCTTGAATATAGGTAGGACTTTGTGAATTTATGGCTTCAAAACAAGGTAGAGCTAATTTGTATTCAATACGAGCTTTAACTGGTAGCCAATGTAATGCACTCAACTTCGTTTTGACATCCATTGGGTCACTGTGACTAATGCCCAGGACAAGACTTGCTGCTCTATTTTTAACTTTTTGTAGCTTTTCGAGTCTGACTGGTCTGAGGTTCGATCTCCAATTAAGGTCGACTGATTTTTTAGGTTGTTTTTTTTCTTGTATTTTTCTTTCTTGTTTTATCTGGCACCTTCCATACACACTTGTTCAGATCTTTATCTTACGTTGGTGCCTGCTCCTTCTTTTTCTTTATAGAGTAGACTAGTTCCATGAACCATTTTCATGGATTCTGAAATAGCTTTCAACGGCTTGCAATTTGCAATGAGATTCCCTGGGGCATCTCAGTAATGACAGTTAATATAATCAAAGCCCTGCACTGCAGTTTCCAATGCTAGGTTGTATGTGGGGTCAACAACTTGACAAAATGTTTCCCTATAATGACAGGAATATCAAGCATAGATGTACGCTCTTGCCGTTACTGTTTATCTTAGCCATAGATTGGATCATGAAAAGGACAACAGAGGAATCTGCTGGACAGTTATGTCGTTGAAGACTTGGTTTATGCAGATGACATAGCATTACTGTTTAGCAATCACCAGTATGCAATGGAAAAAGTAAACAGACTAAATAAGATCAAAGCCAAGATTGGACTGAAATTTAACTTAAAAACGAAACTCATGAAAACAAATGTAACAGGCTCAAGAGAACTCAACATTGGAATTGAAAGAGTTGAAGAATTAGAAGAAATTATTTATTTAAAATAACAAATGATGGAAATTCGGAGGAAGATGTAAAACACAGAAAATGCAAGGCAAATTAAACTTTTGCAATCCTGAAGAAAACTAGGAGATCTTAAAAAACTGCAGACAAAAAACAAATTGAAACGGTTCTAGGTAATTCCATTTCAGTCCTCATGTATGCAACAGATGTTAGAAAAAAACAACCAAATTTTAAAAAATGAATGGTAATCGTTTCAAAACAAAAGCCTCTGAAGAATTTTTGGAACATTTTGGCCCAATAAAATTAGAAATGAAACTCTAAGAGAAGAGACAGATAGAGTGAGCATAGCTACAAATATAAAGGGACACAGATGGAGAAAGCTAGGGCATGTTGCCAGAATGGAGGCAACTGCTTTGCCAAGAACAGCACTCTGCTAAACGGCTGATGGCAAAAGACAAAGAGGCAGACCCACAGAAACACGGAGAATATCCATGGATAAAAGGTTTGAGAGGCTGGTCTAACCTGGAATAACATCGGTGTCCATGCAGCCAACAAACAGAAACCAAGTCCTTGGTAGATGCCTTATGCACCCCACGGCTCGATGAGGATTAAGTTTGTTGAAACAAAGCATTATCTTCTTTAATTATTAAAATTTATTGTTTTTAAAATATGCAGGTTACAAGAGCTGTATTCTGGTTGGTCACGACTTTGGTGGTGCTGTTGCTTGGCTTTTCGGAAAGCATTATCCAGACTATGTAGACAAGCTCATTATTATGAACTGCCCTTCGCCATCTGTTATTCAGAAGGTTTTTGCAACTGTGAAAAAACAGTTTAAAATGTCATGGTAAGTTGGCATACTATTAAACGCTGACACTGATCTAATTCATTGATGTCTTAGTTGGAGGTCACTTTATTCATGTATGGTGTGAGTTTTCTATGAGAGATAATGGTTATTTATTTACTCTGTTACTAATCTCTCAATGTAAGATTGTGTTAAAATGATTGTCTGATGTCTCCCCTTGGATACTTCATCATCCTCAGGATAGGGCTGTGGATGATTTCAGGCTAAGCACAGCGATATACTGCTGTATAGACGTCTTTGTGATCTTTTTTCTTTCTTTTAAAAAAAAAATAATTGAACAATTGAAAGCTAGAATGACTAAAGTTGTCATACGTTCAGTTAGATCTTTAATAATAAAGAATTCACATGTTAATAACCAAATTTTGTCAGATATACAAATTTTGGTTTTAATCAGAACAGTCTTTGTTGTTGAAGCCCAGGTACACATGATTTAAGTGAGTAGTCTAATATTGTATGGAGTTTCATCATACCAAATATATGCTGATGAAACCACACTTCAAGCTCTTATCACTCATAGCAACGAGGAGGCATATAAAACTGAAATAGATAGGTTTGTGTCTTGGTGTGATGATAACCACCTCGAGCTTAATGTAAGCAAGACAATTGAGTTATTTTTATACTTTAGGAAAGTAAAGGAACCGATTGAACCACTCAGGTTAAAGGCCCAGTCAATAAATCAGGTTCATTCCTATAAATACCTGGGCGTGACAATTGATGACAAGTTGCTGTGGACTGAACATTTTAAAAACGTAAAAACAAAAGTTAATAAACGTATGTATATTTTTTTCAAATTGAGGAAATTAAAAATAGATAAAACACTATGTACTTTATTCTACAAATCAATCATTGGCCAAATATTTGTCCCATAATTTATATATATTTTTAGATTAGAACTAGATTTACTTACACTAATTTATAAAATTTATATGATTTATTTTATAAATTGATTTAACATTAAACAGGTTTTAAAGTAGAAATAATTTTAAGGAATAGACCTTATTTAAGCTTATAGAATTGATCTTATACAAAAACCATATAATATCATCGCATTTTATTCAATTTTAAAACAATTATTTTTTTTTTTCAATTTTTCATTTTTTTTTTTGTCACTGATCTTAACTTATTTACACGAAATTATAAAACTCAATTTACAAATCAATTTACACATTTTATTACTTTCACATTATTCATACTTATACCACCTAGTTATTTGCTTACTTATTATCATGTCTGTCCAACTCATCTGTACAAAAAATGTCCTTTGGATGAATAAAGTATTATTATTATTATTATTATTATTATTATTATTATTATTATTATTATTATTATTATTATTATTATTATTATTATTATTATTATTATTATAATATTCAAATATTGAAGAATATTCCCACGTCAGATCTGTAAATGTTCCTTTTCTACCCCTTCCCATTACTGATATCAAATATACAAATATTATTTGTAGTTTCATATTGACGAGTATTGCATTTAACTAGAATATGGTAGACATGAAGTTTTATCATATATATATATATATACATATATATATATATATATATATATATATATATATATATATATATATATATATATATATATATATATATATATATATATTTAATGTCTTTCGATCAGAGATAATGAAATAAGAATTATAGAGGGAGGTTCCCCTAAAACATGTTTTGCACTCTGAACTTTATTCCCATCGTACACTCACAAGCTTGTACAGCAATTGGAAACATGTCTGAAATTATTTCCAAACAACAAAGAGTGTGACAATCTTATATTACTGTTATATTTTAAAAAATGAGACACTTTTTTTCTTTATAATTAGAGTTTCTTTTCTCATAAGTAACCAATCGTATCAAAACAGTATTATATTGATATGAACCAGATTACAAAAGATGAATTTAACGTTAAAATTATCAGAAAATTGAAATGTAAGTTTTTTTCACCCGAAAAAAAAAAAAGATTCATTTTCTTCAATGAAATAAACTGAATACAAGTTGCATACTTTTGTATATAAATTCAACTTTTAGAATCGATACCACTCTAATATAATACCATTTTGAAAAAGAAATAGGTCACATATCAATAAAACTGACCCTTAACTTGTCATAAATTCTTCACTGCCACCATAAACTTCACATAATGCGTTTCATTTCACTATTTCAGGTATATGTTTTTCTTTCAATTGCCATATCTACCGGAAATCATGGTTGGCCTTAAAGACTTTGAGAGTCTGGACAAATCATTCAAGGATTCTTGTGTTAATCCATTTTCACAGGAAGAAATTGAGCCATACAAGTATACTTTTTCACAACCAGGTCATTTCTTTTTCTTTCCTTATGTTTATAACAAACTTATATATCTGCCAATCCTTCCACTTTTTGGTGAGATGATTCAGATTTTCACTTTTCCTTAGCTCCATTCCGTTGTTGGCTCAAACTTCTGATTTATTAAAATATTATAATGATTTAAAAAGGCAGGAAGGAGGGGAGGTAGCAAAATTAATTGCTGTCACCTATCTCGTCCCCATGGCATTCCCTAACATGCATGATCATGTTTCCAGCAGTGCCACAGTTTCATGATTATGTAATTACACCAAAATTGGTGGTAATTTTGAGAGGAAATTATCTATTGGTCAATTTTGGTGAATATGTTAAGTAAAACTACGAAAACCTAATTTTTATTTGAAATTTCTTTTTTTCTGACGTTCTGATTCCACTTTTGGAATATGAAGGGTTGACAGGCCTGAATATGTAATGAATATTGCAGTTATACATTGTGGTATTAGTGGCTCAGTGATGCAATGCCTCATCCTCAGAAATTAAGCATGGCGTATGACAAGATGGGTGACAGTGATTGAAAATACCTTCCCCAACATTGTACCCTTGAGTTAGACACTTAATACTCATTGTCTCGCTTGACTTGTTTGTGAATGAGTTTATCCCAATAAGCAGTGATGAATAGTCTAAGAGTATTTTAGTGGTTCCATTTTGCTTGAAGGAGGAATTAATTAAGCATTATATAGAGAAAGGACACAGGTAAAGCACTGTTCATGTTTTCATATGTTTAGAATCTCAATACCTCTCTCCCCAGGTCAAAGCTGTATACTCACTTTACCAAAGAAGTTTTTCTTATTTTCTGTCATATGAATGAGATATTACAGGATGTTAGTTTATCGCAAATAACCTTTGTCATGTTTAACTTAGTTCCATCTACTCGTACAGTGGACTACACACAGATTCAGTGTGGTTCATTTGCATGTGAGTTGAGTGCTCTATCAATAAAGTGATTGATTAAGGTGACAGCACAGGTGTTAGTCTCATAAAACTCATCAATGTAAGAGTTTTTACGTGTTTTTTTTTTTTTTTCTCAAAGCAAATGACTTTATTCAGGAATAAAATTCTTTGACTTCATTTGTACATTCGGCTACTTAATTCAGGAATAAAATATTCAATTTACACCCATTGAGGGTAAAGTTACAGTGGAATCTCCATGAAGACAAAACCCTTAAAGTCATCTTCTTCTTAAAATCAATATAATTTTTGGTCCAAAATCTTCTGTTCTTTATTTTAAGTGTGTTAATTGACAATGGATAAAGTCAACCAATCTTTCAGGTATTGGCTTTATCAGGATTTCACTATAATATAGTCTAGAAGACAAGACTTGTTGCACGTTATAAATTTTGCCTGGTCACTTCTTTGGTCAGATGTTAAATGATTTGAGGTGTGGAGTACGCTTTAAGATAAAGTTTATGCATTGCTGGTAAAAATGTTCAAAATTATATTAAATTGATGTAGCAATATGATCGCAATGTCAGAACTCTGTGAAGAAAATTTTAAAATAAAAATTAAGGTGTGATTAGAATTCAATGTGCAATGAAAACATCAGATTGAAAACTTCTTATCTGAGATGTTAGATAAATTGGAAGAGAGCGTGACATTTTTTTTTTTACTATTTTCTATGTGGTCTTGTAAACGAAACTCTTTAAAAAACCTGGAAATGTCAAAATTCATGATCCTGCTACCACAGAAATAATGTTAAAATTTTTTGAAAAGGCTCATTAAAAAAGTAATATTCACACTTCTCAACATCTCGCACTCTCTCAATACTGAATGGCTTCAACTCCTGAAATTAGTTTATTTTACACCATTCCAGCGATTCTAGTAATATGTTTCCCTTGATAACGCAAGGGAGGCAGCTCAGTAAAGATAGACAGCAAAAGAACATGTGAATGAGTGCCCCTTGATTTTTTTCCTGATTTTCTGTATCATGCTTATAGTTTTTCTTTTTCTTTTTAAATCAAAGATAGTTTACCAAATCATTACACACTGCTTACTCTTTATTTGTAGATAATGAAATATGATTTAAAAATTACAAAATGGATTCTCACAAAGACCTTTTCCACGAGAAAGACATGCTGAATGAGATTTAAGTATTTTCTTAAAGTCATCATGAACTGAGACCAAACAAAAAAAAGAAAAAAGGAAAAGAAATTTAAATGGGGTTTTGATTAAATTATTAGCTGATTGTGATTTCAAGCAGTCAGTATTTGTTTTTGCTTCTTTTCTTGTCACAGTCACAACAAATAAAGAGGTACGATTAAAAAATTAAGAGGTTTGCATAGGCTGGCATTATGATATTGTGTTAATTTGGTATGAAAGCAAAATTTAGTAAATTTATTGAATTTCTCTGATCAAATAGGTTAATATTTAGACATGCCTTTTTGTATGTTTGGAATTATTATTATTGACGAATTTTAAAATGAAATTATAATTCTTTCCTTTAAAACATTTTTTAAAACACTTTTTGACTTGCAATTAGGTGCCATTACGCCACCCATCAATTATTACCGGGCTGCCTTTCGCCTTGCTGGACCAAGGCCTGACATGGATTACAAAATGCCTGTCTTGCTGATTTGGGGTATGAAGGATTATTACCTGTGTGATGAAAACCCGACCTTGACGGAAAAGATGGCACCTGCTATTTCGGTTAAGAGGATTGATAACAGCGGTCATTTTGTTCAATGTGATACTCCCAAAGAGGTCAATAAGATCATGAGAGAGTGGCTTTCCTCTCACTAAGGATTTCTCAAGATGTATGAGACTATCATATCGTTTAAGAACTAAAAGGCTTTAAAAACATTTAAATGCTCTCTGTAATTTTCATGCATAAATAGAGTTTTTCAAAGTTTTATAAACAACATTCAATGTTAATTTGACAATTCTCTGTTTTTTTTATCAATTGTCTAACACACAAATAAGTGTTAAGATTCGTAGTATAGTTTTTCTATCAACATTCATTTAACATGTCCACCTTTATACTTTCCAGAGTTCCAAGTAATTAATATACAAAATACAGATAAAATCCAATGCCATGGTAGATTATTCATCGAAATCAAATATTTCTGAAAGTTCTTTAACAATGGCATTCTTAAAAACATTAATTGAATTAGAATTTTTTGTCTCAAACTTTAGATTATTCCAAATTGCTACTGTTCTTTGAATTAGGGTATTTTTCCTTATAGACGAATTACATCATTCAACAAATATCTTTAACATCTACCCTAGCAATTGTATATGTGAATAATATTAAAAATCATTATAATCCTTATTTTAAGAACCATGTATGAGTATATAAATGAATAAGATCCCCCCTTATTCTATGATTTTATAGTGAAGGCAAGTTTAGATACTTTAATCTTTCTAAATAATAATAATAATAATAATAATAATAATAATAATAATAATAATAATGATAATAATTATAATAATAATGGTCAAAAACCTCTTTTGGATATCACAGAATCAAAAACTATCCTAATATCTAATATATAACATCAATATTGCATTTTTGGCCAATACATCTTATAAAATCAGTTAAAATTAAAGGTCAAAGAAACATAATTTGAAAACTTAAACTGATCAAGAGAAGAATGAAAATGAAATCAAGTTGATAATAATAATTTCCAAGAATACTCTGTCGCCCAAAACATGAAAACACAATATAGGATTGGTTTTTGATTAAATGTGACAAAATATATTTTATCATCTACACTTTGCAACGCCTTTTTTGCTGTTTCATATTATTGCAGAGTTCATATGTTTAGGCAACATTATATACTATGTAACTGTCTTTACTGAGATAAAAAGTTTTGCCTGGGTGGGGTTCCTGACCTCCCATAGTGGGTAGGGGGGTACATACTGTTTCTTCTATCCCCTTATAACTGTTTTCCAACATCCTTTCTGTCTTTGTCTTGGAATGAGATTACTTGGTTTTGTCCTGGCCCTGGCCGGAGTCCAAGCTGGGAGGGAAACAGTCAAATGCATAGTTATTGTTTTGGGAGATGATATTTTTTTCTCTGTTATGCACTGTATTATGTTTTGTTTTATGTATTTTATATGATTTGTAAACATTTGAGTGTAATCCTCTTAGTAGGGACCTGAGTTTTTTAACTGACTTTAAAACAGCAAAAAGAAAACACTGGGTCACCGCGAACCGACTTAGAACCAATCATGGTCGCAGCAAAGAAAGCCTCTATCGATGGAGACTCATTGACTCAGCAATCTGCCAATACTGCAAAAGGGCACGTCAAACCATCGATCATCTGCTCTTGCAATGCCCAGTAACAAAATTGGAAGAGGGGTACGAGACAATCTTTGAAGCCGGAGATGACCTGACATCATGGATCGACAAACATGATTTGGAGGTGTCGCCATACGCTACTACTACTTGTAGGGACCTGTGCTTGTGTCTGGATGAGACTTTTAGGTGATCTCAAACTAAGTA
Source organism: Berghia stephanieae (assembly GCF_034508935.2). NCBI lineage: Eukaryota > Metazoa > Mollusca > Gastropoda > Nudibranchia > Aeolidiidae > Berghia > Berghia stephanieae. The sequence continues at coordinate 25,049,823 of NC_088361.1, read as the reverse complement.
CACTGATAGTGTGCTCTTGGAATCTACATCTGTTCCCTATTTGAACAGATTCCCCTTTGTCTTGCCTTTTCTTGGATGCTTTAATTGTAATTCTAGAACTTTTTTCTATCCCATTTTCTTCATTTTTACTGGCGCTGATATGTATTATTACCGTAAGCACCGTAAAACACTCAAAAACAAAAGCAAACAGAATTACCCTAGGTAAAATAAAGGTGTACAAGCTACTTGTATATCTGTCTATAATAAATGATTTTATAATTTTTGATTTTTGTTGTTGCAAAAATTGAGCATGGGCTGTATGGGAACAATTTTGACCTCCAACCCTATTTTTTTTAAAGAATAGATTATTATTATTATTATTATTATTATTATTATTATTATTATTATTATTATTATTATTATTATTATTATTATTATTATTATTGTTGTTGTTATTGTTAGTATTATTATTATTAAGAGCTTATGGTGCTTATATTCTTTGCAAAACTATCAAGCCTTCCAATGTTAACTTGGTTTTATTATTAAATCAAAATCTATGTTTACCAGATTCAACATTCCATCGTTTTCTAATCACGTTTTTTTCTGATTTTTAGTCTCAAACCAACCCATTATATTTTTTAAAGTAAGTCATAAAATGATAAATAAAATAATTTTCCTTTTATTTAAAAATCCAATCATATATTTAGCATCGATGTGTATCTTTCAGTTTTTTTTTTCCAATTATAGGACATATTGAATCCATTTATTTAGCCAGCTTTCTGTAGATGTTGTATAATTAGATATCATATCATGAGTTATGGATGAATATTTTTTTTTTTCTAAATTATAATCGCTACCTTATTTTCGTCACATTGATTTGAGTAGTTTTATGCACAAGGAAAATCTAATTGAGAAGTTTCGTTCCATTGGCTCTTCTGATACTGTTGTTTTGCTCAACTTGTGAGTTTTAAATGTTAGGTGACCTCAAACTAAATACATTGATTTATAGTGTGCTCTTGGAATCTAAACATGACCCCTATTTTAACTAATTCCCCTTTGAGTTCCTTTTTCTTGGGTACTTTAATTGTAATTTTAGAACTTTTTACTATCCTATTTTCTTCCTTTTTACTGGCGTTGATATGACCTAAATGTGTTGCAAGCGCCGTACAAACCTTAAAACAATATGCTGATTAAGGGCAGTAATGTTGCAAATCCATCAAGGTGGCATTTATAACACTATTGTTCTATGTTTTGGAACCTATTACCACTACGCTCCTTTGTGTGCACATATACGCACACACAAACACACTACTTGAACCACAAAGTTGAAGAATTTGATGCGATACATTGTGTTTGACCGTTGGATGAACGATTACCTTGAAATAATAATACCCCTGGAAAATCCTGATAACTATTTGAGGAATGCCTAAACCGAAATAGAATACCAAGTCCCTTGAATTTCGGTTTAACCGTTTTTTTTACTGTAGAATATAGGCATTTGAGTTTGTTCCTCTTGGTGGGATCCTGTGCTTGTGTCTGAATGTGACTTTAAGGTGATCTCAAACTCTGCACAATGATGATGTGCTCTTGGAATCCACATCTGTTTCCTATTTGTACCATTCCCCTTTATCTTACATTTCTTGTGGGCTTTAAATTGTGAATCTAGGATTTTTTTTACTATCCTATTTTTCTCCTTTTTTTATTGGCTCTGAAATGACCTAAATGTTTCGCAAGTGCCGTAACACCCTTAAAAACGAAAACGAAACGATGCCACATATTTTCAATCGATTTAATAAATTACCATATTCTTTTATGGTTGAGGTTGTGATGTTATTGTTATATGCAATGGTGCAGATAAATAAATATATCAGAAATATATATATTTTTTGAAATGCGTAATTTCTTCCAGCAAAATAAAGCTTGATATTAAATTTCTAAATACTATATTGATTTGACACGAGTCCTTTTATTGGCTTCAAATCAGATTTGTTTGTTTTATTTATTTATTTATTTTCTTTTATTTTGTGAATTATTTTTATATCTGCATATGTTTATCTCAGATACCAGCTTTTGGGTGGGAATTTTGTCATTATTTCATCTCGTTTATCCTTTTATATGACTTGTCATGTCTATTTGTTTTCACCCCTACCTGGAGTCTTTTGCTGAGGAGACATTTTTTTTTCATGGATGTTTTTTCTTTCTCTTGTATATCATCCCACTGTAGCATTATGCTATTTTATCATTACATTTAGAATATTTTGTAAGTATTTGAGTGTAATCCTTTTGTCGGAGCTTATGTTTTTGTGTCTGGGATGGACCTCTTGGCGGTCTCAGACTCGATGCATGGATATGATCCCTCCTAGATCTTCATCTGTTGAATTATTTCCCTTTTCCTGGATGGGTTCCCGACTTCCCATTAGTGGGCAAGGAGGTACTTACTGCGCCTTCGTTCCCCCTATACCTGTTTTCCAACTTGATTTCTCTCTTTGTCTTGGAATAAGATTACTTGGTTTTGTCCTGACCCTGGCGGGGAGGGAAACAGTCAAATTTATATATCGTTAGTTTAGGGAGGTTATATTTTTTCCTTGTAAATCATCTCTCTGTTATGTGCTGTATTATTTTTTCTTTTACAATTTTCTGATTTGTAAACATTTGAGTGTGATCCTCTTAGTGGACTTGTGCTTGTTTCTGGGTGATACTTTAAGGTGATTTCAAACTAAGAACACAGATAGTGTGTTCTTGGAACATCTACCTATTCCCTATATCAGCTCTTCCCCTTTGTCTTACCTTTTCTCCTGTGCGTTCAATTGTAACCATATCATTTTTGTCTATCCTATTGCTTTATTTTTACTGGCGCTGATATGACCTAAATGTGGCTCAAGTGCCGTAAGACCCTTAAAAAGAAACAAGAACTTCCTGTTTCTTATTTTCTTTTTCTTGGGAACTTTTAAGCGCATCTAAACTGTCGGCTGTAATATTTGGACGATATTTGCATTTTTTATTATTGAAATGACCCAAAACACAACTCAAATTCGGGGTGGGGCTTGATGTACCAGCAGGCAGGTAGCTCCATAAGCCTGGAGTATTTGGGGAAAACGGGTAAAGATGACTAACCTAGGAGGAAAAATATTCAAAAAACATTATATACCCTGAATACTGGTTTGTATATTACCTGACATCATTTGGTATTGAGTTACTGGTATCTGTTTACGGTCATTTGACCATTGTTGTATTTGTACAGAGTTGCTTTATGGCCACCACACATCTACCGTTAGAAATGTCAGTAAAACCTTTACATAACGTGCCATCCACACACACAAGTAGTCAAGTAGCCCGGAAAACATTCCCGATGATCTGAAAGTGACGTCTTGTACTTCATAAAGGATTTCCATCAAAAGAGGGAACAATGGCGAAAATAAAAGATATTTCTTTGAAGTTGACATTAATCTTAATCTATTGTTGGCCGCTTTTTATCAAACTCAATGGATTGATGCCATGTTGAGAAGTTATCTATCGGGCGAAACAAAGAAGGCATTCTTTAGGACACTTCCATTAAATAACAAAAAAAATAAATGTATATATTTTCATTAATGAGCATTAAATCGAGCCGTGTATGCATAGGCTTTGTTATGTCTGTGTGAGGTTCTTGACCTCCCATAATGGGCAGGGGGGTTACTGTGTCGTCTATACTCCCTACATTCTGTTTTTCAACGTGCTTTCTTTATTTTGAATGAAATTACTTGGTTACGTTATTTCCCTGGACGCGGTCCTTTGCTGGGAGGGAAACATTCAAATATATCGTTATAGTATTTGAAGATGAGTTTTTTTTCGTTGTAAATCATCATCATCATATCTCTCTCTCTCTCTCTCTCTCTCTCTCTCTCTCTCTCTCTCTCTCTCTCTCTCTCTCTGGGCGGGGTTCCTGGCGCAGGGAGGCACTTACAATGTCTTCTATCCCCTTATACTCGTAGCTGTTTTCCAACACGCTTTCTGTCTTTGTCTTGGGATGAGATTGGTTTTGTCCTGGCCCTGGCCGAATACCCTAGCTGAAAGGGAAACAGTCAAATTTACAGTTAGGATTTTGGGAGATGATTTTTTTCCCCTTGTAAATCATCTCTCTGTTATGCATGTATTGTTTTTGTTTTACATATGATTTGTAAACGTTTGAGTGTATCCCTCTTAGTCTTAGTGGGGACCTGTGCTTTTGTCAGGATAAGACTTTTAGGTGATCTCAAACTAAGTACTTTGATAGTGTGCTCTAGGAATCTACATCTGTATCCTATTTGAACGAATTCCCCTTTGTCGTACCTTTTCTTAAGTGCTTTAATTGTAATTCTAGAACTTTTTACTCTCCCATTTTCTTTCTTTTTACTGGCGCTGATATGACCTTAATGTGTTGCAAGCTCCGTAAAACCCTTAAAAACAAAACAAATTATTTGAATCAATTCCCCTTTGTTTTACTTTTCCTTGGGTCCTTTAATTGTAACTCTAGAATCTTTTCTTTTGACGATCCCATTTTATTCCTTTTTACTAGCGCTGATATGACCTAAATGTTCTCCAAGGGCCGTTAAACCCTTAAAACAAACAAATACATGTCTGTTTTTTTGAAGCTCCGAATGATAGTGGTGATGTTTATAAGCTAAAACGTTCTCTCTCTGGCTAAAAAAAAAAGATCGAAGGGAAGCCGCCTTCCGGTTGCGAACACAAAAAATATTTAACATGTCAAATATTTTGCCTTCTCCGCTCGAAATGACGATTCTGACGGTCGGCTCACATAGACACCAACTGCTCCACAAGGTAGGTGTGTAAGAGACATGAGCCATTGCCGTGCATCCTAATTGTATCTTATGCTCATCTGTTTTACCGCTTGGGCTACTTGCTTGAATGTCAACCTCTTGAAGATCAGAGATGCACATTCCTTCCACCAAATCCAAGCATCAGTAACACACTTTATAGTCACCTGGAACAACTACAAAAGACGTCTAACTTTTACGTCATGGCACAAGACAAAGAGCTAGAGCTCAGGTGGTCGCTGGTTCGGATAAGTAAGTAAGTACCGCTTGGGCTGGGTCTTTTAACTCTTACTGTTGCTGTCGTCCTTCCCCCCCCCCCCCCCCCCCCCTTTATTTCCTTTTCCAGTTTGCTTTCTGTCTTTGTCTTGGAGTGGGATTACTTGGGTTTTGTCCCAGCCCTCTGTCTTTGTCTTGGAGTGGGATTACTTGGGTTTTGTCCCAGCCCAAGCTAGAGTCCATGGCTGTGAGGAAAACTGTCAAATGTACAGTATTAGGTTTTTGAGATATTTTTTTTTTCGTTTTAAATCACCTCTCTTTTGTGTGCTCTTATATATTTTTTGTTTTGAGTAT
>NC_088361.1:25004481-25034481 GCF_034508935.2 Berghia stephanieae | reverse complement strand
TTGTACAGTGTAAAAAATCATTATCGTCATGTCGTATCTTATGTTGATTCATAAAATGTGAATTATTAGAGTTGCAATTGCCTACAAAAAAACTTTTGAATCTTGTAAAAAAAAAAAAATAATGCATTCGCGCAGGTGTGTCCTGGGACAGTCCTGTCCTAGTGCGGAACCCCTTTTGAATAGAAGTTTTCTCCAGTGGGACAGGACAAATTTGTCCCGGGACAGTTTTGTCCTAGTGCGGAAGGAGGGTTAGTTTCATGTCTCGATATTGTCATTTTTTTGTCTCCGTTCTAATCTTTACTATTTGACAAACGAATGAAAGTGGAATGAAATCAACCCATCCCTATTCTAAGTAAGGTATAGTTTACTATTGAAGTCTGATATGTTTGGTCGTAAATCACTTTTTTTTATTTTGGCCAGAAAACTTATACGTAAAACTATCGATCGATTAAAAGGACACTCAACTTGACACATTCTTTCACTTTATTGAAGCTTCAGCTTTGAGAATATTTGACACGTAGCGTGTCAATTATTTCATTTTAATCGATTGTTATTCAGTCAAAGTGAAAAAAAAAAGTTTCGTCAGTATTGTTTACTCCCCTTTTCTAGATGTAAGGAATAAATGTAATGAAAATCTCCCATCTGACATGCACGATCACACTCCAATGTTTTATTTTCCCCTATTTGTGAAAATTGTTATCATCGTTTAAAAAAAAGCCTCACAAGCTAGATGCCTTGAAATCTCTTCTATGCGCTACCACGCTCGCTTTATGAAAGGAAAGTATACTGTGTCCTAAATAAGGGCCGCCGTTTGTATTCAATAAAATTAAAAGGACAAGTAAACATTCAATTTTTACTCTTGTTTGATTTGTATTCCTTATAGCTATTTTAAGAATTAAAACGGTCATTCAAGAAGAAGAATAAAAAAATTGAGTAATATCTATCAACTAAACGTGCTCAAAGCACGTTACAAGGGGTCCCTGTCCAACAGAGACATTTAACATTTAGGACAAGACATGACGCCTGTAAGGAGATATTATAAATTTTTTTCGGACAGAGACAACGCTGTTAACGGCCATGTACTCATTTTACACCTGAGTACGGTGAGAGAATGTGAGTAAAGAGCCTTTTCCAAGGATTCAACTATGCGCCGAGCGAGGCTCGAACCCAGGACCTTCCGATCCAAAAGCGAGTGTCATACCACAAGACCACTATTATAGATGAACAAAATAGAATGTCTTATGGAATGAGAATGTAACACATCTTTATAATGTAAAGTGCCAATGGTATGTCTTACATCTTGATAAAGCAAGGCGATGGTGACTTTTTCTTTTTTGGTCTAATAAAATATTTCTTTCTTTCTTTCCCCAAGGTCAATCGATTTTTGTTTGTCAGGATAATTTCAGATTAATTGCACGAAAACAGCATATTGCATTGTGTGTTTTTTAAAATGTGTGATTAAGTCGTTTTTGTTTTCTTGACATCCTTTGAATTAGGTCACTGGAAGATTAGAAGACGGCGTGACTAATCTTATCTAAGGTGATGATGATAACGACGATGATGGAACAACTCAAGTTTTTGCTGCTAATGATGATGACGATGAGTGTGATGGTGATAATCGTGACGATGCTAATTTTAATCATCATCATCACCATCATCATTTTCGTCGTCGTCGTCGTCGTCGTCGTCATCATCATCATCATCATCACCATCGTTAAATTTGTTAATATTACAATCATTATCATAATCATTTTAATAATAATAATAATAATAATAATAATATAATAATAATAATAATAATAATAATAATAATAATAATAATAATAATAATAATAATATTAATAATAATAATAATAATAATAATAATAATAATAATAATAATAATAATAATAATAATAATAATAATAATAATAATCGTCATCATCATCATCATCATCATCATCAATCTCATCATCATCATCATCATCATCATCATCATAATCATAATCATTTTCACCTTTATCACCTTCCTTATTATCATCATTATCTCCATCGCCATCATCATAATAATCGTCGTCATCCTCATCATCACCATCATCATCATCGCCATCATCATCATCATTATCATCTTCATCATCCTCCTCATCATAATCAGCAGCAGCATCATGCAACGAACATTGAATGCTTCCGATCAGAAACAGTTTTTTATTAACCATTCATTGTCCTTTCTCTTGGCATAACAAATGCAATCATTTATGAAGTAGAATGTAAAATAATATAGGAACTCGTCCTTTCTCGCACAAGACACACGGACCAGGATCCTATCCTTTATTGTTTCTGTTGCGTTGAAGAAACACAAACGACGTAAGTCTATCGCAGGGTATTCTCCGCTAAATCTTTAAGATTTTGTGCGGCTATGTGGTCTTGTGGTATGACACTCGCTTTCGGATCGGAAGGTCCTGGGTTCGAGCCTCGCTCGGCGCATAGTTGAGTCCTTGGAGAATGCTCTTTACTCACATTCTCTCACCGTACTCAGGTGTAAAATGAGTACCTGGCCGTTAACAGCATTGTCTCTGTCCGAAAAAATTATAACATCGCCTAACAGGCGTCATGTCACGTCCTAAATGTTAAATGTTCCTGTTGGCCAGGGACCCCATGTAAAGCGCTTTGAGCACATTTAGTGGATATTGCGCTATATAAAAGCTCAATTTAATTTTAATTTTTTTTTAAAGACCCATTTACCTATTCTCTGCTGGGTGGACAGAGAGAGGTAGAGTGATCATAAAGATATTATTATCTTGACTGTCCCGGTCCCTCTATTTGTGAACTCTACCTATCGATGCATATTGTCCACTGAAATTGTGATTGCTTTTATAAATTGTTGCCATTTTTATTACAAGTCGAAATGTTCTCAAAATGTTTTTGCTAGATAGGCTGTTACTTACATAGCATTGCGAGTGTATTTTTTAATTAGTTGTTATCTTTTATTTATTTATTGTTTGCTTAATTTTATTTATATATTTCAATCTACACTATTATTGCTTTAACCCCTATTTTCATTTTAAAACGGAAATCTGATTTAATTTGTAGTTTCTATTGATAGATTGTCTAAAATAAATCATTGAATCTATCAGCTCCCCGATCATCATGTCACATCACCATGCGACCTAGCCACCATTTCAAACAATCCACAACATTACCTCCCGACAGATCAATGGACTGTTTGTGCAAATCTTTAGGGCTGGGTTAATTCTTCCCACGGTTCTACTTTTCAATAATAGAAAGTTAACGATTATGTTCCCCAAACCTAAACGATCGACCAACGACGCGAAGGTACCCTTACAATATAACAAAAAAAAAATAGGTGAGGTTTTTTTTTTTTTTCCTGTAGCTTCTCCATTTTCTCTTTTATTTCGTTTAAGATAATGTATACGTATTCTTTCATCACTTTCGTTGTTTTCGTATATAGACAATAATATAATTGTAGGACAATTGCAAATAGCAGATATTGTCTCGTGAGAGGAAGAAAAACGTGTATTCGATCCTTGCATATGTCATTTGTGTATCAAATTTTTGGGATCTATTTTTAGAATAAAACCGGTTTTCAAACTACTATAGTTCGGAAGAGTCGTCAAAAAATAAATACCGTGCACAACCCCGTCGTGATATCACGGCTATATTATTATGGAATAGTTTCAAGACGATCACTTCTAATTTACACGAAATACATTGATAAACATTTGACTCCGAAGTAAGGCTAGGATTAGTTGCAAATGATTCTTGTGTAGAGAAAATCACGCTGAAAACGATAGCATAATTGGCAGAAAAACCTTGGAATATAGAATTCCAATCCATATAAATGCCAGGTTTTGTGCGTTATAAATACAACTAAATCGATAAGATTAAATTACAACATTCATGACATATTTTGCAACAAATCTAAACATATCACTGGTACCTGGTTGATCATTAGTCACATTTGTTCAGTTGTAAATAATTGAAAGCTAGCCCATAACGACCTTGTTTGTTTTTGTTTTGTTTTTTCGAAAAAAAAAGGAAATAGTGCCTTACAGGCTCACGTCTCATCCTTCGTGTCAAGCCTTGGTGTTGAGTGGGACCACCGGTAAATCGCTTTAAGCACATTGATGGAAATTGCACCATGATATAAAAAGTCAAACTCAAGATCAAGTTACAATAACCTGGATGAAAGGAAATGACTTCAGGTGCGTATTTTGAACTTGAATGATTTTAGAATTGACTAGACCTATACCTCGTTTTCTTTAATCCAATAAGTGAAAGAGAATTTAGTGACGTTTTTCAAAACAACAAAAATAATACTGAGTTCATATTATGGGGGTTGAAAGACTGCTTTACAAAATACTCAAATTATTGTTTTCATCTTTTGCTTACGACAGGAAGATTAAGTGTAAAAAGTTAAAGTTACTGTCTTACAGTTTTAGAGGCATAACATATGAATAACATGCCACTACCAACCATTATAAAAACGTATTTGCTATTTTTGTGTGTCTCATTCAAACTTTCAAATTTGGAGTTTGGAACCATACGATTTCTTTTGCATTTTAGCACGTTTGAATCAAATCATCACTACTAACCTTTTTATACAACACATTGACAACAAACAAATATTGAGCCGTGATTTAAAATTTCCAGGATAGTAAAATAAAAGAAACAAATGTGACCATTTGTCTCAAATCGGTATTATGTCGTGGTGAATCTCATTCAACCCTAACACCGACTATATCCGTAGTTAACCCGGGTTACTTTTACCCCATGCCTTTTTATTACATTTTTTTCTGAGACAAATTAAAGGCGTAGTATCAAAGCTAATGTTTTTAATTTTTACATGTTAATGGTAGTTGAATAAAAAATATTTTTAATACATTTTTTTTTCAGTTTTGAAAAGTTGCAAAAATCTCTAGGATTAAGTGAGTTAAAGTTGAATAAAGTTCTCGCTGAATTTATTTAGCATGCCGAATTCCAGCACGCTCTCCAACGGCATGCTAGAGTTAGGTAACCAAAATTTATCCATCTAAATATAATGAGTTGTTATCTCCCATGAGCATCGGATTTCGGCACGCTCGGAATCTAGCACGCTTTTTGGATTCTCCCGGCAGCCGTGATAAAATCCAGCGAGTTCTCTTTTAAGTTTAACTTACTCAATTTGAGTAAAAGTAAATACTTCAATTAAAGAGGGTGAGTTATATTCTTAATACTTATCTTACTCCGACATAATACCGGATTAACGCAATAGGGAATGAGATTAGCGGAAGAGTAGCGTCCCTTGATTGGACGTCACCCATAGTCTGTGACGTCACCGGTGGAAAAGTTATTAGAGAGAGAACGTCATGTTGGTTGTGCGCATGCGTCTCTCGTCCTCGCCGACATGCGTCTCTCGTCCTCGCTGAAGCGAGGACGAGAGACGCATGCGCACAACCAACATGACGTTCTCTCTCTAATAACTTTTCCGCCGGTGACGTCACAGACTATGGGTGACGCCCAATCACGGGACGCTACTCTTCCGCTAATCTCATTCCCTATAGGTTTACAAATATCATACATGAACCTAGAGGTGTTTTTAAATATTTAATAATATTATTGTGTTTTGATTTGCTTTCAAGCATGCTAGCATTCTTCTTTGAGCTATTTGCTGGTTTTAAATAATCAATCTGGAAACCCAGATAATTTTTTAAAAAAGGATTGTAACTTTATTCAGTTGACAAAATTACTTTTAGGGTAACAACTGCAAAATAACAATAAATAACAAAATGTTACTAAAGCTCGCAACACAACATATTAACAATGTATAACACTACATAGCTCCCGCCAGAGCTTTTGTTCATTTGTCATAAATCCAGCCGATCAGGGGGTTTGGATAATCGTCCCCTTTCAGTGCGTTTGGATTCGGTCTGCAACGTTTCCTCATCAGGAAAGATCATACGTTTCTCCTGGTTGGTTGCACCCGTTTTACTCTCTCCCGTGTTCTGTGCTTTCTTCGGTCTTCCCGTTCGTGGTGGTTCATGTACCTGAACAGGTTGATCAATGTCACAGTGTGCGGGTTTTAGTCTGTCGATTGAGACTGAGTCTTCTTTGTTTCCTACTTGTAGTTTGAAAACTTTGTCACCGGTTTCTAGAACTCTATACGGTCCTGTGTACGGAGCCTGGAGTGGTCTCCGATGTCCATCATGACGTATGAACACGTATTTAGCTTTGCTGATGTCCCGTGGTACGAAGCTTGTTGCTTTTTTATGCGTGGACGGAGGAACTGGACGAAGTTGACCCACTTTCTCACGGAGGTTTTTCAACATTTCAGGAATATTGGTGTTGGGATCCGGACCAGGAACAAAGTCTCCAGGTACTGTAATAGGTGCCCCATATACGAGTTCTGCCGACGAGGTATCGAGGTCTTCTTTTGGGGCGGTACGTATACCTAACATCACCCAGGGAAGTTGATCAATCCAGTTTGGTCCTTCTAGTTTCGCTCGAATGGCTTCCTTCATGCGGCGGTGGAAACGTTCAACCAATCCATTTGCTTGGGGATGGTAAGCTGTTGTTTGTTTGATTTGAGTACCAAGGAGTGTGCACACGTTTGACCACAACTGTGAAGTGAACTGTGGTCCTCGGTCTGATGAAATGTTCTCTGGTACTCCGAATCTAGCAACCCAGTGTGCGATGAATGCTCGTGCTATTTCTTCTGTGTCAGTACTGGTAATGGGTATTGCTTCAGGCCATCTGGTAAATCTGTCCACCATCGTAAGCAGATATGTATAACCACGTGAGGGGGCAGTGGTCCAACCAAATCGATGTTGATATGGCTGAAACGTCCGCTGGGTTTTTCATATTCTCCCAGGGGCGCCCTCGTGTGTCTGTGTACTTTTGCCCTTTGGCATGATGTGCAGGTCTTTGCCCATGCATTGATCTGTTTGGTCATTCCCTTCCATACCATTTTCTGTGAAATTAGTCGGCGGGTAGCTCTGATTCCTGGATGTGAAAGACCATGGATGGCGTCGAACATCTTTCGTTGCCATGATTTGGGAACCACTGGCCGTGCTCTTCCGGTCGATATGTCACAGAGAACTGTAGTGCCATTAGTCCCGTAAGAAATGTCTTTCAGTTGCAGGGATGTTTCTGAGGTGCGTAGTGATTGGATCTCCTCATCATTCAATTGAGCTGTTGCCATGGCCTCATAATCTATTCCCTCAGAAATCGCACTGAGACCGAAATCGTCTGAGGTGTCGTGTTCTACTGTTGTTCTTGACAACGCATCAGCTACTGGATTGTCTTTTCCTGATATGTGTTGGATATCAGTTGAGAATTCTGAGATGGCAGATAGTTGTCGTTGTTGGCGTGCGGACCATGGTTCTGAAACCTTGTTCATTGCAAATGTTAGTGGTTTATGATCCGTGAAAATGGTGAATATTCGTCCTTCCAAGAAGTAACGGAAATGCCGAACGCCACAGTGGACAGCCAGGAGCTCCCGATCAAAAGCGCTGTATTTCTGTTCCGGAGGACGAAGCTGGCGGCTGAAAAAGGCGAGAGGTTTCCATTGGCCGTCAATGTTTTGTTCTAGTACTCCCCCCATCGCTATATCAAAAGCGTCTACTGTCAGTGAAGTAGGAGCTGATGTCTGCGGGTGGGACAACATAGTTGCTTGGGCCAAGGCTTCTTTTGTTGACTTGAAAGCGTGTTGTAGGGTATTTGTCCATTGAAGGGGTGCAGATTTTTTTGTTTGACCAGCCAATGCCTTGTAAAGTGGTTGCATTAGTTGAGCTGCTGCTGGCACGAAACGGTGGTAGAAATTGACCATGCCAAACAAATTCCTGTAGGCCTGATGTTGTTGTAGGGGTGGGGAATGAGCGAATTGCCTCCACTTTCGCTGGAAGAGGAGTTGCTCCGTGACAACTGATCCTGTGTCCAAGGAAATCAATCTCTTTCACCCGAAAATGCACTTGTCTGAATTCACCACTAATCCATATTTCTCTAGCCTATCAAAAAGGGCATTCAAGTGTTTTTTGTGTTCTTCTGCATTTTTGCTAGCTATGAGGATGTCATCAAGGTAAACAACTGTGAAGTCCAAACCCTGACAAACTGTGTCCATCAGTCTCTGGAAAGTCTGTGCAGCGTTTTTTTTAACCCAAAGGGCATCCGGAGGAATTCATAGAGGCCAAATGGGGTTATGATTGCTGTCTTGGAGATGTCCTGCTCGTGGACTGGGATCTGATGGTAACCGCGAATGAGGTCAACTTTTGAGAAGATTTTGCAACCTGATAGTCTTGCTGAGAGGTCTTGTATGTGAGGAATCGGGTAGCGATCTGGAGTAGTAGAACCGTTTAACCTGCGGTAGTCTCCACATGGTCTCCAACCTCCGTTGGGTTTAGGTGCCACATGTAGAGGCGATGCCCACGGACTGTTGGAACGACGTACGATTCCTAGAGCCTCCATGTTGTCAAACTCCGATTTTGCTACTGCTAGTTTGTCTGGTGCCAGACGGCGTGCTTTTGAGTGTACCGGAGGGCCCGTTGTGGTTATATGGTGTTCCACAGAATGCTTTGTTGTGGGACATGAAAATGTGGGCGAAGTGAGTGCTGGCCGTGTAGATAACAGCTGAGTGAACTGATTCTCATCGTCAGTTGTGATGATTGAGATGTGTGGGGCTGTATGCTGTGAAGTCATGAGTGAGACTGAAGCATAGGTGCCGCTGTGCATTAGGCGATTGCCCTTCAGATCGACGAGTAGTGAATGAGCCCGAAGGAAATCTGCCCCAAAATTGGTCTGTTGACGGCTGCCAGTGTAAATGTCCATTCATACTGGTGTGTGATCCTATGTGTAAGGACAGTTTACGTTGTCCATATGATTTGATGAGTGTACCATTGGCGGCTGCTAACGGGAACCCGTGTTGTCCGCGGCGAAGGTCGTTTGTTGAAGCCGGTAACACACTGATCTCAGCTCCTGTATCGATCAGAAAGTTGCGGCCAGATTGTTTATCATATGCAAACAGAAGGTTGTCCTTGGAGCCGGCCACCATATTGCTTATAGGTGGCCGGCTGTCCAGTTTTCCGAAAATTTGCAAGGAGTGGTGCATTTTGTAGCCTGGTTGCCGAATTTTTGGTGGTACCAACACAAATCCGGGTCGGGTGTCTTACTGTGTTGATGGCGTGGTCCATCTCGTTTGTTGTGTTTGCCTCCTTTCATTGTTGCATTAATGGTAGCTCCGGTGGACATAAAGTGTTTGTCTGCCGCTTTGGCCAGGTCCCGGAGGGTCGGATAATCCTGTTGAGTTACCAAGGATTGGACTTCTGCTGGTAGTTGGCGTAGAAAAACTTCCTTAAAAAGTAATCCTGGTTCTTGTCCTGGAGGGACTATGGCAAGCATTTTGTCCAATAGTTCGCTTGGTTTGGAATCACCCAGACCACCAATGTCTAAGATGCGAGATGCGGCTTCTCTTTCAGAAAGTTTGTAATTGTCTATGAGTCTTTGTTTGAGGGTTTCATATTTGTTAGTGCTTGGTGGGTTGGTCAGGATGTCGAGAACTCCGGTGGCAGTGTCTTGGTCGAGGGATGCTGTGACATAACTGTATTTAGTTACGTCAGCTGTGATTCCTTTAATTGTGAATTGTGCCTCGGCCTGAACGAACCAAATTTGAGCTCTTTGGGGCCAAAAGGTTGGTAGTTTGATGGACTTATGTTGGTAACAACAAGATATGAAGTGAATAGAAAAGTGCCAGAAGACAATAGAGAATAAAAATTTTTCGCGGCGGTGGTGGGGTTTGAACCTGCGACCTTATTGGTACGACAACTCCGCCTGGCAGGTGAGAGCGTGGCTCTACCGTGTGAGCTATCCACGAACACAAAAATATTCGT
Organism: Berghia stephanieae; assembly: GCF_034508935.2. Taxonomy (NCBI): domain Eukaryota; kingdom Metazoa; phylum Mollusca; class Gastropoda; order Nudibranchia; family Aeolidiidae; genus Berghia; species Berghia stephanieae. The sequence continues at coordinate 25,024,624 of NC_088361.1, read as the reverse complement.
TTCAAACTCAAAGTCATTACTAGATCCCTCTCTCACCTACTTCTTGAGACCGCCGATTCGTTCGTACACCACCATCGCGAATAATTTAGACCAGCAGTTTAGCTTAATAGCCAATATTCTCAACACAAACATATAACATAGAAACGATTGAGACATTGAGTATGCTCCGGTGTATGGGGTGAATTTTAATTCAGAAAAGTGAGTGGAGCAGGCACTTATGTTGGTAACAACAAGATATGAAGTGAATAGAAAAGTGCCAGAAGACAATAGAGAATAAAAAATTTTCGCGGCGGTGGTGGGGTTTGAACCTGCGACCTTATTGGTACGACAACTCCGCCTGGCAGGTGAGAGCGTGGCTCTACCGTGTGAGCTATCCACGAACACAAAAATATTCGTTTCAAACTCAAAGTCATTACTAGATCCCTCTCTCACCTACTTCTTGAGACCGCCGATTCGTTCGTACACCACCATCGCGAATAATTTAGACCAGCAGTTTAGCTTAATAGCCAATATTCTCAACACAAACATATAACATAGAAACGATTGAGACATTGAGTATGCTCCGGTGTATGGGGTGAATTTTAATTCAGAAAAGTGAGTGGAGCAGGCACTTATGTTGGTAACAACAAGATATGAAGTGAATAGAAAAGTGCCAGAAGACAATAGAGAATAAAAATTTTTCGCGGCGGTGGTGGGGTTTGAACCTGCGACCTTATTGGTACGACAACTCCGCCTGGCAGGTGAGAGCGTGGCTCTACCGTGTGAGCTATCCACGAACACAAAAATATTCGTTTCAAACTCAAAGTCATTACTAGATCCCTCTCTCACCTACTTCTTGAGACCGCCGATTCGTTCGTACACCACCATCGCGAATAATTTAGACCAGCAGTTTAGCTTAATAGCCAATATTCTCAAAAAAAATTTTTATTCTCTATTGTCTTCTGGCACTTTTCTATTCACTTCATATCTTGTTGTTACCAACATAAGTGCCTGCTCCACTCACTTTTCTGAATTAAAATTCACCCCATACACCGGAGCATACTCAATGTCTCAATCGTTTCTATGTTATATGTTTGTGTTGAGAATATTGGCTATTAAGCTAAACTGCTGGTCTAAATTATTCGCGATGGTGGTGTACGAACGAATCGGCGGTCTCAAGAAGTAGGTGAGAGAGGGATCTAGTAATGACTTTGAGTTTGAAACGAATATTTTTGTGTTCGTGGATAGCTCACACGGTAGAGCCACGCTCTCACCTGCCAGGCGGAGTTGTCGTACCAATAAGGTCGCAGGTTCAAACCCCACCACCGCCGCGAAAAATTTTTATTCTCTATTGTCTTCTGGCACTTTTCTATTCACTTCATATCTTGTAGTTTGATGGACACTGCGTTGGCTTCATGGGTATCCTGATTGGTTGGCATGTTGAAGGAAGGGTGTGTTCAATCCTGACGTCGGGGTCACCACTGTAACTTTATTCAGTTGACAAAATTACTTTTAGGGTAACAACTGCAAAATAACAATAAATAACAAAATGTTACTAAAGCTCGCAACACAACATATTAACAATGTATAACACTACAGGATGCAATTTTTTTTCTGTTGGGGGTATACTGTATTTTTATATATAAGAAAACTAAATGAAATTGTGAAAAAACTCAAAAACGCCATCAGGCATACAGAATATTATGTATAGTTTATGAAGTACATTGATGTAACTAGATGATAATTAATTGATGGATGAAATATGCGTCTAGACAAACCGGCAATGAGAAAAATGGCATAAAAGAAACTGGCTCTTCAATGCCGAGTAGAATCTGTTTGATAAGCGAGTCTAAATAATATTGTCCTCTGGCTAATGCATATTCGGCTCGGCCGTAATCAAGTAAAACACTTTTTAAAATTTGACCAAAAAAAAATAAATAAAAAAATAAAACAAAACAAAAACAAATAAACAAAAAAACAACAAAAAAACACAGCTTATTCTCAAATACCGATCGATTAAAATGGACCTCAACTTGTAGGGATAATTCCCAAATTTGAGGATTCTCAGAATTTAGTTGCGAGGATCCAGGTTTGATAGTTTTTGCTAAGACGAGGGTCATTTAAATCGATGGATATTTGAAGGGCGAGTTTTCTGGCCAGATTATCAAATACGAGTTTGTTTGTTTGTTTGTTTGTTTTTTTTTAAAGTATTGCATTTAACTGATAAAATAAAACGATATTTCTATTGATCTTGTGTGTTTAGTTTTAAAAGAAAACTTGAGCTTTTATATAGAGCAATATCCACTTAAACGTGCTCAAAGGGCTTTAAAAAGGGTCGCAGATCAACAGCAACACGAAACATGTAGAACGAGACATGACCCCTGTTATGTGATATTACATTTTTTTTCCGACAGAGCTACGCTGTTAACGACCAGGTACTCATTTTACACCTGAGTACGATGAGAGAATGTGAGTAAAGAGCCTTTTCCAAGACTCAACTATGCGCCGAGCGAGACTCGAACCCAGGATCTTCCGATCCAAAAGCAAGTGTCATAGCGTACTACAAGACCAAATAGCCACAAAAAATAGTTAAAATACTCACAACATCCGCCACTCTAATATAAAGTACCAACACACAAGACTATATTATGTAACCTTAAACATTAATCATCTGATTGGTAGAATTCAGAGAGAACTAATGATTAAAACGGCTGTCTAACAACAATGAAGAAGAGCTGGGTGGCGTCAATTTCGTTCCATCTATACAACACAATACATGTTTCCTCCCGTCAACTGTCTATTCGATAAACTTTACTATAACCTCACACGAACAAAACAACTTTCCTCATTTCAAGACGTTTACTCGAATATCGATAGATTCAGATTAGACCCAACTTCCCATCCAATACAATTCAATCAAATCCAATCCATATTGTTACAGCTTCAACATGGAGGATGAAAGAAACATTTGTGTGCTGTGGAATGGTGATAGGATTAGGATTTATCTTTATAATAATAATTACGTACTCCGTATTTCGGTGATAGAAATGTTTTTTAATTGTCAAGTGAATTGATCATAACTGTCAACTTATTAAGCTGTCGAGGAGAGAATTTCGTATAATTGGATTCAATAGTCTGATGTTACGTTGCCCTGCAACGGCGGCCATCGTGTGTCTAAACAAAGAAAATACAGTAGGTACTTTTTATTCTTCATGCTGGCTAGAACTTTTCTTATGTCTTGTGATTAGAATGTGTAAAAGTTAAAACATGATCAGATTTATAATGGGTTTTTTTCCCCCCTCGGGATACGCTTTTATGTTCGTCGGAGAAATATTTCATAAGGGCGTCCGCCATTGTTCCGATAGTTTAGAGCCAGTTACTAAGTTACCCAACGGAAGTGACGTCACGAATGTTGAAGCGTATTAGCTATAGATGTTACCAAAATGTCATCGATCAAACTCAATACGGCTTGGCTTTTTCACAAATAGAGGTAGTAATCGACTGAAGTCTTAGGCGGCGATGTGGTCTAGCGGTATGGCGCTCGCCATCGGATCGGAAGGTCCAGGGCCGAATAATATTATTCTGTACCTCGCCATCGGATCGGAAGGTCCAGGGCCGAATAATATTATTCTGTACCTGGCGGTTAACAGCGTTGTCTCTATCTTAAAAATAAAATTGTACTGTCGCGTAACAGGTCGCGCTTTGCATCAAGTCTCGTCATGCATGTTAAGTGTTGTTGGTTAGGGCTAGGGACCCCTTTTGTATAGCGGTTTAAACACGGTTAGTGGATATTGTGCTATACATATATGCTCTCTTTTTTGTTTTCTTAAAAACTAAATTTACTATCCTCTACTGTCAAGGCCAACAACCCGAGAGAGCTTATCTTACAATAAAATGTCGTCCGAGCATGTTGTAAAATTGTTATGCACTAGATTTTCAATCTTAAGTTGGCTTCAATTTAATTTTAATTACTCGGTTTTAAACTATACTTTTCTTATCAATATATAAAGTTAGTCATGATGAAAGAAATGATTTTGTTTGTGATTTGTGAGCCACCGTCTCAAAACGGAATGATGTTGGTATGAATTTGATGCTAAAACTGAATTTATAAATATAAAATATGAAAGATGAGATCAGTTCTTTGTTTAACTACGGGAAAATAATATAAATCCTTAGAGACTAAACACAAATGCATATCTCTGGCAATTTTTACCTGAAAATACTTTTGTTTTTGTTTTTTTGTTTTTGGCGTCTGGTTCACCCCAAAATAATACTCTTTGGAGACGATTTAAAATAATATTATACCGACAAATAAAATCAGAGAAAGACAGAGTCATTATACAACAGGACCTCGCAAACTTAAAAGAATGGGAAAGCGAGTGGAAAATGGAGTTCCATCCTAAAAAATGGCAAGTCATCCGAATAACCAACAACAGGAGGATAATTGACAATGACTACACAACCCACAATGAAAAATTGAAGACTGCAAAAAGTGCTGATTACTTGGGCATACCAATCGATAACAAGTTAAAGTGAAACCCACATATTGAAAAGCTATGCAACAAAGTCAATAATACCCTTAGCTTTTTTACGTCGGAACCTATCATTATGTCCCGCAATGTGCAACAAAGTGCAACAAAAAAAAAAGTGCAACAAAGTATTTGTAAGAACTGTTTTAGAATACATCAGCATTGTGGGATCCGATTACAACATCGATCAACAAGATAGAAAGGACACAAAGAAGGGTTTGTCGATTTGTCTGTAATGACTGAAATCTACAACACAGTATAAAAGACATGATGGAGAATTTAAACTCGACCCGACTTATTGAAAGGAGAAAGGAACAAACGCTGAATATGTTTTTGGAGGACCGACAGCGAACCATCACCATCCCTATTAACACATTGACAAACCAAAGAAGAAAAGAAAATGCATATGCACTTCCATATTCCAGAATCAATCCGCACAAACAGTCCTTCTTTCCCAGTATTATTGGCGCATGGAACAGCATCCTTGAAAATGTCAGAGCAACCAAAAGACCCGACAATGTTCTAATTTTTTTTAACGCAACCTGTTTGAAACCAATAAATAGATAGTATGTCAGTGCCACCCCGCCACATCTAGTTCCGTCAATTCTCACCACATGAACCTGCAACTATTTTGGATTGGATTGGATTGGAAATAGGTCTTAGATTAAAGATTTTGTACGAATTTGACCTAGGCGCGTTAACGAGATAAAACATAAAGGGTTTATGGGGATGTGACCACCAGCAACAGCAGCAACAACAACAATCACTTCTAGCTATATATATATATATATATATATATATATATATATATATATATATATACATTCATATATATATATATATATATGTGTGTGTGTGTGTGTGCGTGTGTGTGTGTGTGTTTGTGTGTGAGTGTGTTTTCTCTTCCTGGAGCGACAAAATAATATGCTTATCGACACTATTGAAAAAAAAACCGCTTTCAAAACATTTTATTGAACAGTGTACACCATCGTGTAAACTCAATACAATTGTAGTTTGATCAGCTGATGGAAACACTTTGTGTTTCTTAAAATGAACTTTTAACAAAACAACCCAATATCCAGTCTCTTCTGCCTCATATGTGACCATCGAATTGATATTATGTCAAAATGATCCAGATAGAAGAATTGAGTTTAACGTAAAAATGACCTCACTAAATATTTTTTTGGCAGTTAAGAAATCTTAATTTAATATCCTCTATAAAGGTATTAAATTTAACTTAATTTTGAAACTGTTGGTCAAATTTACTTATATGAACTTGATGAAATAAAAACCATTTTATTGGACTTTGGGACGAGAAAAATGTTTCAAACATTCAAGGGCTCCCTAAGGAACAAAATCAACCGTACCAAAGCACAAATAACACGTAGAAGTCATCTATATGGTTTGTATCACTTTAACGGTTTAAAAAGAAAACATAACAAAAGTCTAGAATTAAAATAAAGAATTAAGCAGGCATTGAGAAAGAGAGAGGGAGAGAGAGAGAGAGAGAGAGAGAGAGAGAGAGAGAGAGAGAGCTATAGAGAGAGAGAAAGAGAGAGAGAGAGAGCGAGAGAATGGGTGAGACAGAGAGAGAGAGAGAGAGTATGAGTGAGATAGATAGATAGATTGACAGTTAGAGAGAGAGAGAGAGAGAGAGAGAGAGAGAGAGAGAGAGAGAGAGAGAGAACATCACGCTTCTGTAAAAACAACCTTAATTCTTATCATAAAACGTTTGACTTACTGACAAAACGCATCTTTTTTATTTGAACCAGGACAAATTTATTTCATATAACCATGTAATATTACAATGACCTGAATTTGCCAAAATGTTTAAAACTGGACAAGTATTTGAAACCTCAAAGATTGAGACAAGCTGAAAGGTTGGGTTTTCATCTTATTCAATTGAAATATATTATGACCTTAACTTTTTCTGAATTTAATATGCATGATGTATCAACGTTTTAACTGTTTTTATCGTTGACTGAAGAGCAGTTTTCAGACTGAAACATCGGGCGTTAAGTATTTGGTTGATTTTTGAAGCTTTTATACTTATTTGTTACACCACTTTTTACAGTCGACAGCTTCTAGCAGCTCAGTATTCACCAAATTGACGAAAACGTTTTGTCAGTCTAAAGCGTCAGTTGTTTTTAAAATTTTCCTTTTTATAGTTTTAGCCGTTTACAAAATAATTAGATAAACACCACTACAGTTGTAAGGTAAAGTGACCTAAGCGTTCCTAGTAAAAGATTAAAGTGATACCAAGCTGCTAGAAGCTGTGGTCTATAAAAAGTAATAAAAAATGAATATAACGGCTTCAAAAAATAACAAAATACCAAACACGTTTCAGAACGTTTCGGGCTCAAAACCCATCTTCAGTCAACGACAAAAATCAATAAAGACATTACAATGCCAAATTCCAGATAGACGATAGAGATAATGTGTAAGTCTTCTCTGTAGAAAAGTCTTGGAAAGTAAGTAGAAAACGGGTTCGATATGTCTTGCTTCATAAAGAGAAGAGCGCAAAACATAATTTATTTGTTCGCTTATTGAAAGTTCACGGGGTCAGTCGGTCAGCCTCGGTTTGATCACCAAAGTAGTTGGGAGAAGACGATTGGTACTAAGTTTGAAAGCCATATAAAATATTATTAGCTGGATGGCTCAGTGCAAAAATGCTCTGAACTGTATGAAATACAAATTGACCAGCTCCATTTTGGAACTAAAATTTTTTTAAAAATTCTAAATCATATAGAGTATCAGACTCCACGGAAAGACATGTATTCTATCAATGAATTTATAACAAAACAGTATGAAACGTTCGAATTCGGTAAAAAACAAAACAACACCAAATCGACATTCTTTTGTCATTTTTTCTTTGTTAATTTTATTGTGGGTTTTCACCAGTCATTTTTTTGACCTGAAGGTTGGATGTTATCTTCAATAAATCTTATCTCTTGTTTCATAATCTTAGTTTCTATAATTATTATAATATCTAAATAGGAATACCAGACAACCATCCTTTGTTTTACAAAAGAAATCGTCTTATCTTATTTATGGGCAGGTCTTGTGGGCACCAATAAAATGGGAAAGAGTAACAAATAAGCCATTTAATAATAATAATAATAATAATAATAATAATAATAATAATAGTAATAATAATAATAATAATAATAATAATAATAATAATAAGGATAATAGTAATAATAATAATAATGATGATAATAATAATAATACTGATAATAATAGTAATAATAATAATAATAATACTGATAATAATAGTAACAATAATAATAATAATAATAACAATAATAATAATAATAATAATAATAATAATAATAATAATAATAATAATAATAATAATAATAATAATAATAATAATAATAATAAATAATAATATTAATCCTGGCATTATTAATTATCCTGTCAATTTTCTTAATGTCACAAATACTGGCATTTCCACCCCATGCTGTAATACAAAAAGTAATAACGGTTTCCAAAACAGATCTGTAAAATAGGGTGCATAAACTTTTGTCTATGTCAAATTCTGAAAGTTTCTGAATAAAGTACATTCTTCTGTTCAATTTCGTGATAATAGCATCGGTTTGTAAATTCCACTGCAATTTGTTGTCAATTAAAATACCCAAATATTTGTAAACCGCAACTTGTTCAATAGTTTGTTAATTTTTAATGGACTGATGGAATTTGTGTTCTTTCTAAATTCAAAAATAATCTCTTTCGTGTTTCCTACATTTGATTTCAGGGAGTTATCTTGTCATAAACCAACAAATCTGCCAATCTCAGATCTGTATGCCATTTCCTCATCTTTAAATATTACCCCTTGTAGGGCAGTGTCATCAGCAAATTTTAAAATCGGGACCAAGTCACTAGTACATTCATTTGTGTAAACCGTGAAGAGGCGAGGAGAGAGAACACACCCTTTAATTTAATAGCACTTAAATTAAATACTCTTTTAAGCTTGGATTTGAACTTTTTTTTTCGATTCAACCCTCACCTTAATGCTGTTTTAATACGCGTGGTCACATGTGTTCGGATTATTAAGATTATCGAAATAACCAATCTTCGAAGTACTACGATGTGATTGTAGTTGGAATGTATTCTGTTACTTTATCTATTGTTTGAATGAAAGAAGATTACTTATTTGAATTGCTTGAAACAGTTCTGACAGTTCTGGCGCTTCGCTTTAGGAATTAAAAGACGATTTAGATTTTAAAATAAATACAGGCCATGTCACTGACTCTCCGTTTTATAATAACTGTGTTTTTCACAACAGTGTATTTCCTGCAGTCTGGTGTTCGGTCTTTCATACTAGGAGGTAAGTTTGATATATAATACACAATCACGATGTCGTTATTGTTGCGTTATAAACACTTTTCAGGGTTCTAGGGCAATGGAAAAATTAGTTTAATGTTCATTGATATTGAACGTAGGCTTGACACAGTAAGAGTCAAATAACAATAGTCAAATTGAGAGGATGCTGCAATTTGATTGGCTAATACAGATGATGTTGACGTTTTGGTTTACCCTTAGTCAACGAAACACGATGAACGAAACACTAAAGATAAACGAGAGGTGAGAGGCGCTTTACAAAGGGTCCCTAGAAAATATCAACACTTTACAAGATGTTCAAAGCGCTTTACAAAGGGTCCCTAGAAAATATCAACACTTTACAAGACATGACGCCTTGAAGGCAGTAATACAATTTTTACCCAACATTGACCAGCCAGATACTCATTTTACACCTTACTTCGGTGACAGAATGTGAGTAAAGAGCCTTTTTCGAAGATTGAACTATATGCCGCTCAGAGCTGGACTGGAACCCTGGACCTTCCTGTCCGATGGCGAGTGTCACAGCCCCAGGACCACATAGCCGCACAAAGAAAACGGAATTTTGCTTTTGTCACAAGACCACATCTTACACATAAAAGGTCGACTCTCATGTAACGAATGCTCTAAATAAATATCACGTTTTACGTCACAATTATGCCACTTTTTAAATCATATTAATGAGAGATTTGTGGTTATCCTTTTAATAATCAAGTGTATATTTTGACGTAATACAGATTCTTAAAAGTCTAATAATTTCAAACAAAATTGCAACACCGAGAGAGAAAAAGAAACGACCAAACATAGGAATATTTTAGCCTCAAAGTTTTTGCAAAGCCGTTCACTCCAGACTCTTTGAATACAACGTGTCCCAATGCTGTTTTGATAATTTTCAATGTTGACTGAGTTAAGTTTTAAGCCACAGAACTTCATTGTCTGATATTTTGATATTTTTCAAAGCTGTAAATTTTAATAGTATTTTTTCCATAATTTTAGCAGCCTCTAATTACATCTATACTCGAATTGTTTAACCGAAAAAGCGAAAGATAAAAAAAAATGACAGGAGCAAATCAACAACAACAGAGAAAAACCAAAAAAAAACAAAACAAAACAAAACAAAAAAACAACAACAAACAATAAAACACCTAACAGCGATGTTTAGTGATAAGCAATAACCTATGGCTTAACACTCTTCTCGTTCTTTTTCAAGTATGTTGCATTCTTCTGTTGTCAGCCCAGTCCGGCTCTTAATGTCGTCCAGCCATGATCTTGTTGGACGACCTCTTGATGATGTCATGAAATAAATAAGGCTTCTGATCATTTGATTGATCTCAAAAATATTCTTGGGGATACCAATGTATTGAACCTTTTGTTTAGGTATCAATTTTAATATTTTTGCCACCAGCGTTATTAGAATTAGAATTTTTGTTATATTTCCCGATATATAAAAAACGATATATAAAAAACATCCTTCTCCTCAGAGAACACCAAATGTTACAGAGATTTAGGATGCTTTTCTTCAGGCTACCCCTTCCGAAGTCCTACAAGACCCATTTCTACAGTTCCATCTTCCCCAGATCATATCAGGACTCTGTTTATTTTGTACACTAGGGACAAACCCCAGAAAGGCCAGGAATTAGATGCGCGTAAGTACATTGAAGCCAAATCAACATGGAAGCATTTCAAAAACAGACCGACGAAAATCATCGTCCACGGATTTTTTGACGATATTAACATAGTGTCTTGGCTAGAGGATATGAAATCTGAGCTCCTGAACCACGGAGACTACAATGTCATTATTGTGGACTGGCATCACGGAAATCTACTCCCCTACACGCAGGCAACTGCCAATACTCGCGTCGTCGGAGCCCAACTTGCAGTTCTCATCCTTCAGCTCCAAAAAGAATTCAAAGTGACTCCTGATCAGTTTCATATAATAGGTCATAGCCTTGGAGCTCACATCGCTGGCTACGCGGGTGAACGGGTAAAAGGTTTAGGCAGGATATCTGGCCTTGACCCTGCTGGTCCGTATTTCAGTGGAACTGATAAAGTAGTAAGACTGGACCCGTCAGATGCTTTGTTTGTCGATACAATTCATTCAGATGGTGTAAGCGTTCTTAGGCTTGGATTGGGCATGAGTGAACCCGTAGGAGACATGGATTTCTATCCAAATCTTGGGCACGATCAACCTGGCTGTGAAAAAGACGTTTTCAATTTGTTAAATATATTACTTAAGCAAGGCATAACTGATGTTATCGCATGCAATCATCTTAGGTCAATCAAACTATTCACAGAAAGCATCAACACAAAATGTCCATTCAGGGCTGTTCCTTGTGATAATGAGAATGATTTCAAACAAAACAAATGCCACGGATGCACTGAGGACAGATGTGCTTCGATGGGATTTAAAGCAGATAAAGGAAAACTTTCAAAAGGAATACATATGAAATATTACACGAGCACAGCACCACAATCTCCTTACTGTCTTTACCATTCCGAAATAAGGATAAGATTGGCATCACCCTATAAAGCGTCAGAAGAAAGAGGAATAATGAAAGTTCGTCTTCATGGAACAGAAGGAAATTCCGAATGGTTACCATTATTTAAACATCCTGTCGTTTACTACCCAGGATTAACATACGGAAGAACAATTGAACTGCCTGAAGACTTCGGCCGATTGTCATCTGTAGACTTCAAGTGGCATCATCAATCTTCTCTTACAAACCCTTGGAAATGGAACCTGTTTGGTTTAAGAAACCCCAAGCTGTACTTACATGAATTGGATGTAGTGAGTGAGAACGGAAATAAAGTTGAAAGATTTTGTGCGAGTGACAACGCTGTTGAAAACGATGAAGTCTTTTCCTTATACAAACGATGTGAAAATTAACGTTATCATCAGTATCGTGATATTAAAAAGATGTCGGTATTTGTAGAGACTTAAAAGGTTTCAGAAAAAAACACGAAATTTTCAAGCAAATTACCATGGAATGAAAAGGAATTGCAATATAGATTAAACTTCTTTTATTATAAATCCCAAATTTGACTTCAAATTAATTTATTATTCAACGCATTGAAAATATTATTCAATGATTATCTACGAATCTACTAAGAAATAATAGGGTTTTCGAATGGGAAGGTGAAATAAGTTTTTCTTTTGTATGAGGGGTTCCATTACTTTCATTAGTAGAACAGAGAGATCGATTTCAATCCCGGATGAAGTCCCAAAAATCCTCTCCCCTCCCCCTTCCAATTCTGTCCATCAAAAAAGGAAAGTACTGATCGGTATACGAATGTTCTATCCAAAATTAGCGTAACATTTGTCTTAAAATCTGCTTTATCGTCTTCAAGTCCTTATCTTAATGCTCTAGCTTGGAAAGAACTGTAAAAACTACATATTTTTGGATAATAGGCTGATTTATCACAAATTTCTCTCTTTAGCTATTCTTAAAACAGCAAACAATCCTTTGCCATGTGGACAGAAGGGTGTCGCGTCTGTGTAAGAGAGGTGGCAAGTGGGAATAGACAAATAGAAGTCAATTAGTTTCCTCAAAAACAGAAGTCGTCCCTGATATAGTTGGAGTTAAAGTTCCTGACAACCCGACAGATTTTTAAGATAACGTTTTAAGATTAAAGAAATAGGTAGTTGGAGTGGTAGATATGGAACGTTATATATGTATAGGGATAGATCCGGTTCATAATATAAGTATTAATGCCTGTTAAAGCAGAAATCAATTTCTGTTAATAACATGAGTTATCAACTTCTGCCGTTTTCTGTTATATTATAGTTTGCTTTTACTTACGGCCCAGGCGAAAAAACTATATTAATTGTAGTTTTAAATGTCATTAATTTATCATAAAATAATTTAAGTCCTAAGGATATAAGTATTCGTACCCTCATCACACAGTATTTTCCGCTAAATATGATTTCAAGCTGATCACTATAGCATGCTGGTTTTAGAGTGATGGAATGAGAGAAAGACCCCGTTTTCCTGAGTACTTGCGTATATAGAAATATGACCGGAGTTGAGTCAATCCCAGAAACCAATGATGTTCCTGGATTTGTTATTGCCATAATTTAACTGGTCATTAAATTGGATCCATTCAGATTTCGCGCGTGCGAGTCCTGGCTGGTCCGTCAGGTAATAAATGGCGGCGCATCATTGCGTAATCTTAGGATACCTTTACTGCCGCTTTGATCAGTTGATTAATTATGCAGGCATGTGGCATCTCTCGTCTCTTAGCTGGTCGTTAATTAATTCCGTGTCATAAATCGGCGTCCTTGTAAGTGTAAAAGTATGTAGGTGAGACTGGGGTTATAAAATTATATAGGCGACGCTGTAAGAAAATATATGAGTTATTTTAAATCCTGATAAAGCTAGGAGGGATTTGAAATAAATCACTACAAAGGGCTATAACAAGATATAATGAAGAATAATTCCTATGAGGGAGAGTGCGAAAAGAACTGGGAAAATGTATAACGCTGTTTGAATACAAAGCAGAAATCAGAAAATTTACAACAAGAACAAGACCTTAAAATAATTCTTTGTGTGCTGAGAGAAGGACAGTGTACGGTCAAAGGTGACACCGAGGGACACGGGGAATGTGTTGTTCTCCAATATGTTCCCATTCCAGGAGATGTTCAGTTTACAATATTCACATAATGGATCCAAAGCGCTTTTCAAAGTCAACAGCAACGCTTTATAACGCCTATTACAACCCATAAATCTTTACAAAAGCAAAGCATTTACGTCTCAGGTACTCATTTCACACCTGATTACGGAGAGAAAATGTGAATAGAAGGCCCTTTTCAAGGACTAAACTTTGCGTAGCCCACAGCAGGATTCAAACGTGGGACGTACAGATCAAAACCTGAGTGGCATACCACCAGATCACAAAGGAGCTCAAAGGAAAAGGAAATCTAAAAGCAGTTGTTTAAGGAGATGGATAAAATAAACAGACAAGGAAGTAGAACAAATCCCTGTGGATTTGGCCAAACAGACTGATTGATCTTTTTCGGCTGTGAAAACGAGGTGGTTGGGAAAAGATTGAAGAGAGAATCACTGACGCTTAATTCTCACAATGGTTGGACTAAAGTCCAATATTTATTGCGGATCGAACATCTTTCAGCCCAGAGAATAAATCGCTGAGGGAATAAAAATATGCAGGTAAAGATTATGATTTCTTTTCAAACATCGTAAGCGAGAAAAAAATGGAAAAGTTAAGAAGCCGGTTTGCTAACACACTTTTAATATAGATCTACTACAAATTTGAAATTTTATGACAATTAAACCCATTATTGAAATTTATGTACACAATTTTTCAATAAAATATGTTGAAAAATGTGGGTTCCATAGTTGCATTAATAAACGAAATGCATATTTGCCCTATTAAAGATTTGGGACGTAATTCTCAAATTTTGATGTCATCTGCCAGTCCTCGCTTTTGCTTTTTGACTATGCATAGCCTTTTTTCCCCCTGGTCCAATTTATTTGCTAATGTCTTATCTTTCTTCTCACCGACTATTTTAATGAATATAATTCCGACCAAATTGAGTTTTTAAATTGAAATTCAAAAGCATTAAGATATGCAAGTCATAATTTTTTAGTAAAACAAACTTTACGACGGCATTAGCTTCTTGTAAATATAAGCAAGATTTTTCTTCAAATTTTGTGAAAACAAATCTGAATAAAATGAGTATTGTTGATATCGTAACAAATATGACAATTGTCCTACAGTTGGTAAGAAGAGAGTTACATAATTATTCGATTACATGCAATTTGAATTGACTCTTTTAGCTCTGCTTCTGTGTAAAACATTGAAAATCAGAATACACTCGTCATTGTCCAAATGCTGGGCTTTATTGGATTCAAGTCAGGACTAATTGCAGCCCTCCCAACATTCGAAGAGCCACTGCTTCCAAAGTCCAGAAATATAAACAGGAAATGGACCCAAGGCACTCCCTCCATGATCACAACCCAACGACAAGTGGAAGCATGAAAAAGTGGGGGCAGGCTGAGACTAGCTTGTGTACATGTGGATGCCCAGAGCAGACGATGGAGCACATCCTTAGAGAATGCCCAGCTGCACTGACCATGATCTAAGAGTCACAGATGCTGTGGAGTGGGTTCGGTGTTGGAGCGACAACTATGATGATGTGAATCTGATTTATTTGAAGGTACTTCTTTGATTGTCCCCAGGAATAAACATATTGTGGCTTCGATGGCCGAAATGTAACGCCTATTCTGTCGTCATCTGAAAACAGAACACAGAGGCCTAATTAAAATTTTGGCCAGGAAATTCGTCCTTCAAATAGCGACCGATTAAAATGGTGCTCATCTTGAAAAATCTCAAATGTTGGATTTTCACCTATCGATTAGAATGCCTTCCCAAAAAAACTCTCAAACCTAGGACTTTCGTAAAGTCTCAGGTTTGAGAGTTTTTAGCTGGTGAGAGTCTATTACTATTACTATTACTAAGAAAACTATGGAAAAAATTGGGAGAAAAAAGAGGGGAGGGGGCAGGCAAGATGGAAGAAAGAGGAAGGGTGAGACGATGGGAGTTGGTTGAAATAACTGTTTTCGTTCCATATAGGTGTTTCAGTAGTAGCATGCTTCTGTATTGTGAAATGGACAATGGCAATTTCTTGGCATTCTTCAACCACTCAAAAGAATCCATCTAAACAGAGATGAACAGAGGAGTCAAGTAAAAAGTCCATTGTTCCCGATCAGAAACTAGTCGGGTACCCAATCCTATTTTTCTCATTTACAAATTATACTTTTTGATAATCTGTCTTGAATTCTATATGATCATCGCAATTATATAAACGATCTTAATCAGCCACAGTGAGAAAAGAATACGATTGATGCACATTTAAAATTGAAAAAAATATAATGACATATTTTTGAGTATACAGTACTATTTAATATTCTCTTTATTATGGTCAAATAACTATTCCATCAGATCGTTGTTTTATACATGGATTGTATTCGGCAAGACAGAGATAGTGTATATCAGTGTGATTAAAGGGAATTGTGGTATCGTATGAAAATTCAAAAATAAATTTAACAAGTAAAACGAGAACAAAATGCGAAACACGGAATGTTTCGTGCTTAAAATCATTTTCAGCAAATAATAAAAACGGTTAAAGCAGGAATACCACTTTTGTATAACCAGATAAGTAGAAGAAAATGTTCTACGTTTTTGTTCTTTTATTTGACTACAGTTTTACTTAACTTTTGTTTTCATGTAAAATTTAGACAACACTGAACCATTCGAAATGGAAGACATGAAAATCTATTTTTAAAATGAAAATTTTAGTTAGTTATTCGTACACATTTAGGGGAAATTGCCCTAGAATACAATCTCAAGCATTAAGTATGAATTCTATAAGCCTGCACGTTATTTCTTTTTTTAAATCGTTCAACAATGCAACGGAATGAAAGAAAAATAAAAAACAATGTAACGTTGTAGCATAAAAAACATAATTCATATTATTAACCTAAAATAGTTTATTCCCTTGCCTTATTTCTTTTTTCGTCTTGTGTTTTGGCCGTTTTTTAAACCAGCACACAAATAAATATGGTCAGTCTACGTGCACGTATTATCAAATAAGGTACACCTCATGGCCACTATAATGGAGAGAAATGAAAATTTCGAATCCTGGCTGCCGAGGGATATCAAACGCCAAATGACTGACCAGTATAAAACCTACATACACATTCATTACAAATTCCGTCGTTGATACATACATGTTAAAAGGTTGTCGTTGTCAGGTTAATACAATAACATTCTTTCCCAATAATTAGCGATTATTACTGGTTACTACAAACGTAGAATAATGCGTAATTTCACCGTCGTAATATTTCGTAATATTTGAGTATTGCAAAATTTCAGATAAGTTATAACTATGCTCGTTAAATTTATGAAGATCTTCGGGGGGGGGGGGGGGGGGGGGAGATAACGCGTTTGACTTTACTGTAGTCGGTTATGCATTCGATGAAAAACAAAGAAACCCAAAGCATCATGACATGGCAAAGTAGATAGGAGAAAACAGAACTAACTGTATAATGTTTTTGGGGAGAAAAGATGTGGAACCGAGCGGAAGAAGGAAAGGAGAGGGGAGTAAGGGGTCGATCCTCCATCAACGTTCTCCCAAAACATAGTCGGTATGAATACAACAAGTGCAGGTGAGCAGGTGTAGGCTGTCTTCTGAGAACCTTTCAAAAGTCAAAAGACTTTCTGATGGTTAAAAATAGAGGCGGATACTAATTTCCTAATTGGAAAATCGTAGGTGAGTGGTAGGAGGCAGGGCGTGGGAGAGGAGTGAGTGAATTCCATTAGAAGTTGTAAGGTAAACTAAACCTAGTGAGCTTAGAGTGAAAAGTTTAAGTTAAGAGAACTTTGAGTTCAACTATGTTTACGTTATTAATTAAGTAATGGTTGAGAGGATTAAGCAAGCTCAATACTTTTATATATTCAGTTTCTTTATCGGATAACCAAGGAATTCAATTAAGGTAAAAGCACAGTCCATGTTAGTTATAATTATACCGACTTCTACCATACATATTATGCTGTTTGTAAAATCTTACGGAATTACACACCGCTAACCTTATAATGTGCCACTCTGCCAGCTCTTAGGTACATTGTTTATATTATGTAAGATAAATGTCATAGTTCAAGACATAGTTCAAAACAGATTTGCCTTACATAGCTTGGGGGTAAATGTTGAGGAATTTATTCTTTCATAGTTTAATCAATTTCACGTTTTTGTGTGCAGAATGTAAAGATTTTATAACGTTAGATGTTGTATGCATGAATCACATATATTATTTATAAAAAACATTGGTGAAAGGTCAATATACCAACCATAGATCAACTTAATACAATAAAAGATAACGCTTGTTCCTGCATTTCGATCGGTTATTCTAATTTTTTAAAAGGGGTTATTGGGCGGTTTTGTACGACCAGTCAGTCTGCTTTGAACTCATTACGATAAACATCTGAACAAGTGTGTATGAAAGGTGTCAGACAAAGCAAGAAAGGAAAATACAAGAAGAAAAACGATCCCAGCCAAAGATCAGACTTCCCCAGTTGAGGAAGACTGGTTTTATGCGATGGTTATTTTCTTGCTGTTTTCTTTCTTGCTTTGTCTGGCACCTTTCATACACACTTCTTCTTTTACCGGTGTCTGCTACCAAGTTCCTCAATTTGAACGCAGTCTCTGCACCAATGCCTTTGTGAGAAAATCACAAGAGGAGTTTTACAATTCAAATTTGTTAAAAACATGGAACGAACAAGCATGTTATTAATTTGTATGATAAATAGCAAAAGGTAATATTAAAATCAATATTTGTCAAGCAACTTTCAAAGTCTGAATCAAAGAGTCTATTAGTTGTAATTCTATGAGAAGAAGAATATAGAAGAAGAAGAAGAAGAAGAAGAAGAAGAACAACAACAACAAATAATAATAATAATAATAATAATAATAATAATAGTAGTAGTAGTAGTAGTAGTAGTAGTAGTAGTAGTAGTAGTAGTAATAGTAGTAGTAGTAGTAGTAGTAGTAGTAGTAGTAGTAGTAGCAGTAGAGTAGTAGTAATAGTAGTAGTAGTTATAGTTGTGACCAAGAATATATAAAAGAGGAGAATAAGGAGGTGGAGGATGAGAAGAAGAAGAAGAAGAAGAAGAAGAAGAAGAAGAAGAAGAAGAAGAAGAAGAAGAAGAAGAAGAAGAAGAAGAAGTGGAAAAGGAATAATAATAATAATAATAATAATAATAATAATAATAATAATAATAATAATAAGAAGAAGAAGAAGAAGAAGAAGAAGAAGAAGACCAACAACAAAAACAGCAGCAGCAAAAAGAGGAGGAAGAAGAGTGATTTACCAATACAAATTATCTTTTCAAGATCGAAGTCGTTAAATAAAATGAAAACTGCGTCATTCTACATAAATCGAACGATTTGAGGTAATTTTGCGTCTCATCCAGTTCTGTCAGGCACAAAATAACTGTGTTCGTCAGCAAGAGATACAATCCAATCCAGTCCATATTGTTGTAGCTTCAATACTATAAAAAGACGCAACATTTGTGCGGTATGGGATAGCGTTCGATTATGGCTCTGTGTCAGAATAATTGATCCCCCCCCCCCTCCCCCTTGTGACTTAAGTCTTTTCTAATTTTCTATTTATAGATAGGCGATAAATCATAATCAACTAAATTGTTAAGTGTGAGATATAAAATTAACCTTTTGATTTTTTAGATGAATAAATGGAACATTCTGTCATGATTTGATACGACAAAATTATAATCTACTGATCCTGTCTTAATAGCAACAAAATAATATACATATAATCTCATTATAATTCTCTTTACCCTCTAATAGACAAAGTTAATCAAAGGTTGGCTGAAAAGCTTTGGAATGTAGAGACAAGTCTATATTGAGATCACTTCAAAAGATCAAAATAATGAACGTCCTTTGCCATGATAACAAATATCATAATGAAACGCTAAGCACACCGTCTTTGCTTATTCGCCGTGAGTTATGAGACTGTGCTGAAGCCATCTAGATGAACGTGCGTGTGTGATGGGGGTTGCCAGTACGGCGCTAATAACATCTCTCCTGTCTGAGTGAGCACTGCTAGATTTGACGCTACGGAGAGAGAGGTGAGCGACGGATTGCAATAGTTTGCCTTTTTGTGAGTGGCTGCACGTGCCAGTTTCATAAAGAAAGTGAAACGGTATCTAGGTGAATCGTGTTTTCATATATTGGATAAAATGTGGAGTTAATGGAGTCTGCTGTGTGTTTGTAGTGGTGTGCATTTTATTGTTCATTCTTTTTCTTATGTGGATCATATTATAGGACTCTTGTGAGACAGTCAAATTTACAAAGATGACCCATTTTCCACTGGAGTGAATGTAAACAACTATCACACGGGGTTGAAAATGATGGCATAGGTATGTTAATAATCAATTTAAAGTTAATCGCAGTTTATCATGGGCTATACGATATTGAATTACCCCACGTTGTAATCATCTCAAACTCTTAATATCCTGTTTCTATATATGTGTATTATATATAATGTTTTTGGAGCCGGGGAGGTAAACGAAAATCGTGAATTATTCGTGCTCAACTTTTTAATAAAAAGAGCTGGTAATAAAACATTCAAAGTTTAATGATCTTCACGTTCTACAGCACTGTTTCTTCTTTTCGCAACTTCCAAGAAATGGAAGAATGCTTAAGCCAGAAAAAAGTGATATAGAAGTTTAAGAATATAATATATATATATATATATATA
>NC_088361.1:24991981-24996981 GCF_034508935.2 Berghia stephanieae | reverse complement strand
ACCGTAAATTATTGACTAAGGTGAAATCCAAAACGTCCCTATTATGTCGGTTAAAGAAACTGAAGTTACCATTAAATTTGACTATGGCTATTTTCTTTTCTTCGAGCTTCAAGCAGCAACGTTTGCATTTTACACAGCGTATAAGAGATTAATGGTTAACTCACATAATTTCTTTATTGTCTCATTTGTCGTGTTTTCATGACAAAGGGGAAACCCGAAACGTTCACTTCATCTGTCTTTGGAAATTAAATTGACCTTTCTGTTTTGTTTTATTATTTTTATCGATGGAAGCAGTACATCTGCATCGATATCAAAATAAATTGTTAATAAAATTTTAATGACATTTCAGATCAATGCAGTCTTGCCTTTAGAAACAGCTCCAAGAATCATTCTTTATGACATAGTATTAAGTGGGGGCGATGTAATAATAATAATAACAATAATAATAATAATAATAATAATAATAATAATAATAATAATAATAATAATAATAATAAGAAGAAGAAGAAGAAGAAGAAGAAGAAGAAGAAGAAGAAGAAGAAAGAAGAAGAGGATTTATAGAGCCCAATCTCACTATCGCTGTTCAATCTGATATACCGCAGTCGGCCATTAACAAGACCTTCAGATAATCTGAGTTCTCCGCAGTTCCTGTTCTCAGTGACTTATCTCTTGTGTCATTTCTTCTCATCTCTCTCTCTCTCTCTATCATTAATTGCTGTACTCTTCTCCATCTCTCCATGTCTGATCTGCATCCTTATCTCTTCTCCGTCTCTCTCTTCTCTCTCTCTCTCTCTCTCTCTCTCTCTATCTCTCGTCTTTCTCTCTCTCTATCTTCTATCTCTATCTCTCTCTATCTCATCCCATCTCTCTCCTCTCTCTTTCTCTCTCTCTACACTCCTCTCTCTCTCCTGTTAATTTTTCTCTTTGAAAATTGTCGATGACTCCAAAACAGGATACATACTATCCGATATTGAGAACCCGTTTCAAGAAATGGACTTTGCATACAACAAGAGACGTTTTTATTTTATGAATAGATAAATAAACAAGTGAATAAATAAATAAGAAAACAAAAATATTAGCGTTAGTTATTCTTTTCATTTATAATATCATGGTTTGTTCTAATCAGTCTTTACTATATTTTGGGGTCAACCTAGTGATTAAAGATTTTAGTCTTGGCTTATGACATTGGGGTTTAAATAAATGCTATTGTTTGAGGATATCCTGTTTAATTTTTGTTAAAAGCTATTTGTCCGTGTATGGCAGCATTACCCCAGTAATATTATACACACATTTTGAGTCTGGTTACACGTGATGTCTGGGAACCTTTATTAGCTAATGTAGGGAGGGATCAGTACCACACACGGAATAGCACAATCAGTCGGTGACAACGATGAATTGATTTCTCTCTATTTACTTTTCAAGTATCGTAGAAGGAAGCAGATGGTTTTCGTATAATTTGTTTGATTAAAACACAGTAAGAGTTCCTTTTTTTTAAACATAAGTTCTGTTTGCAGCCAAATCGTGATTCTCACCGAAGCTAGCAAGTAAAGGCTTTACTTGTTATTCGTGGTTGTTACGAAATGTATTTACAGTATGTTTTAATGAGAAAACAAAGTGCGACGATACTGAAACGAGTTATTAACTATAACAATCAATTTTGCAAATGTTTACCACCAAAAGGAAAATAATAATATATGGAATATATGGAGCACCAGTAACACAAAACATGCAGGATGGTTGACTTTCCCGCTTGGTATGTGTATTATGCTCATTCATTAGACACGTTCTATGAGGCAATTCTATATTCTAATAATTGTATGTAACCAAAGGTAAATGATATTTTTAAAAATATATAAATATAACAACACTTGGTAAATTAGTGGCAGTACTTTTGATCGCGGTAACTCAATTGATAAACCGTTTGAAATTAAAGTTGTGGTTTTGAATGCAGGTAGATTCTTGTAAATGAAGGGTAAATTTCTGGGAAGCAGAGCTTGTAACTGCCAGGCAACGCAGGAAGAAAAATACCGCGACTGGGATCGAACCTTGGACCTCCTCGAGAGCTGAGAGAATAAGATAACTAAGCCTGTGGATCTTCCTTCCTTACTCATTGACGTTGTCTGCTCGTCTCTGTGATGACATTCATATCTGTCCATTCTCTCTCTCTCTCTCTCTCTCTCTCTATCTATCTATCTCTCGATCTTTCTCTCTCTCTAAGATATTTTTATATAACTGGGCCTTGATCTTCCTCTTCCTCGTTTGCCCTCCATTTTCCCCTACATCTTTCATCAGGGTGCATCGGTTTAGGCATATGTGACCGAAAAAACCTAGTTTCCTCCTTTTGATGACATTTAGTAGTTCTGGCATGACCTCCAGCTCTTCAAGTATGCCGTTATTCGTTCTTCTTCCCACCCAGCTTACCCTCACCATCCTTGGATCTTCCTAGTTACTATAATATTTTAAAACCATAAATCACGCTATAGGAGATGTACACTTCATTGTTTATTCCAATTATAATTGTTATGTTGCGATAATGTTTTACAACAGTTCCTACAAGCAAATCTATTCATTTGTCAAATTGTTATTTTCTATTAGTTAATCTATTTATCAAGTTCTTAATAAATATTGAAACTTGAACTTTAATTATGTTGATGATCTCATTTGTGATATTAAAAAAAAGAACAAATTGTATCGCTCATTATTGATCTGGTGTTGGTTTTGTGAAGCCTAATTCCGTTTCACATTGGGTGCTCTGGCTGACGAACCCCCAAGATTCTGTTGAAAGTGCCGTTCACAATCTAATCTAAATCACAGCAGTAGGTTATTGGGTTAACCAGATGCAAAGGATTTTATCTCGATACAAGGGGATGCCTTAGAATCTCCGTTCGATTCGAAAACTGTGATACACATAATATTTTAACCATTCCGCATCAATAATAATAAATATTACCTAACTCTAAAATAGTAACACGTAATGATGTCAAGTTTTCAATAATATTTGTGACGTCAGATAATCAAGCGGCAAATTCCATTAATATTGGATTTTTGTAAGTGTCTTTTATCCAGAGATAACGACATCAGAATTGATTGAGGGGTAGAATAAAAGATTTCTTACACTCTTGCTTTCAGAATCAGAACTTTGCTCCCAACGCGCGCTCGCAAGCTCGTGCAGCCGTTGGAAAAACGTCTGGAATTTTTTCAAAAATGTAAAAATCGTTTAGTATGGGGTCATTATTTGATATAGGATACTTTCATTACTTTGCATTTATTAAATGAGTTGGTTTTACCTCGCCACATTACACCAAGAATGACTGTTAATTTGATATAATATAATATCGAATTTAATAAATCCATAGCCACCAAAGAATACCTTTATTCCACCCGTCAAAGTAAGATTCTTAGATATTTCATAACAAATTAGATAAAGCTCTACTTAGCAACGAATTAATTCGTTATCTTTAGCGATCATATTAGAAACTATTTGCTTCATTATCCTAGGTGAAGTCGAGATTTGTTCTGATCCACTATCCACCGAACAGTGATTGTGTAACTGGGTATGTTAGAGCTGCGGACAGTAATTTGTGATAGACCCTCGTCAAAGGATTGGAAAAACATGCTATTGTCCATTTCACAGAATAGAAACCTAGATAAACTCCGGCTCCAATGCCTCTGAAGGACTTCAATACTAGTAATAATATGTTGCCTTTTGGATCACATGCCTTAACTATTTACACGAGTAAATGACAGCTTTACATTTCTTCCTCCTCATATAAACCGACAGGCTTACAGGGAGAATTAGCTAACCGCTCATTGAAAAAATGGAAAACGTTTTTATAATCATATGTAGAAATCTCATTATTCAAATAAGGCTCATTTTTATAGCTCGATATTTGAAGGATTAGATTGCTGGCGTAATTTTTTAAAAAATGTCTTTCTTTGTTCAGAGTACGAGTCGATGATGCATATTCAAAAGGTATAAAAATGATGTTATCTTCCTGATAGTCTGCAGAGCATCGTTATAAGTCTCAATATTACTTTCACCAGTCAACTGTCGTGCTCTAGAAAGACACATTAAACATTTGGCCAGAAAACTCGTCATTCAAATATCGATCGATTTAAATGACCACAAACTCTAAACTAAAGATCTGACATGCCCAGCTACCCAATTATTGCTGGGTGGACAGGGAGCTCATTCACCCGGGATCAATCTCGGTCCCTTTACATGTGAAGTGAGTGCTCTAGGAACTGAGCTATCGTGATTCCCATCGATAAATGAAATAAGAGTTGTCTCACTAAAATAAATATAATATATTTTTTTTTCAGTATTCATGACAATAGTTCGTTCGTAATGCCACTCAATTATTGACAACGTCAAATTAAATGAGACCCCGCAAAAACAAACAAACAAACAAAATAAAACATATATGCACACTAGTAACATCGTAGTCATCGTCACCATCATCGGCATCAAATCATCATCATCATCATCATCATCATCATCATCATCATCATCATCACAACAACCTTCCTAATATTTCCGTTACAATCCTTCACTTTCACCATTCCCCTATAACACCATCACCATCCTCATCACACTCCATATTATATTATTTTCCTGTAACAAGCTAATATAGAGAAAATTAAAAAGTAAATAAAATAAGATCCAAAGGAAGGGCTCATTCTGTCCAATTATGAAAGCCACGAAAATCGTGACCAGAGTACCAATGGTTCAAAAAATGAAAGGATTTTTATCACTGTACTACAGCTGGTATCCGAGCTATCCGAACCTCTCTCTAAAATAGGCTTCGTCCCATGAAAAAGAGTAATCTTATCTTATTTCATTTTATTATTCACAGCTTCGATTTCCAAAATAACCCATGCAGAAAGATCTGTAGATGCTGTTTAACACGAGATTCACAATCTTATCTTTATCTCGACAATACCGGTCTGGAATAGAACATTTTCCATGCTGCGAGATAAATTAGGTGGAGATAAAATGG
>NC_088361.1:24979481-24986981 GCF_034508935.2 Berghia stephanieae | reverse complement strand
CATTATTATTTATTTAAAGTAAAAGAAAGGGGAACAGCTCATAGTTATTGAGCAAAAGAGAATAACATTGCATATATTGACAGGAAAAATCAAAAGTACATACAAGTAAAAAGTAGTAATGTAATATAAAATTCATGTAAGTTTTAACCAAAATAAACTATACTTCACCCAGGTTCCAACCGTTCCATTAATTCCCACTAATAATGAAATTATTAATTACATATAGGGTCAAAATAAACTGTTCATATTCCGAAAGGAGAATAAAATTAATCAACAAAATTGTTCACACAGGGTGCGGTGTTCCAGCCTGTTCAAATCCAAAATTGTTCCTAATAAAACACATAGATCGAGTGTTACTTCCTCATCTTTACAAACGTTACATTGTATTTTGTTCATATTTCTCAAAAATTATATTGTTCAAAAGGGTTCAAAACACATTTACCGGGCGCTATGTCCTAGCCCCGTCAAAATTACAAAGTTCAAAGATGCAAACGCATTTACCGGGCGCTATGTCCTAGCCCCGTCAGCTCTTCACGAGCACAAATTACAAAAACACAATATCGCTTAGAGCCCATAACCGGGTACGATACACAAAATACTGGCCATATTAGGCCCACTTCGGCTACAATACAGCCTAAAACACAATGCTGGCCAACACACAGGCCCAACACATATCGCCTGAGAGCCCATATTCGGGTGCGACATAAAATACTGGCCACTTTGGGCCCTTTTCACTGTGGCTTCAACATAGCCAAACAGAATTCCAGCCAACACACAGGCTGTACAGGTCGTTCTTCTTCGACCTCAAATCGCAGACTGCCAGTTGAACATCGACCCAAGCCGAAACATAGGACAGGGTATCTAACGGTATCTCGGTTGATGCATAAGATTGATGAGGGTGTCTTAACACTGATGGAACATGATAACCCTCCGTTCTTTCATTGCCTTCATAGTATACACCACCCACGGCGAAAACAAGGGAGTCCCTATTCCAACACCCATCCTACACTCATAAATCATTTAATTATATGGGTTTGATTCTACCCGAGACCTTGGTGGGTAGGACAACTATCTCCCTTTGTTACCTAGAAGGCATTTCTTTACAAAATGTTTCTGTAAGACGCTTATTTTGAGTTAAAGAGCTTCTTAAAAAGTATTGTTATTATTATTATTATTACTATTATTATTATTATTATTATTATTATTATTATTATTATTATTATTATTATTATTATTATTATTATTATTATTATTATTATTATTTGTCTCTAGATGCAAAACAGACATAAGACAAAACTGGTTCGGTATTCGTATTGTTCAGAAATGGAACAGTTTGAAATTTGTAACAAAGAATGCAAAATCTATGGATTATTTCAAGGTGTTAGTAGACAGGGAATTATATGATGAAAGAATTATATATGACGAATAATACTTGTTGCACTGCTGTTGACATGGCTTTCAATCTTGTATGTATATATTATGCATTATTATATTATTATGGTTATCTTCTATATGCGTGTTTATGTGTGTGTGTGTGTGTGTGTGTGTGTGTGTGTCCTTTGCATGTCACGGTAAAAGATATATGTTTGCACACAACATATACATGAGTACATTTAAGTTGAAATACTATCTTTATCACGTGTATCATTATTGTAATCAGTAATCAATAGATTTATGGTATTACTATTAATATTAACGGCATTCAAGGGATCTTATCCTATATTGCCCTATACCATATATTATTATTATTATTATTATTATTATTATTATTATTATTATTATTATTATTATTATTATTATTATTATTATTATTATGCTTTGATATAGGCGAATGAATATAATTTTCTTTTGTAATAGTAGATGGTACGTCAAAGCATAAAAATCATAGATCCTGGTCTGAGGCCTAATAGGTATGTATAGGAGAGCTTGTGGATTTTCAATTCTTTTCAATGATCTTGTTTGATTTTCTGACTTACACACTTGACTAGTCTGCCTTGCACTGAAAAAAAAACCCAACATATATATTTTTTTAACTTGACCAAAAATCTAAAACTTGTCACTCGATGGATCGAAATAGTCAAAAACGCTCAAAACTGATTCACAACCAACCACAGTAAATTAAAAATATGACAAGTTTTTAAAATGTTCCGTCTCAATAATGCGGATACCTCTGAAACCTGGGTTCTCATCCATTGAACATAATATTGCCTTAGGTGAGAAATTTCTTCTTAATCTGAAGATGATACGATCTTAATGAATAAATAATCGAACAAAATATCGATGAATAAAAAATATTGATATTCCATTTTAAATTTGATTATTGGGCCGTCTATGACAATATTTATTCTAAAACAGAAAAAGAGAAATCGTAGGCGTCAGCAGCGTTGTAACTTTTAAAGCGAGCACATGATATTATGTGGCCTACAGTCTCAAAACCGTATTATGTCGCGGTGGCTCATTTGCCAAAAATTGAATTTATGATCAAATTATGAAACTTGGATTACGTTTATATTATACTTTCATAGCAGAAAAATAGATGTGGTTACATGAATGAAGAAAACTAAAATTGGATATTGTTTAGTCATTTTAACATTAAAATCACTTTACTATATTGGTATCTCCTCCGACGTGATACAGGTTTAAGGTGGCAGGCCACATAATAGACTAAAAATACAAACTGAAAGAAACTTTGGAATGAGGGCGGGGGGGGGGGGGGGGGGGCGTGGGACAATAAAATACGTGCACTAATCTTACTCCAGACCACCATGCCATCTTGTCCACGAAAATATAAATCTCAATACCATGGACAACGATATTAATGTTTTTCTAAAATACTCGTTAAGCGTCTATTTAAAATTTTTCATTTTAAAACGTTTTTGATTTATTTTGGCCTAAGAAAAGACGCACCATTCAAATAATTAAATCTGTAAAATACTCCAGCTCCACCCCTCCCCATCTCCCAAAAACTAAAACACTCTCTTCAAACCGGATCCATTAGTCTTATTCTATTGTGATATTTTTGTTTAAAAATAAAGTTCGATTTTTAATCGAGATTTGAAGGACGAGTTTTCCATGCACAATATTAAAATGTTTTGTTTTATTTTGGTTTTTTTTAAGTACAAGACGGCATCTCATATCAATCCATGAATAGAATACTTTGTCGAAAACATCCATGTATCAATCATCATATCATGAACTGCCAATTTCTTTTCACTTGGCCATACTTGTTACTTATTCGTGATATTTTAAACCATCCAACTTAGGTTTTACTGAGACTTAAATAGGTCTCAGTTATGCCATGCGACAAATGGATCATTTCAATCATTGATTGTAATTGTATGACTGAAATTCAAGTGTAATATTCGATGATCAGATGTCTGAGAGTAACTTCAGAATTAAAAATTAAAAATATGAATTTTTAGTTTTTGCGATACTTAAGAATTTTTTTTTCTCTCTGAAACAAACAAAAAGAACACATATTTTTCTTTTTTGGGTGTAAATTGAGTCTTTCACCAACGAAATCATCTGGCATAATGTCAATTTGAGGCAGTGATTCACAGATACATACGAATAAGTTTTCTGGTCAAAATGTGAAAAAGTAGTTTTGTCAGTTTAAATGCACAACAAAAAAAATCTTTATCATGTCTATATGTTTATCATAATTGCACAAGTATGATCATAATATGTAGCGATGTTATTGTAGGTTTTTGACAAATTACAGGTTAGCGACATTCACAACTGTCTTATTAGACTACATGCAAAAAATCGATCTTTGGAATCGAATATCATGGTGGGTGAGGAATCCAAATTGCAAGATTCTCGTGCAGAATAAAAAAAAAAAAACATCTTCATATGACGAGATCCATTAGCCTTAGAAGTAACTGGGGCCGATTTCAGTACTTGGCGCAGTCGGGTTTTGTATTTTTCTGATCTCTGTGTACTGAAAACAATGATTGGGTGTTTGGATCGGTTTGATCTGATGGAAAATAAAAATCAAATAAATAAAAAAAAATAGAATAAAAAACTCCCTTTATTCATCCCCAATGGGAAATTTGTCTTTAGGGTCTATCTCAAGGGAAGACTGGAGTAACCCAGGCGTCAGCCGCAGTGCAGCGCCGCAAAGTGAGCTAGGGCGAGGTGACTTGCTCAAGGCTACACAACGAGGCGGGTAGTCGAACTCGGTACCTGTTGGGTACGACGCAAAGACCGTACCGCTGAGCCACGCTGCTCCCTAGTACTTTGCGACACATAAACGTCCTAACAAAATGTGTTAAGTAATTTCAACTGTCCGTAATATTTTAAGATTATTTTGCCTAAAATGTTTTCTTATTTAGTCTTAAATTTAAAAAAAAAAAGATTTTGAAGTCCGTAAATCAGATATAAAAACGTCACGGGGAAAATGTTAGCGATCGGATACTTTGTATGCTCGAGGATTTCCTGCAAATACAAGGTCTTTGCAATTGGATTCCATAGTCTGATGTCACGTCGCCCAGCAACGGCCATCGTGGTTCTAAACAAAGAAAATCGGTACTTTTTATTCTTCATGCTGGCTAGAACTTTTCATATGTTTTATGATCAGAATGTGTAAAAGTCAAGACATGATCAGATTTATAATTTTTTTTCCCCTCTGGATACGCTTTTATGCTCGTCGGAGAAATATTTCATAAGGGCGTTCGCCATTGTTCCGATAGTTTAGAGCCATTTACAAAGTTACCATGCGTCATACGAGGGAAGTGACGTTACGGCTGTTGAAGCGTATTTAATCCATTACAATCCAATCCAATCGACATTGAAGAAAGACGCAACATTCGTGTGGTGTGGGATGGTAATAGGTTATGGCTGTGTATTATTTCAGTTACATTATATCATCAGACTTATGTGATACGGCTATGTGGTCTTGTGGTATGACACTCGCTTTCGGATCGGAAGGTCCTGGGTTCGAGCCTCGCGCTCGACGCATAGTTGAGTCCTTGGAAAAGGCTCTTTACTCACTTTCTCTCACCGTACTCAGGTGTAAAATGAGTACCTGGCCGTTAACAGCGTCGTCTTTGTCCAAAAAAATATATTATCGCCTAACAGGCGATTGTCCCGTCCTACATGTTAAATGTTGCTGTTGACCAGGGACCCCTTGTAAAGCGCTTTGAGCACATTTAGTGGATATTGCGCTATATAAAGCTCATTCCAAAAGCTCAATCCGTCCTCTTAAAGCGATAGGCTATTATGTCGGGATGAAATTTTTTTTAAAACTTTAGCTTTTATCGCTTTACAAGGGGTCCCTGACTAGCAACAACACGTAACGTGTAGAACGAGACATGACGCCTGTTAGGCGATACTACAATTTTTTTTCCGACAGAGACAACGCTGTTAACGGCGAGGTACTCATTTTCCACCTGAATACGATGAGAGAATGTGAGTAAAGTGCCTTTCCAAGGACTCAACTATGCGCCGAGCGAGGCTCGAACCAAAGACCTTCCGATCCGAAAGCGAGTGACACATCTCTAGACCACATAGCCGCACGGTATTTTATCGCGGTGGTTCTTTTATCAAAAACTTAATTTTTGAATAAACTAGGAAACTTGTAGTATTATGTTTATATTATGTATTATAGTTATTGAAAGGGACAACAAAGAAAATCTGACAATTCTGGTCATTTTAGCTTTGAGATCACATTTTGGCATCTTGTTTACTCTGACAAAATACCGCTTTGAAGTGATGTGTCACAAAGTATGTCATCATGAACTAAAGGATGGTGATGGAATTTTCAGCCAAACATATGAATCGTGGGGCTATTTTCTGTTCTTCACAGTAACGAATAAATACAATTTATTACCGGGCATTTCAATTCTAAAATCAATTTTCAGGGTATCGTCCATCCGGACTTAATTCCGTTTTGAGACGGTGGGTCACATATAAATAATCAAATACACAAACATTTGGAAATTTGGTTTAAGAGATATCTAAATAAGTTTGCCCTTACATCACCCATGACATATAACCTTTTAACCACTGCATCATCGTAATAATAATAATAAAATGATGCCATCTGAACGATTATCGTCTATGAAGCTAATGGATGGAATAGGATACTTTAATTTTTTGTCTTCAAACCTCATAAAGAGCCAGACCTTTCCCATTCGAAATGTCAAGCTCAATTTGTCTGAAAAACATCCTAGTTATTAACCCTTTCACAGCCTAATTGGTTTATTCCAAATCTTTTTTTTTTCTTCTTCTTTATTTCTGGCCCACAGATTCAAACTGCTATTATGTCGGTGCTTACTTAGGTTTTTTTTAAAAATTAGTCTACAATACAAATATAAAACTAAGGATATACTTATATAGATGAGAATTAATGTTGTTCCATAATGATATAATTTGTTCAGAGAAACATGCGTTTCAGGAAGTGTGCCAGCAAAGTCCTAAATAAACTTTTGAACTCTTGGACCTTAACTTACAAAAGACAACTTTTTTTTTGGCATCTGGCATCATTTTGACTTTAAATCTAAATTTTCGTAATTTTCTTCTTCTCGTCATATTACCAGTTTAAAAAGGTGGGTCACACTTAAGTATCGGATCTCAACCGCAGACCAAGCTGTTTTCATCTAGAGAGTTGTAACAACAGTGCGACGCAGGCTTCGATGAAGCGCCAGTTATGTTTTTCTGGTAAAAATAATGACATAGTTTGTGACACATCTCTTCAAACCGGTATTTATTCGGAGTAAACAAGATGCGAAAATGTAACTTCAAAGCTAAAATGACCAGAATTGTCAGATTTTATTTGTCGTCCGTTTAAATAACTATAATATCAATACTATCAATACGCCTCTGTAAAACATAATATAAACATAATACGACAAGTTTCATAGTTTGTTCAAAAATTAAATTTTTGGTAACCGAACCACCGCGATATATAATACCGTTCTTAGATGGTAGGTCACAGATGATATCATGTAAGACTGAAATCGAACCTAGTCATCAAAGGTTTGAGAAAACTTGCTATATCAATGCTAAACAAATCATACAAACAACACAAAAGATGTTGTCAGTTGTTGGTATTGATTGTTATAAGATAATGATGCTTACGCTTCGTTCATAAAGCAATCATCATTGACATTTCTGCTTATCATGTCTCATCTTGAAACGAAACCACTGGTTAACCAATTATGTTTCATGATTTTTTTTCATCAGTTTTCATTGCAAACGCAACAAGTTTAACTAACATATAATCATCATAATATCATGCTTCTCTTTAGAACTCTACGTAAGTGTTACGCAATGAGGTGATAAAAACATTGGTACGGGGACATCTATTACTTAGAAATATTTTATAGATTTCACCATATTGGTACAGTATGGCTATAATAACCTAAGTCATTTCGTGAAATCGGGGTGATTTATATACTTAGATATGTTTTGTAATATTACATAACAACTCATACCATAAGGCTATTAACAAGAAATAAATGACTTCCTCCATGGCCCTCCTCATTGTACTTTAATGAT
>NC_088361.1:24966981-24974481 GCF_034508935.2 Berghia stephanieae | reverse complement strand
GGATATTCTCTTCAATGTGGAAGAGCTCCCAAGATGTCCAGAAGTTATTGAATCGTGCGCTATTCCAAGGATTTTGTTTCTGTAAATACTCGGCGTGACCAGTTGTTTAGCTATTTTGTTTCTTTTCCTATGTAACCTGAACAGAATATCTTTTTCAATGATGTATTCAACTTTTGATTTCGTCCCTTTGTTTGCGATATTGAAATATGAAGTTAAAGTCGGGTCCTTTTTCTGTTCTTCAATGAACGTGTTCCTGTCAAATTGTTGTGGTTCTAGAGAAATAGTCATTGGCTTCTCTGTTGTCTTAGTCATCTTTCTTGTTTCTGCTAGACAAGCTGTTTCTTGGGTTAATGACCATTCTTTTACATCTGTTGGGTTGTCTTTAAGACCTTTTATATTGCCAACAATAACATCAGCGACGGGGTTGGGAAGTATACAGCATTCCACTATTCCTGTATAGTATGGGGTTTCTATGTACACGTTAGCTGTTTCAAAGGTTTCGACTGTGCCACTGAATGTGATGCATTGTACCGTTTTTTCCAGTTTTGTCTTCGTCATTGATCAAAGATGCTTTTATTCCTACTGTACTGCATCCTGTGTCTCTCAATATTTTGCAATCAGTTCCATTAGCTTTGCCTTCACAAAAAAATAGCGATCCTGACTTGTGAGTTTGTGTTAAAAGTGACATACCTTTCACGCAATACACATTTATATTTTCTCCTGACATTACTCGTGTCTGATTATTTACACTGGTTTGGAGTGATGCATTTGCAGTTTCTTTTGGATATCCCACGATTTTGTAACATTTGTCTGCTGTGTGGCCTTTCATTCCACAATATTGACATTTAATTATAGGTTTGTTGGTTTTCTTATACTCAGTATTATTGTCAGTGCTATTTCTTGTTTTGTTTTGATAGGGTCGGCTATGGTCTCTATTGAACTGTTTGTTCCATGGTTTGTTACTATGGTCATCCTGTTTCACTTGCGTGTTCCGAGTGATTGATCGGCTCGTTCTATTTGAGTACTTAACTTTAGGTGTACCTGGACTCTGAGCAGCGGCAGCGTAGTATGGTTCCTTCAATGTTCTGCTAAGGGGTGTCAATGGATGTGCGCTGTTAAAGTTTTCTGCGTAGATTTTTAATTTGTCCAAGTTTTCTGGCTTTCTCTCTTTAAAGAATGCGACTAAATCTGGGTTGCAAGCTTGATAGATTCGATTCTTCAGCGTGAGATAGTAAAGGCCTGCAAAGTCGTCTTGTTTTACGTTTGCCAACTCAAGCCACCGATTTAGAAATTGAGTAATTCGGTTCACGAATGTATTAAAGTCTTCTCCACTTTCCGGTTTTGCAGTGTGAAACCTTTCCTGGTAACCATCTTCCGTTAATCTAAATCTTTTTAGTAGAGCGTCTTTAATTTTACCATAGTCATCTGCATCTTCAGTTGTTAAGGTATAGAAAACTTTTAGCGGTTCTCCGGATAAGCAGTTAATCAAGGCTGTGGCCCATTTGCTTTCTGGCCAACGATAACCTTTAGCCTGAACTTCGAATCGGTGTAAGAAGGATTCTAGACAGTCTGAGCGTTCATCGTATGTTGGCATGCGTGGAAGTTTCACGAAAAATTCATCACTATTATTATGTTTTCTTTCATGACCGGTTTTTGTTTTTTCAATTTCCAGCATCATTTGGGTCCTTTTGGTTTCTTCTTCTGCTAAAGCTATTTGTCTTTTTAGTTCCCTTTCTTGGACTCTTTCTTCTCGTTCTTCTCTACGTATTCTTTCTTCATTTTCTTCTCTACGAATTCTTTTTTCATTTTCTTCTCTACGAATTCTTTCTTCGTGTTCTTTTTCTTCTTTACGAATTCTTTCTTCATTTTCTTCTTTACGAATTCTTTCTTCATTTTCTTCTTTACGAATTCTTTCTTCATTGTCTTCTCTACGAATTCTTTCTTCATGTTCTTTTTCTTCTTTTACTTTCTCTTCGCACCATGAAAATATTCTTTCCTGGGGTATTTCTAAGTCCTTTGCGAGACTTAAGTATCTTTTATATGCTTCCATGTTGCAATAAATTAGTTACGATATTTTATATATATTATATTGACAGGATACTGTTACTGACTGTTTTATTTATTTACACTTACTGGAATGAACTGTTCTATTTTTAGAAATCTCTCTCTCTTATTTCAACTTATTATGTATGTTGAATTTGATGCCTTTTATCGTTATATCTTATAAAGCAATGTGTCAATACAATGCGGAGTTATTATGACTTGTGTCAATAGCAATGTGTCAATCGCGTGTACTCTAAACTATGTTACTACGAAAAATGTATCAATAATGTGTGTGACTCGTCGTTAGTTTGTGTACAATTATTCGCAATGACGCTAATATACTAGAGTGTGATAACACTAATAGGATGCCAAAATAATCCCAAGTTATCTATCACTAAATATAACACGACGGCTAGTAGACTCCTTTTATTATTATTTAGTTTTTAAAGACTCACTTTTCAGAACATAATATATAAGTGGTTTTCGGTAACAGTAGTATGCCAAAAATGCATTTAAAACAAATCACTATGCAAAACAAATCACGATGTCTATAGTTACTATGTGATGCCCAACTCATGTAAAAGAGAATAATGAAGGATATATTTACCAACTCAGTTCGTGGCTGGGACCTCTCTCTTGTTCAATGGTTGTTCAACAATTGTAATTAGGCATTGAAGAGTGTTTAGCAGTGATGTCTGAAATACAAAACAATAAAATATCGTAAGATTTACAATAGTTACAAAATGTGTTCACAACACTGAGTGATTGGATGATAGGTGAATGAATCGTTATGGAATGTAAACATATTGAAAACAATTCATGAATGAGGCAAACAACAAAATGAAATGAGTGATATAATAACAAAGTGGACAAGGAATGAATGAATGAATGAAAAACTGAGTGAATAGATGAATGAATGAATGGATAATGTATGAATGAAAGAATGAAGGGAGGAATAAATGTATGAATGATTGGATAAATGAGTGAATAAACGAATGAATGGATGAATGAATGAATGAATGAATAAATGAATGATCAATGAATGAATGAATAATTTATAAATGAATAAATGAATGACGGAATGAATCAATAAAATGCTATTCAATTTGAATGAAAGAATGAATGGATAAATTGCTATTCCATTTAAATGAAGAAATGAAAAAGAAAAAAAAATTAATCCTGTAAATAGGGAGTTCAATTAAAATATGATCAAGTGGGGCAATTAAGAGTTTTACAATTTAAACTTTAAGGTTAGATGAAATAGATATAAGTAACTAAATAAATTCAATTCTTTATATGTGTCCCCTCCAAAATGTCATGGTCTCAAGTGAGTAAAGAGCTACTCGACTATGCATAAAGATCTATGTAGAATGAGGCCCCAGAATTTCCTAGTTACTATAAATGAAAAACAATTAACGATTTGTTTACAATGAAATAAAAATAATGATGAAATTTAATTAAAAGAGATAAACAGTGATCGTGGTAGTTACAAATAGAGATATGAATACTTTACATAACTTATGATAATATATCAGGTTCATAAGTTTACGTTTCCAGGCAGTTGATGGGCTTGGATGATCTATTCCTCTGATAACAGGATTGGACTCGTAAAATTCCACTTCCAGGCAATTGGTAAGGGGTTATAGTGTAGTACAGCGGGCTTGGGTTTGATCCTTGAAGATTATACAATCAAAGTTAAAAGCTCCGGCGTCTTAATGGTGTAGATATAATATCTACAAAGTCCCAAAAGATAAAAATCTTACAATATATATATAGGAATAGAGTGACTGGCCGTCCGGCATAGATTGTGGAGAGAAAGTGAGTGTAAAATATTAGACCTATCAGCTTTTATAATAAATGGCTACGTGACAGAATGTAGAACGAAAAGTATTCACTAATTAGAAATTAATTCGAGGGAAGGCTATAAAAGGAAAGACGATCTAATATTAGAAGGTAAAGTTTATCTAAGCCTACCGAAATATAACTGGAGTGAGATGAATTCAGTTCTTAATAAAATAAAATTTAATAAGATAATTGTGAACAATCTTTACTGTGACAATGATGATGATGAGATGATGATGATGATGATGATGATGATGATGATGATGATGATGATGATGATGACAATAATAATAATAATAATAATAATAATAATAATAATAATAATAATAATAATAATAATAATAATAATAATAATAATAATGTTTTGCTTCTTATTCTGTACTATGATATAATACACGATCACATGTTTTCCATCGCTTGCATAATTAAAGGAAATAGCAGTTGGTGTAGACTCTCGAATAAAGCTTTTTTAGCTTTGTCATAAGGCCTTTGATGCTACACTGAATTTTTAGTATCCCTGTTAATGGGCTGATATTCTGTAAACGGTTTGATACTCTGATAATCAAACAAATTTTAAGTAGAGCACACACATACAAAAATCGATATAGGTTTTTATACAAGTTAACTGTTTCTCTTAGTTGCTTTGGTATTGTATGAATAAACTGGATACAATACGCTGTGTAATTGTTTCCTAACAGAATTGCATTGAAATGGAATAAGGAATAAAGGGATTGAAGGAATACAGATAAATCAACGTTGATTTCATGTGCTATGCTATTATTGTAAGTAACAATTGGATTCAATGGTCTGATGTCACGTCGCACAGCAACGGCGGCCATCGTGGTTCTAAACAAAGAAAATCGGTGCTTTTTATTCTTGATGCTGGCTAGAACTTTTCATGTGTCTTGTGATCAGAATGTGTAAAAGTCAAAAAATGATCAGTCTTTTGTCTCCTTTGGATACGCTTTTATGCTCATCGGAGAAATATTTCACAAGAGCGTCCGCCATTGTTCCGATAGTTTAGAGCCAGTTACTAAGTTACCATGCGTCATTACGAGGGAAGTGACTTTACGACTGTTGAAGCGTATGGAGCAAACACTGGTGTAAGATATAGCAGTCAAGGCAGTCTGCTTTTTGGGATGATTTTTCTTGTATTTTTCTCTTTACTTTGTCTGGTATTGTTCCATACACATCTTTTAAGAGTTATATCGTGCTGTTGTAAGTGACATTTGGTCATTTTTATGATATATAAAATATATTATTCCATCCCTCTCATTGGAAAACCCAATCATTTCTTAGTAATAAATATGTTATCGCTGAATAATACTTTGAACACATTGTATTTAAAAAAATTCAACGGTTGCAGAATATACTATATAGTAGGGGGAATTAGGTCCAAAAAACCCTTGAATTTTGCAATCTGGGTTGAAAGCATGAACATTACATATGTTGTAGAATATGAAAAATCCTATAATTTATGATATAGAACCACTCTGAGAGATCAGTATTAGTTAAGATACAAGGTTTTTAAGATTAGAAAATTTTGAAATGGACAACAAAATTTTCTTTCATTTTTATTGTGTAAACATTAGAGGCAAGCCGACCCAAGGTTGTTTTACGTCATCCTTTGGATTCCCATTGGTGACTATTTTTAGCGTCGAAGCGGATGTTTTCCTTTCCTTTACTTTCGATTCACGAACCATACCAATTATTTAATCGTAAATATTATTCAATTTCACTTGTTTTAAAGGACGTCTTGCGAGTAATTTTCTATAATATAAGGTTTTCCTGCATCTGATTTAATTAGTATATCAATTGCTCTAAAACGGATGGGCAGACGGGCAGACGGGCAGGCGAGCAGAGGGGTAGACAAAACAGACTAGCAAAACACAGCTCAATAAATGCCGAAAACCGGTGTTGACAAAGGATAGTGCTCCTTCTCCCTTCCTCCTTTCTTCTTTCCTTTCCAAAAATACTGCTATAATCATTTTACGTGAGTTAAAACCTATTTCGGTCATACTTGATACCACTTAAATTATATAAGAACGCTATAATCATCATCATCATCATCATCATCATCATCATCATCATCATCATCATCATCATCATCATCATCATCATCATCATCATCATCATCAACCACTATGATTGTGGCAAGTTATTTACTTCACGTTATTTGCCGCATGGGGACAATGGGAGAATGTTCTATTTGTACTGTTGTGTCCTTATGTAAGGCACTGCAAGCATTTTGCCTGCTGATGATGGGTCTTTAACAGAAATAACGAAAGAAAGAAAGAAAGAGAGAGAGAGAGAGAGAGAGAGAGAGAGAGAGAGAGAGGGAGGGAGAGAGAGATGAAAGAATATTGCATATGCCTAATAAAGGAATGCGTTAGCATGATTTCAGATACACATACAATGGCAAAAAGAACTGCTCCCAGAGACTGGGACCAGTGTTTGATATGTCAACAAGATAACACAGACCGATTATAATGTCCCTCTAAGTCGAGGAGGTATGACAAAGGGCAAGGCTATAAAACTATTTTTGAAGATTTAATACAATTCAATTCTTTGGTTTGTGATGAAAACAAGTTGGATGTATCTATTTTTTCAAATTCATCAGAAAGAAATGAGATTATTGAAAGCTTAAAACAAAATTATGCTAAATGGCCTAAGTATTGTCGTGTAAAATTTAATGTCAACAAAATTAGGCGATTAGAATTAAAGGAATCTAAAAGAAATTCTCTACAAGAATTCCAAACTTAGTCATTCGACTTGGAGGAGTCACCGAATGATAATAATGAAACAACGTTCAAAATTAGAGTTTGGCTATAATAAACAAACGTGCTTTTTTGGGGTAAAAACATGGAATCGGGAGTTCTCCATTCTGTAATGACAACAGACATGGAAGAAAAAAATTCGTGAAATAGCGTTATCTATCAAAGATTCTGATATGTTGTCATTTATCGCTGGAGAAGATTTAGTCGTCCGGGAGGCACACTACCATAAAATTTGTCATGCACGATTCTTAAAAAACAAGTTTTAAAAGATGTCACAGCTGATGATAATCATGATGTCATATTTCTTGAAAGAAGTCGAGCTTTTGCTAGCATTATATCTTTTATAGAAGAGGACCCTGCAATAAATGTGGCGATCGATGTGAACCACTGTGGAGCTTATTTCCAAAAGTGTCCCAAAAACTCATCAAGTGGTCATGTAAGAGAGAATGTATCGGCACCCGATGCAAGTGTTTAAGGTCCGTTTGCCTTGCACGGACTTGTGTAGATGCGGGGGTCTTAGGTCAGTACAGTAATGAGTAAAATTCTCTCTCTCCTCTCTCTCTCTCTCTCTCTCTCTCTCTCTCTCTCTCTCTCTCTCTCTCTCTCTCTCTCTCTCTCTCTCTCTCTCTCTCCGTCTCTCCCACTCGCTCCCTCTCCCTCTTTTATCTTCTAGTTACAACACGAAATAACCATCAGTTAACTACCGTAAATGGTTACCAGTGTATTTAAAGTTTTAGAACGCACATTGTATTATCGTGGTTATTTCCTCGGATAAGTAATGCTATATAGGAAAAAATAAAAGTGCTAAAAACGAACTGTTATGATAAACGTATATTAA
>NC_088361.1:24954481-24964481 GCF_034508935.2 Berghia stephanieae | reverse complement strand
TCTGATATTATATCTGAATGGATTGTAGGAGAAAGTGGAAATTTATGGGCAAAATTATTAGAATTTCAAAACTTCGAAATATGTTTATAATGGAATAAACCCGACGTATACTTATTTACAGGTCTGATAACACAACTTATTATGAGTCCAAGTCTGTAATCGGAATTCTCTCAAAGCAACGTAAAATATTGTCCACTACAACAATGTTAGAAGAAGCCTATTAATCGCGTTCGGTTATCAAACCTTCAAATGTGTGTACAGGTAGAAAAAAACTCACTCTTCATAATAGTAACATATATTTTAAGTCATTTCTAATAAATTTGAGCTAAATCTTAAACATCCCAACCCAATACCGTTTGTAGACGATTGGTCACACATATACAGAATGTGTAATGATTATGTCTTGTCTGGTCAAACGATTATGGCCTTTCTCCTCATGTGAAATCTCATCTCTTCACCATTCCTTCTCCGGCATGTCTTTGTGGTCCTCTGGTATATATGCCACTCGCCCTCTGACCTGGTGGTCCCTGGATCGATTCCCGCTCTCAGTTGAATAGTCTTTAAAGGGTCTTCGCTCGACTTGCATTACGTCATCGCACATAGGTGTAAAAATAAATATCTGGTCGGTTGCAGCCTTTGTCAGAAAATATTTTTTGAAAGAGTGCCTCGCAGGCATCATGTCTCGCCCCTTGGATTTTTTTGTATAGCGGTTTGGGCACATTATAGGGATATTATATCTATATCAAAGCTCAGCTGAATTTTTTTATTCTCCAAGTCTTCGGTGATATTCGATAGAGCCATGCACTAGGTAATGTTGTTTATTTTTCTATTCTAAACACGAGCCTTCTCAATGCAAAATTTGCTCCTCGGATGTCCTACGTGATGCAAAATCCGTGCATAGACGCTTGCCTGTAGATAATCGTTTTGTTTTTCTATCGTTTTGTGTAAATCGTGTAAAATGCATTGAATTTTTTAATATTTCGAAATCATTATCTTGACAATACGAGCCATCGTACTACTGAGCTATCAAGCCTGTTTTGTCAGACTATGGGAGTTACAATACTGCCGGACTCGGTGGAAATAGAACACTATTCTAAAATTATGGTCAGAAAACGCGTCCTTCAAATTTCGACGAATAAACTGATGTTCATCTCGTCAAAAACTCTCAATCCTGAGACTTCCTTGAATTCTTCATTGAAGCCTCAGGTTTGAGAATCTTCGACAATATGGGTCATTTCTGTCTATTGAAATTTGAAGGGCCAATTTTCAAGTCAAAATATATTTTAAAAGTTAGCTTTTTGCAGAGTCCGGCAGAAAAAGTATAATATCAGAAGCCATCGTGTCTTTTGAGATACGAATTTCTATTGATTTAGTTCTTCAAGTCACGAGCATTGTGTTGGTTCTTATCTTTATGTTTTATTATAATCCTCTTAGTTGCCTTTTGCGTCACCCATTGACACAATTTCTTTGATCATCTGCCATACACGCAAACGGTGTGACTAAGTAAGAATAATAATATTTCTACTCTCCATTAAATATTAATCTATTCCTGTTCTTTTGGTTTTGCTTCTGCCACTGCTGCTGGTGATGATGATAATGATGATGGTGATGATGATGATGATGATGATGATGATGATGATGATGATGATGATGATGATGATGATGATGATGATGATGATGATGATGATAAAGAAAAAGAAGAAGAAGAATAGGAAGAAAAAGAAAAGTTAAAAGAAGAGGAAGAAGAAGAAGAAGAAGAAGAAGAAGAAGAAGAAGAAGAAGAAGAAGAAGAAGAAGAAGAAGAAGAAGAAGAAGAAGAAGAAGAAGAAGAAGAAGAAGAAGAAGGAATCGTGTTGAGATTATTCGAACATCTCTATCCAAAAAGCAAAGATTCAGTCGCTCAAGTAATTCAATTAAGATCTGATAAAGATTACATACTGACTGAAGGCATACAGTACTGCTATATATT
This sequence comes from Berghia stephanieae, assembly GCF_034508935.2. Taxonomy (NCBI): domain Eukaryota; kingdom Metazoa; phylum Mollusca; class Gastropoda; order Nudibranchia; family Aeolidiidae; genus Berghia; species Berghia stephanieae. The sequence continues at coordinate 24,962,512 of NC_088361.1, read as the reverse complement.
TAGATCTAAATGACTGGCTACACAACCATTGACCCCAATGGTTTTGTTCCCTTAGAAATAAGACCAAGAAAGAGTTAGAATCAATATTCGGATTTGTAGTATAGATAGAAGGATTGACAATGACCATATGAAGACAATTTTATGTTTTTTAAAGAAATTATGGAGCAGGCATGGAGCATAATTATTATTATTGTTGTTGTTGTTATTATTATTATTATTATTATTATTATTATTATTATTATTATTATTATTATTATTATTATTATTATTATTATTATTATCATTATTATCACCATCATCCTTATGTTAACTCTTTTTTCACAGATTGTCAGCACTATCGCCATTTGGATTTATAAAATCGTCTATCTTAAAAAACAAAGAGATTAAAAACAAACTTCACTGTTTAGATCAAAGACATGTCAAGCGGTTACATTTCAATGGATATCGCTCTCTAGTCAATAGCTCACAAAGACGGATTATTCATTCATAATGCACTTGGGTACGTACACATTAGCAATTCCACTTGATTTTTTTTTACTTTGTTGTATTAGTTTTTTGGGTTTTTTTTATAAAACCTTTCTCCTTTCGCAAAGCATTAACCCTTGGGTCCGATTCTTGTACACCTTCATTGTAGACAAATAACAAGAATTTTGATCCATTCTAACAGACCTCGATTATGCAAACGAATGGCTTCTTCTTAGATTCCTATGCTCTTACATTAAAATTAAATTCTCTTCAACTGCTTTATCCTAAAATCACACCAAAATCTTGTGGTACTACTACTACTACTACTACTACTACTACTACTACTACTACTACTACTACTACTACTACTACTGCTACTACTACTACTAATACTACTACTACTACTACTAATACTACTACTACTACTACTACTACTACTACTACTACTACTGCTGCCGCTGCTGACGCTGCTGTTACTAATATTACTACTATTACTTCTGCTACTTCGACGACAACAATAACGACAACAACAATTGCTACTACTACTACTACTACTACTACTACTACTACTACTACTACTACTACTACTACTACTACTACTACTACTACTACTACTACTACTACTATGAAGCCAGTTGCAGGGCTAAATGAAGCATTGAAAGCGCATGGAACATTTTAAATAATGAAGAAGTAACGAATAAATGTTGTTATACATTTATTTAACGCTCAAGGCCATGTCATGGACTGTGGTTCCGAACGGAGGCTGCCCGAGTTACAGCACGACAAGGTTTATCAATTGACCACTCAGAATTGATTGAAGGACAGTAATAAATTAGAAGCCATGGAAGTTGTAAATCCCACCCGGCTTGAAATTTGATTAGAGACATTGTGCAATTTAACATTAAATTTTGATATTGAAATAATTTCAAAGCTGAAAAGATTTGACAAGGCACAAAAAATGTAATTTATTCCCGAATATTTGACGCTTCAAATAATCTCATGTTTTCACCATTTTTATAGTGATTTGATATTGTTTTTCTCTCAAAATATTGAATTGTTTAAAAAGGACGAAATAATAAAAATCAGGAAGATATGATGAAAAAACATATTGATTATTTCTGCTTGAAGTGTTAAATAATAATCTGGTAGTAAATTGACCGTCCAAAACACCTTCGGCTATACAGAGCAAAGGATAAAATCACTACGAAATTAAAGCTTTTGTTTGGCTTTAAAATTTGTTTTTAATCTTGCATTGATTATTTCACATTATCGTCTTTGATCACATAACCATTTGATCCTAGATTATTAATTGAAATTTCGTTTGCTTCCATTTGTCTTTTTAAAATATCATTTTAGATTAATGTATTATTCTGCCATTTTTCAATTATTGATAATTTATAATACAATTTTGTTTAAAAAGACACACACAAACACACAAAATCATACACAGATCAAAATGGTAGTATAGAGGGGTAGTTCAGATGCCAAGAAATTCAATCTATATCTAAAGTCAAGAATATAGGTCTTGGATTAGGCTTTTAATGCTCTTTTGAAATTCAATAATGTATCTTCCTAAAGAAAGAATTTTTTCATATCAATGATAGTTAAAACATTAAACCCACTTTTCGTCATATATATATATATATATATATATATATATATATATATATATGTTGAGGTGAAATTTAAATGTCACTGATTATGACTGGATCACCGTTGTCTGTGCACGTAGGTTCCCCCCCCCCCCCCCCTCCTTACCAACAATAGGACAATCGTCACATTCGTAACGATACAAACAACATTTTTCTTTTTCAGATTTGCTTTATAAGTCCCAACATTTGAAGACAAATACATTTTATACTTACTAAGAAGTAATGTTGTTTTGTAAAGCTTGATTTGCTCAACCAAATATTGTATGGCATGCACTTGTTCCTTTTAAATGTGAGGTTAAAATTTAAATTTGTGTGCTTTGTCAGTATGGCATTTCAGTCAAAATCTTGAAAATAGTCAGTAATGAGAGATTTAACCCATTTTGCATAGCCAATAGGTCTCAATGCGGTATTATATCGGGGTGTACCCGACGTGCACTTATTTTCAGGTCTTCTTCTTCTTCTTCGTTCCTCTGATGGACATCTATGGCTGCAGTCCGATATCTGTTATGAAGTCTGTGGTCCGCTTTAGGTCCTCAGCCTCACCATAGAGCTTTGTGTTGAGTGTTGTAGGGGTGACCCAGTGGTTCGAACGTTGCACGTTGTATAATGGGCAATCCATAAGCACATGTAAAGTGGTTTCATGGTCGGTTCCACATGGGCAATAAGGGGTTGTTCCAATACCTAGCTTTGTAAACATATGTCCTCTTAGTCTATTGTGTCCTGTTCGGAGGCGGAATAGGGTGACTTGGCTACTTCGCTGAATGGCATGGATTGGATCCTGCTTGTTGTGTTCCAGGTGTGTGTCATTCCTTTCTTTGTCTATTTTTAGCTTTATTATTTTCTTTTGCTGATGGTAAGTGATTGACGACTTCGGTTGTTCCTTTTGGGCTCCTTCTTTGGCCAGTTCATCGGCAATTTCATTTCCATATATACCTACATGACTTTGAATCCACTGCAGCACAGTTTTTCCTGTTTTATCAGATAAGCCCTCAAGGGCCTCCACAGTGTGTGCGGCTTCAGAGTCCTGGTAATTTTCAATAGACCGGAGAGCGTCATCAGAGTTTGTCAAGTAAACCACATTTTTCCCGTATATTTTCAGCTCTGAAAATCCAAATCATTATGGGCTCATTGTTGAATTGGAAATCTCAAAATAGGCTTCAACAGTCGTGACGTTACTCCCCTCCTAATGACGCATAGTAACTTAGTAACTGGTTCTAAACTATCGGAACAATAACAATGGCGGAAGCCCTTATGTAATACTTCTGCGACAAGCATAAAAGTGTATCCAGAGGAGAAAAGCATTATAAATCTGATTATGTTTTGACTATTATACATTCTGATCACATGATATGAAGAATAAAAAGTACCGATTTTCTTTGTTTATAACCAAGCTGCGCGTTGCTGGGCGGACGTGACATCAGACTATTGAATCCAATTGCGTTCGTATGTCAGACCTAGATACGTGTATACCTAAACCAAAAAAAAAAAGATTGTTTAAAAAAATCCATAACAATACAAATTTTAAGCCAAATTAAATAGATTCATTAATTTGTGTGAATGCTGTTTCTATTAATGAAAACAATTTTGATTTTTTTTTTTTAATCATTTTACGCTAAACTCAGATCTTTTCAATCGTATTCATCTCGACATAATAACAGACCGACGCGACAGCATACATATTTAGCATTGAGGTGATCTTCAAGATGATGGTTTTGGAGCAGCGAATTGGTATCCGGTAACCGCCCTTTCCTTGACCTATCTGTTGAATATAAACCTAATGCGCTTGACCCTTGGACGGTTTGACACTAAACGTAGGCGTTGGCTTGCTTGACGTCATTTTGTCTTTTGTTCTAGTTGCCTAGTTCTAGTTTGAATGGTGATCCGATCCAGCATATATCGAAAGGTCACCAATTTGTTAATCATTGACTTTGTCATAAAACGTCCATGGATCCGTAAAAACTTTAGAAACTTGAGCATTTATGCAGTGCAAAGTCCACGTAACGTGCTCACTGCGCTTTACAAGGGGTCCTTAATTAACAACAACGCTTAACGTGTTGGTGATACTAAACAAACGTTTTTCCCTAGAGACAACGCTGTTAACGCCTGCGTACTCATTTTACACATTAGTACGTTGAGAGAATGCGATTAAAGAGCGTTTTCTGAAGACTAAACTATGCCCAGCAAAGAGCGGGACACGAACTCAGGACCTTCCCATCCGACGGCGAGTGTCATACCACAAGACCACATAATATTATAGCCGTAGATTGCGCTGTTTAACTTTAACATGGCGCAAAATGAACAATTTTGACTACGTTTTACCATTTGTACAGACACTAATCTTTTGCAAATTAATTTTTAACTGATCTAGATATATAGTGGATGTTTTGGATGGACATGGTGGTCTGAAAAAATCTTTGACAGAACATGGAACTCTATGGGCGAGTACTGTTCTAATTAAGCTTTCGGGATCCCAAAGCGGATGATTGAACTGAATAATATTATTTATCAATTGGTGTTATGTGTTTAGGTAAAATAACTCATAACATCTGCCAGCCGGATAAAACTGACTTTCACACAAAACGATGTGTAACCTTTAACGTATATAGTTTGATTGATGTAATGTAGTGAGAACTTATCAAAATGGCTGTCTAAAAACAATACAATAATCTGAGTGACGTCAATTGCGTTCTTTCTATACGGTTTAAAATTTAATTTTCTATGAATTCTTTCTTAACTATGTGACTGTAGCTAATAACTTAAATTTAAAAAGGTATGAACATCAAATGTGGGTAAGAGAGAGAGAGAGAGAGAGAGAGAGAGAGAGAGAGAGAGAGAGAGAGAGAGAGAGAGAGAGAGAGAGAGAGAGAGAGAGAATATGTGTTTGTGTGTGTATCCGTATGTAGTTACATGATTTCCACTTTATGACATTCCTTTATCAAAAATTCATTCTAAAGATATTTCGTCATTTATGACACAGAAAGTGGAGTAAATTCCATTTACGTGCATACTTGATTAGCTCATACTACTCTGAATCCTTCCCATGATAATGCTTTTATGACATCATAAAGAACTAATAAATTATGCAATTTATATTCTCAAAACGATATTATGTTGGGTGGTGATTTAGACGATAGAAATCGAGTTTACAGCCCAATATATACGATTCAGATCATGTTGTGCGGCTTAGTGGTCTTGTGGTATGACACTCTGCTACGAATTAGCATGTCCGTGGTTTGATTCCCGCTGTGGACGGCGCAAAGTTGAGTCCTTAGAAAAGGCCCTTTACTCACATTCTCTCGCCGCACTGGTGTGTAAAGTGAGTACTTAGCCCGGCCTTTAACAACGTTGTTTATGTCGATAGTAAAAATTGGAATACCGCCTACTGGCTACATGTCGCGTCCTTCATTTAATTGTTGCTGTTGGCTTGGGACCCCTTGTAAAGCGTTTTGACTATATTTAATGGATATTGCAGTAAATAAATGCTCCAGATTTTAAAATACATTTTATTGAGAATTGTAAACATAATATGTTCTTCATGATTGGAAGACTAACATTTCATATTTCTGATTATTTGAACATAAAATTTACTTTTCGGAATCTGGTTCGTTCCGACTTAATACCAGTTTGAGGGTGTGGATAACATAATACATTATGATTCCATGGGGATGCAAGCAGGACGTCAGTACGCATAATAATAATGATAATAATGATAATAATAATAATAATAATAATAATAATAATAATAATAATAATAATAATAATGATAATAATAATAATGATAATAATAATAATGATAATGATTATAATAATAATAATAATATTAATAATAATAATAATAATAATAATAATAATAGTAATAATAATAATAATAATAATAATAATAATAATAATAATAATAATAATAATAATAATAATGATAATGATAATAATAATAATAATAATAATAATAATAATAATAATAATAATAATAATAATAATAATAATAATAATAATAATAATAATAATACTAATAATAATAATAATCTCAAGAAATAAAAAAGCTGGTCAAAAAATATGATTCAAGAAATGAAACAAGGAAAATCCACTTTACACTTGATATCAATCAATCGCGATTGAATTGGATGCATTGAAAAGGAGGAACAAAAAATATATGGCAAGTGGGGATGAGGAGTGGGTGATATTGGACGGGGGGGGGGGGGGGGGGGGGGGGGGGGAGGTTGAACGGTAGTTGTGGGAGGGAAACTGAGTTTGATCAACCGCAATAAACCAGCAACAGAAATGGAATCACGCAATGAATGATTGGATAATGGCGAAAAATAAGATTTATAGAGACACATTGTGAAGGAACTACTTCATGCATATTAAATTGACACTTTGGTTTTCCTGCCTTTTTGTCTTCGCCACTGAAACGCTTTGCTTTTTTCTGTACTTTATTAAGAGTACTACTTCTTCTTCTTCTTCTTCTTCTTCTTCTTCTTCTTCTTCTTCTTCTTCTTCTTCTTCTTCTTCTTCTTCTTCTTCTTCTTCTTCATCTTCTTCTTCTTCATCATCATCATCATCATCATCTCTTCTTCTTCTTCTTCTTCTTCTTCTTCTTCTTCTTCTTCTTCTTCTTCTTCTTCTTCTTCTTCTTCTTCTTCTTCTTCTTCTTCTTCTTCTTCTTCTTCTTCTTCTTCTTCTTCTTCTTCTTCCTCCTCCTCCTCCCCCTCTTTTTCAACAACATCAAAACGACTTCAAAAAATAATGAACAATACCAAAAGACAGAAGCAATTAATTATAGGTGATGGAAAAGAATAAGATTTATGGACATATTGTAAAAATCTACTTTATTCGTATAATCCCGACACTTTAAATTTCCTGGGCTTTTTAAGTTATTGGCATAACGGTGTCTTTCATCTTAGCCAATTTTTTCTCTCATCTTCTTATAGACATCCATTTCTTTTGCAAAATGTTAACGTCGTTCGCCCCGTCATTGTCCCCTGTCTTCTTCGTCTACTACCACTACTACTACAACTACTACAACTACTACTACTACTACTACTACTACTACTACTACTACTACTACAACTATTACTACTACTACTACTACTACTACTACTACTACTACTACTACTACTACTACTACTACTACTACTACTACTAGTAGTAGTAGTAGTTGCTGCAAATACTACTTCTTCGCAACTATTTCGTATTATCGAAATTCAATAAATTAATTAGCTAAACGAATAGACTCCGGTATTGGAACATTGTATAATGGAGAAAATAGACTAGCTTGATCTTCTTTTCGAGGGGGGAGGGGGTGGGGTTGTCATCAAAACAAAGGATTGTCCGACAATATCCCCGTTCTCGGGTCCTTTATCACTTCTTCAAATAAAACGTCTTCCCTTTTCATTAAAGCCTCTCTTTTCTTCCTATTCCTTTCATTTTTCAATTTTTTAGACTTTGTTGTTGATGTTCTTAGCACCGTCATATTCTTATTTATCATTATCATCATCATACTCATCATCATCATCATCATCATCATCATCATCATCATCATCATCATCATCATCATCATCAGGATTATCATCACATCATCATCATCGCTAAAACAACAACCACTACCGTCAAATTATTCTCAACACATATCCTACCCATTCTCTCATTTTTACATTCCCTCTTCTACTTATTACTGCACACCGCAACACTACAACTACAACTACCACCTCTCTTTCTCTCTCTCTCTCTCTCTCTCTCTCACACACACACACACACACACATACAAACGCTCTCTCTCACACGCACACGCATACACACACACACACACACACTCTCTCTCTCTCTCTCTCTCTCTCTCTTCTTTCTTTCTTTCTTTCTCACTCTCCCTTCCGCTCTCCATTTTTCTCTCTCGATCACTCATTTTCCTATGCTCTCT
>NC_088361.1:24921981-24949481 GCF_034508935.2 Berghia stephanieae | reverse complement strand
CACAAATATAACAGCATTAAATTGTGAAAGTTTTCCTCAGTGCAAATCAATATTTTACTTCTTTATCCGCGAATGAGGGCTCTTTGTATTGACAACTATTAGTTTAGACATCAAAATAAGCTCATTACAGTTATATAAAAGGATAATAGTATATATTTTTGTTGGTTAAAGTATGTTACCCAGCGCGCCAATCTGAACTTTGTCGGATCGAATTAGATTTTTTTAAAACTGTGTTTAAAGTCAAACATGATCATAATCATAAAATGTCAGTAAAATCTCACTGCCTTCTATCTGGGTTTTTAAGTAATATATTTATGTTTATATTGTCTTTTATTGTTGACTGAAGAAGAGTTTTGAGCCCCTAATATTCTGTGTTTGGTACTTTGGTCTTTTTTAGAGCTGTTTTATTCATTATTGTTTATTACTTTTTACAGACCTCAATGGCGGCGATCAATTTAAGCCAAATTTGTGAACCATCGTCTCAAAAATTGCATTATGTTTGTCCGGATGATACAGATGCTATAAAAATGTAAAATTAAGTCAAACTGGTCAAAAATATGAAATGTTAGTTTTTATTGGACCGAAAATATGAATTTCAGTCTTTTCTTCAATTAAACATATAAATAAATACAATCCAGGTCAGATATTTTTGGATATATATTCAACTTCCAGGATTTTAGTCCTTAGTCTTAGTCGACATAAAGCCGTTTTGTGGCAATGGGTCACAATTTTTTAGGTTAATATTAAATTTCAGATTTTATGCATCGAGTTCATCCCGACAAAATACCGTTTAGAAAATATTGGTCACAAATGAGTTCCGATAGATCAGTTGGTTGAATACTCGTATGACATGTAAATGGACCGGTATGGATCGGGGGTAAGGTCGAAGTTTTATTCGGCTTCTTTTTCTACCAATCAATGGTCGGGTGGCTGGGTCTGTTGTTAGGTTTAACTCACTCAACCCCAACATCGACTATATCCGTGGTTTACCCGGGTTACTTTTATCCCATGCCTATTTATTACATTTTTCTGAGACAAATTATAGGCATAATATCAAAGATAATGTTTTTAGTTTTTACATGCTAATGGTAGTTGAATAAAAACTATCCATGTACATGCTCATTATTAATACACTTTTTTCCAATTTTGAAAAGTAGCAAAAATCTCTAGGATTGAGTGAGTTAACCGTAATACAGAAGGGCAGCCGGGAGAACGGGTCTCTAGGGTCTATTCCAAGGGAAGAACGGAATAACCCAGGCGTCAGCTGCAGTGCAGCACCGCAAATTGAGCTAGGGCAAGGAGACTTGCTCAATGCCACAAAGCGCAGCGAAGAGTGATCGAACTCGGTACCTTTCGGGTAGCTTAGCCACGCTGCCACAATCTGGAAAGACACTCTTTAAAATTTGGGTAGAAAACTCGTCCTTCACAAATCGATCCAATTAAATGGCCCTCATCTTGGCATAAACTTTTAAACCTTGGACTTCTGCGCTGTAAACTGGTTAATATATATAAAGCGCTTTGAGCACGTTTAGTAGATATTGCGCTATATAAAAGCTCAAATTGTTTTATATTATGTGATTCATTGCCTTAAAATTCACTTTTCAGTATCAACTTTACTCACAATGCCGTTTTGAACAACAGGGCATAAATAAATTTCCTTTTTTTCTTTAGTCATACTTCCTTCAGTAGCTGTTTTGACTGACCATATAAAAACGTCGAGGTTATTTTGTTGTTTTACCGGTGAAGATTGAAAAGCTATACGTATTAAGATCTTTTCTATTTAAAAATGCATAATATGTATTTTAGAAACTTCAGAAAATAAGAGAGATGCCACGATTTTAAATGATTAGATATCTAAAGTTTAACATTAAATAACTAAACAGGCAACCTCAGAAAGCCTTTTGCATGAAATCATTACGATGGAAACAAAAAAGACAAACATAAACGGGTCATTCAAACTTTAAATTTAAATAAACAGCAGATGTTTTAGTGTAGCAAACCCATCTCAACTCATCGATCAAGCCTTTTAAAATGAGTTCATATTACACTTGATTAAACATTCATTTGTCCTTTGTGATTGTGTAAACTGAGATTTCAATGACATGACGGACATTGAAAAACCACTTTTTGTATTTTTGCCAGAAAAGTTTTAATTGATTTTTGTTGTTGTTGTTGATAGATTCTAATTTTCTTCAAAAGGTAAAAAACTGCCATAAATTTGAAACATTAAAGAGTCTCATGTTTAAAACGTTATAAAGTTTTGGGTTATTAAATCAATAGTTTAACTATCCTACAGAACTCTGAAAAAGAAATGAATCTAAAATTTTGGACACAAATATCTTCCTTCAAATATCGCCCGATTAATATGACTTTCATTTGCAACAACTCCCAAACCTACAACTTGCGATGTCCCAAGTTTAAGAGTTTTTGCCAAGATGAGTCATTTTAATCGATTGATAGTTGAAGGACAAGATTTCTAGCCAAATTTCTAAATAAGTGTTTGATATTTATTTTTTACAGAGAACAGTATAATGAAGTAAAAGCAGAAAGTCTATAGTGTGTGTGTACTGGGGGGGGGGGGGGGGGTTGTTGTTGCTAATAAATAAGCTTATTAGACTAAATGGTTATCGTTCTATAATAATATAAGACTTCCTTTTCTAATTTAAAAAAATGATAGTGTTTTTTTTAATATAACGCTCATTGTTGATATATTTATCATAAGGAATGTCGGCTCGGGTGTAAATGAATATCTGTGAGTAAAGGATGCCATGTTTTAGTGCAAGAGTGTATAGTTGTGTGAAGAAATTTTAATTGGCTTTCGTACGGTTTGTTAGTTACTTAAACGACGTGAGCACGTGAAGAGCACGTGAAGCGTGATAAAATCGTAAAAAGCACATAAACGTGTTGTATTTACATTTATTTATAAATAGATAAATTCTCTTTCTTCGCGAGGGGAATATTTCTTTTGGGTCTATCTCTGGAAGATCGAGATAACAGACACATCAGCTCCAGTGCAGCGCGGCAAAGTAGCCGAAAGACCCTACTTTCTCTTTCATCGAGCAGAGAGCTAGTTCTCTTAGATCTCGCAGAAAATAGTTTGCGATAGATCGGCGTCCGATCCAAAGAGTGGCAAGCAATTGCTATTGTCCGTTTCACATTATAGAAACCAGGATGTACTCCGGCTCCATGGGCCTAATGGCTCTAAATGACTGCTTTTTAAGATGTCCACATTGTTACCGTAATAAAAGCTCTCCATATAGTTTTATCTAATCCTGCTACAGGTCAGGTTCAGAAATTCATAACTGCCCAGCTCACTTTTGACTAAAAGACTGATGAAGACCGTGAACAAAGCTTAATGTTTTTGTCTATTTACAACACATTATAAGGTAGACAGAAATTGGGCCTCAGGCTTTTTTTCACAATCCAACTGAAAGGGTTTGAGTACAATTATTTGTTAACCTCTAACGAACTACAAGCTTTTAGTAGCTCATTGTCAAAATGCCATTGGGCATAATCAAAAGCCTAAAAGTTTTGGAGAGAAAGCCAATATCGAAGATTTAAAAACATTCATGTTTGTTTTGGTGCGTTGAACGGCGCCTGCAAAACGTGATGGTGATTACAGCGCCAGAGTTTAAAGAATAGCAAAATAAGATAATATTCCTGTTATTCATCATCGAGGAACTTTTTTAGGATTTACCTCATGAAAAGACCGAGGTAACTAAAGCAGAGTAGGGCCGCAATTAAGTGATCAATTAACCAAATATATTTTTGACCAATCAAAAGATGGAATTTGTGACACACCTTCATCGGTGCACGGGTAAACATAGTTATTTGTTTATAAAAAAATAACGTTAATGAAATGGACCTCTCTCTGATCATTGTTATTGTTTTTATACTGCCAAATGGGTGACAAGTTATCACACGATTTTAAACGTTGAAGTTTACACGTCGTTTTCTTGTGTTGGTGAAGAAAAAGAAACAGAGCGACGCGACGAGGGTTGAGCGCGAGCCCGGGATCTTTGGGTGTAAATGAAATGCCTTATTCTTGAATGATGTTGCCAGGAATCAAACAAAAAAAAAAAAACAAAAAAAAAAAAAAAACAAAGTACACTAAAGGGTCATTTTTTTTTATTTAATGAAATATCATAAACTTCTATGCATAGTCATAATGTATATATTTGGGAAGGATGATTGCATATGATTTTTTTTCGAAAAAAGTTACCCGTTGCTATGGAAACGACGCCATATTGGAAAATAAACAACAAATCTTAAAAAGTCAAAGGCTTTTTTGTTTATCAACCGATTGCCATAATATTTTGGCCAGAGGTAGAAAAAAGAAAAATAAAGAGGTTCTAGAAGCCCGATTTTTAATTTTTTAATTAGAAACTTTAACAATTAAGTTCAAAGTTATTACTCAATTATTCCCCTTGAAAAAAGTTACATAATTTCGAATTACTCATAAAAAAATTGTTTTTTTCAAAAATCCGGCTCCTAGAGGACTTGCGTATTTGTATGACACTCATTTGTAGAAAGTTTGAAGAAGATCGGTTGAAAACTGAGGGAGGAGATAGGTTTTTAGTGACGAAAATTGCAGTTTTGAGAAAAACGCATTTAAAATTCAAAGTAAACGAGTTTAGGGAAAAACTCTCCTCTCGCTCTCTGATTGGATTGTGACCACATGACATAATTAAGAACAAAGTGATTGGTTGTTGAAGATAGAAGAGAGTTTCTACTTTTCATTGATATGTTTTTGCCTTTATTTAGTTATAAAGACTATTTGATATTCTATCATAAAATCAGTCCAGTGAAACTAAAAATGGGCAGGATTTAACCATACTATGGGTCAAAAAATACGTTATTTTGAGTCGAAAAAAACTGAAGATGAAGTTCTCATGCAATTTCTTATGCAGACAAATGGTCACATGACAACATCCCACCAAAATCTAATTTTAGCAAACTGGGTCAAAATTCATCATTTTTAATGTCGCTTCCCCCCTTAAAACTACCAATTTTCTTTGTTTAGAACCACGCTGCTCGCCGTTGCTGGGCGACGTGACATCATACTTGAATCCAATTTTCAGTTATGTATTTCTTGTTTACATCCGGCTATTCATATATCCCGCATGCAGATGCCTTTTTTCCACCGTCAATCTGGATTGTATTTGAAACATTACCATTTAAACATTGTTTTTTTGTTGTGGACTGAAGACGGTTTGAGCCCTAGACTTGCTGTTATAAGTACTTCGCTCCTTTTTTTTTAGGTTGCTTTACTCACACGCGAAGTTGCCGATTGGTTTTAAAGCATTGCATTTTTTCTTATAATTGGAGATTGTTGCAATCACTGATTTACTTTATCTTTTAGGTTAGTTATTTTCTTGGCCACCAATATACCCTCAAGGAGGCTTAAGCAGTGTGAGTTTCTAGAATGAACATTGAGTTTCTAGAATGAACATTAAACATAGAGAGTGACTAGTTATAATCAAGGTAGAACATTCTAAATACACTCGTCTTATATTCCTAAATTGTTGTTAAAGTATTGCTTAACGACACTTACAACCATTTTGGGTGGTGTCAATAACTATGTTTAAATCTAATAGGACGAGAGGATGTCAGAGGAACTAACTTTCCTTTTTGAAGACCGTCCTTCTCCTCAAGATCGTTATCCTGCTGGTCTTTAACGGATAAGAATGACGGAGACGTGAGCCAGTCCCCAGCGACTGTCATTCAATGGGCCTTGATTTCCGGTCAGGGTGAATAAACCAAATTTGTGATCCGAAATGAAACGGCCCGTGCGTTAGAGAGAGAAAGGGAATGGGAAAGAGAGAGAGAGAGAGAGGGGGGGGGGGGTTGAAAGATAGAGAAAGAGGAAGGAGGAGATAAAGGGGAGAGTTAGAGAGTGAAAGAGAGAGAAAGTGAAAGAGAGAGAGAGAGAGAGAAAGAGAGAGAGAGAGGGAGAGAGAGGTAGAGAGAGAGAGAGAGAGAGAGAGAGAGAGAGAGAGAGAGAGAGAGAGAGAGAGAGAGAGAGAGAGAGAGATGAACAAGAGAGAAGTTATGCTGGAGGACGTTTTTCTTTTTTAAATGGAGTGCTCTTCATTTCATTAGTTTAATTTTCTTCCTGCGCGTAGTCATTTATAAAAAGGGTTCTCTATTGATTCTACTGGCACCAGGATGATGAGGTATTCAACGCATATTATGAGGAATCCTGATAAAATTTGAGCACAGAAAAAGCATTCTCTAAATCTCTCTCTCTCTCTCTCTCTCTCTCTCTCTCTCTCTCTCTCTCTCTCTCTCTCTCTCTCTCTCTCCCTCTCTCTCTCTATCTCTCTCTCTCCCTTTCTCTCTCTATCTATATCTCTATCCATCTATCTATCTCTCTGTGTTTGTGTATTTATCTATCTATCTATTGATCTATCTATCTTTCTATCTATCTATCTATCTATCTATCTATCTATCTATCTATCTATCTATCTATCTATCTATCTATCTATCTATCTATCTATCCATCTATCTATCCATCTATCTATCTATCTATCTATCTATCTATCCTCTCTTCCCGAAGCTAAACCACATGAAGTATGCGAACTGTTGAGGGCAATAATATTATTTTATCTTAAGCTACAGTATATATTTTGCCTTTAAAAGTTTGGGCTGAAATTGTTTCCCTTATAATTGATTCAATATCTCAAGTTGTCGAACGGATAGCTCAAATATTATGTTATAATCTCAGTGACACGATGATAGCCTGACTGAAATTAATTATAGGTGTCGCGTATAATGTGTAAAGGGCCTAGACGATGGGTTTTGGAAAGCCAGGTTTTCCCAGACTCCTATGGCTACTCAATACCAACTGGGTACTTGAATCAATTAGACGAATTCAACTTAAAACCTATCTTTTTAAAAAATTGAGTTAAACTTTTAAAATAATTGTCTTCATTGGAGAGGGTGGGCTTTGTTCTTTAACTTTAAGAAAGTAAGCCTTAACTCTCGTACCAACTACAGGATTTGTTACGATTAATTGAACATTTTTCTTTTCCAAACTTGTTTTGCACATCACCAAATCTGGAGAAGAATCTGTGTTATAGAGCCATAAGAACTTAATGTAAAGTTCGTTTTATTATGTATGTCCTTGTGCCTTTTGAATTTGAATATAAGTTAATTGAGGGGTAGGTATAAAATTTGAATTTAAACCTTATTTTCGTTATCTAGCTTATCCCGACAAAATAACATTTTGAGGACATGAGCACATTTTTTTCACAATTGGGCTAATGCTCTTTCAGTGTTGACCGGTAGCTAGCCAAAGCTATCGTTTGTCTAATGGACGTAGGCCCCCATTACGTTTGCTGGGACAAAGGTTGCGTGTCCATTTTCCTACCATCCGATATACGATAAACACACACACACACACACACACACACACACACACACACACACACACACACACTGACGAATGGCAGCAAATTGGTTTTCATTCCTGTTAATTCAATTTTTCCGAACCCGAAATTTGCGAACGCTTCTGTTGTTTGATTTTGGGATTCAGATTTTTAAAACTGATGTTATTGTTTACATCATAAAATACTTGGACAATCGATTCCTGTCGACATCAGACGCTTATTTGACGAATTATCTATAATATTCTTCATGGAATGCCAACTCAACTGTCACGATATATTCAAATTTTAGAGAAATCATATAATAGCATTTTTGATATTACAAAATGCTCTCTTAGTAACTAATATAGAGACTAACATTTGCACAGTTCTATCTCAGAACGACTTTGACAGCAGAGTGAGAGGGTGACGGAGAGAGAGAGAGGGGGGGGGGAGAGTGGTGGAGAGAGAGAGAGAGAGAGAGAGAGAGAGAGAGAGAGAGAGAGAGAGAGAGAGAGAGAGGAAGCTAAACGCCAAGTCTTTCTCTAAGCGAACAGACTTGCATGAACAGGAACAGCTTAAAGATTTGGTACGGTTAAAATAATTATTACCGGATCGCACAAGAAATGTCTAATTATTTCCATATTGTTTATATCAGATTAAAAATCATTTTCCAATTTGCTAATATCTCTCTGGTAATATCTCATTCACTTAAGCGTATTATGTGTGCTGTGTAACTGTATTTAATTTTGAAATCGTGTTTATATAAAACTAAATTGAATTATAAAAGCAATTTACATTATAAACACTCTAATTATTCAAACAGCCACCACCATCCCTAAGCGGACAGAGGTAACAATTATGAGACATTTTTTAAAAAAAAACCCACAAAAAATTGAGCATTTATATAACCCAAATATCCACCAAACGTGCTCAAAGCTCTTTACAAGGGGCCCCTCGGCTAACAGCAACACTTAACATGTAAGACGTGACATGACGCCTGTTAGGCGATATTACAATTTTTCGGACAGAGGCAACGCTGTTAACGGCCAGGTACTCATTTTATACCTGAGTACGGTGAGAGAATGTGAGTAAAGAGCCGAAAGTGAATATCAAACTACTAGACCACATAGTCTGACATTCACCGGTCGAGAGCGATAAAAAGTTAGGGGCTACTATCACGACCTTTAAGGTTTTCCCAAAAGGTCGTTTTGTGACGCTCGCCAGAACCAATACTACGTTGTTTGGAAAAACTAAGTAAAAAATTCGCTTTCATCAGTTTATCAGTTTCTCTGGGTTGATTTTAAAAAATATTAATCAAGACAACTGACAATCAAGCATCAAAATTATAGTAATTATAGCTTTTTAAAGTGTCAAAAAATATGGACAAAGTTGATACTCTGTTCACACTTTTTTTAACCTTTGAAAGACTATTTCTGCTTTTCGATTGGAGCTATATCGCCGGTATTCGGTTTATTTTGCATTATTTAAGTAATAGAAACCGGTGGAAACGAATTTTTTCCTTAATTTTTCAAATTAAATTAATAATGAAGTATTTTTGTGGCGAGCGACATATAAACAACCTTTAGGCAAGCTCCCATTAACTGGAAAAAATGTGATCCCTACAATGGAAAGGATTCATTTGAAATAATCCCAAATGACTTCTGTACTCTAAAAACGCTTTCTTTAAATTTTGGCAAGCAAACTGGTCCTTCAAATATCGATCGATAATAATTAACCTCGTCTTGCAAAAAGAACTCTCAAAATCGAAGTTTCAAGTCACTACCAGAGTTTCGAGTTTTTGACAAGATGAGAGTTGTTTTAATTGGTCGATTTATTTGAAGGAAGAATTTTTAAAACATGTTTATATCAGAGCATAACAGACTTCTCTTCAGGATAAAAAAAAATCCACTCCATCCAATATTACGAACAATAGGATATCGATGCTGTAATGGTCAGCTCGTGAAGGATAAGTCCATTACGGAATTACTCGTTGGTCACTAAACCGTTTGTGCAAATGTGACCCATCGCCTCAAAGCGATAACATGTCTATATGTGTCAGATTTTGGAAATTAGTTTTAAAATTATAATGAAAATAAACCTAAATATTTATTTGTTCTCTTCTTAAGACACTATTCCCATTGATTAAAATATATATATATATATGTGTGTGTGTGTGTGTGTGTGTGTGTGTGTGTGTGTGAGTGCGTGTGTGTGTGGGTGGGTGTGTGTGTTTGTTTGTGTGTAAAAGCTCGTAGTTGTCATCCATTATATACTTAAGAAATCCAGATTAACTCAAGCTCTACAAGTCTCATCTTTGCAAAGGGCAACATAACATAGACTTTGTATTAAAAGCGTTCACTGTCACTTGACATCGAGTAATTTCCCTTGAAAATAGCGATATCTTGTTCTCAATATAATCAGATACAACAGTGCTTAAGTCAAGTAGCTTCGATTTCTTGTGTGAAGCTCTTCTCACACATGATATATAACATCCAGTACATCCTTTACTAAGATTCTCTGTAGTGTCTACCATGTCGAAACTCAATACCACCAAGACACTCTAATAGGACAGAGACTCCACATTACAAGACATGGATCAATACCACTATATAACGTGATTGGTCTGTACTGTGACATTTTTTTACAACATACCCTTGGTAATTGCATCGGAATTGACCAAGAGAAGATGTTGACGTCGCAATTGGTTTCACGTGTGCTTTCCCTTTATTTACTTTTTTTATATGGTGTCATCCAAGCAATAAAAGGGTCCAGTTTATAATTGTTTGAGTATAATAGAGCGTTTAAGACCCGATAGATAGATAGATCCTTTTCGAGGCCATCGGTATATTCAGCAACAGGTATCTAATATTTCTAATTTGTTTCGTGATATTTCCACTGGTTTTGTCTTGCCTTGAACTTCAAAAGCTGGCATCAAGGAACCTTTATCTCCTACAGGGAGAAATATTTCAATTAACATTTTCAACCTTTCTATCTTTTCATGGATCTTTTTAAAAAAAACAACATTGGCTTGAAGATCTACGGATACATACCACAGTTGTCGGTTGAATGACAAAAGGGAAACAAGAAGTCTATAGGTTCTTGATATAGGATACTTAACATCAAAGTATTGAGATCCCTTAATGATCCACGTACGATCAACAGAACGTAGGCAAAAAGTTATGTAATAAGACTTTGTCATAATTTAGGTAGCTCTGGGCTAATTGTCCAATGCAAAATTGCTGAGTTCGCTCTCACAGAGGGTCTGTTTTCATTCCCCCAGCAGGTTCTAGTTTCTAGTTTCCTTTATAGATATTGAGAAAGTTAATATGGACTGGAAGGAAATTGGTCACTTCTTTGACCGTTGTCCCGCTAACAGGGTAAGCCCAAACCCTCATGCCTGAGTAAGGCAAAGGATTCAATGTTATATAAGGTGGTGATATGCCAATCAGCATAAAAGAGATTATAAAGCAAATCATTAATGAATCAAATTGATTATAGTTTGATTAGAGTTTGTTCCATTTACAGGACCAATTAAAAGAGAAAAAAAATAGAAAGTTAGAGTCGCAACTATTAAGATTTTTAAATCTAAGCATTTTAAAGTTCAAGAAACAAAATTCTCTCAGTATCCTCTCAGTAAAGGATTATATTTTAACTCAATTTTATGCCCTAAACTCAAAGTTCATATATTTTAAGCATCTTGCTCATTTCGCCATAATACCGTTTAGAGGCAGTTGGTCACAATTGTGATCAATTGATACATGCTAAAATATTTTTTTTAAAGTTTGTCAGTTACGAGATACTATACGATTTGTTAATATACTCACAACATTCGCCAGCCGGATATAACTTGTCAACAATTCAACTATCTGTAAACTTGAACATTTATAGTCTGATTTAGTGAGAACTAATCACCAAAATAACTGACTAAAAACAATAGCAAAGACCTGAGTGACGTCAATTTTGTTCTTTCTATAGCATGACTATATTTGATGTCACTTTTTTCTTTTTCGACCCCAAAAAATGTGATAAGGTCTCGTTATATTATCATAATTAGACTCTAAATGTTCAAAGTCGCTCATGGTTTTGGGTGTTGGTTACGATTGCTTTGGAACCATCAATACTTCGGAATATCGTTTAGTACGTTCTCTTGTGAGGCGTCGATACACGCTTTAGATATAGCAACTGAGAAATCACTTTAAAAGAATGACAATGTCCATTTTATGGCTTCGGGTGAGTCGTCATTGGACTGAGAAGTGAGATTACACTATCAGCTTAATGATTCTCGAAGTGCGTGACTTCTTTTCAAAACTAGGACCACTTTTATCATCGATGGCATTATGAATCCTCCGATCTTATCAGTCTAACTCCTTCTAGAGAAAAGGGGATTGACCCTGAATCTGAATCTGGATCTGAATCTGAATATTAACGGTCGACTCAATTCTGAGTATTTGTATTCGAGGGTGGAGAGACTTGTTGAGTATGACAGCTGTTGTTGGTATTTAGGCTGAAGAATTTTGATAATCTTAGTTTGAATGTTTCTAAATGTTTTGTGTTCACACACGATTCGGGAAGAGCGTTCCAGTCTTTGATACCCTTAGGGCATTATCACGGATAGTATATATCCATCCGCACTGGTCTTTAAACTGCTGAACACTTTCAAATACCTTTTTATTCTCCACACTTTGGTTACAAACTTTCAACTTCAGATGGTCGTAAAGCTATATACGATTATTTTCAGGTTTAAGGAATTTTGACACGTTTATGGTAATTTTAATTCAATTTTTGAAAAGATTGAAAAGAATCATACCCTTAAAGAAGATTAATAACATATTGAGCATTTTTATAGCGCAATATCCACTAAACACGCTTAAAGTGCTTTACATGGGTCCCAAGCAACAGCAACACTTTACATGTGGGACAAGGCGATATCACATTTTTTTTCCGACAGAGACAACGCTGTTAACAGCTAGGTACTCATTAACACCTAGACTGGCTAGGAAAAGGCCTATACTCGTCCAGTCAGGGATGTGTGCGCGCGCGCACGTATACGTGCGTGTATCCCCCCCCCCCCCCCCCCCCCCCCCCCCCGGCCTTATGATCTAATGTTTACCGTACACTGTATGTTTGAATGCGCCGCTTGAATGTTATGTGTATGACATGTATTTGTGCTGTTTGTAGATCATTGTAATTGTAAATACAACACGAATTGCCTTTCTTCTGGACAATAAAGATTATTATTATTATTATTATTATTATTATTATTATTATTATTATTATTATTATTATTATTATTATTATTATTATTATTATTATTATTATTATACGATGGCGGAAACAGTTTATTTTGTGTAGCCATGAAGTCGGTGGAATATAAATGAAGGATATCACAGAGCCTTTAATCTGACATGTAACTGACAACATACCATTATATGGTTTTTATAACCAAAAATAGAAAGTCATTAATAATATAATTTGACAACTACTACCGCGGCATAAATTAAGCCATTGCATCACACGGGTATTATGTCGGGGTAGTTTAGACACAGAAAATTGAATTTCTGCTATAATATATCATCTAAATAAAGTATTAATATGTTATCATGGAGAACGAATATTATCATTTCTGGAAGTGACAAAAATTAAAATCAAGATTTCTAGCCAATTCTAGACTTTAAAAATATCATTTTGGCGTCAGGTTACCCGACAAAATACGGTTTTCACGCAATGAATCACATTGGTGGGGTCTATAAATATTTCCCTGACTTCCCTTAATCTATGGATATACTAAGTATTCATGAAGTGTCGCCCTTCGTACATATATCTATTAATGAAAGCTGTCCACCGTGAGCAAAGGGACCGAGATCGATCGCGGGTGCAGTCGGGATTTTGTTCGGATCCCCCTGTCTACAGTGAATTTGTAGCTGGGTTTGTTAGATCTGGCGGAAAGACTAGCGTCCTATCCAAAAGATAGCAAGCAATTGTTATTGTCTGTCTCACGCTATAAAAACCGGGATAAACTCCGGCTCCACGGGCCTAATGGCTCTGAAGGACTTTTTTTGTCTACCGTGATGAGGCAATCATTATGTCAATCTGGCTCTGATTTCAATGTCGTGTAAAATGGCCCAGCTATTTCTAAATAAGAGTGTTGGTACATCAATAAAGAAAGCCGTGTATTTTTATCAACTCACGGTCGAACTATAGATAGTTCGAAGATGACGTCACTCAGGCCTTTGTTATTGTTTTTGCCATCCGCGTTTGTGAGTTGTTCTCACTAAACTGTATTAACCAGACTATAAAAGTTCATGGTTACACAGAGTTTGTGTGTTGGTCCGTTATACTTCCGGATGGCAATGTTGTGAACTCCTTGGCCAAGCGCATTCTATCTATATACATTTATATAAAAGTTCTTAACCTTTTTTACGTTTCTTTTTTTAGGCACTTTGCCAGAGTTGAATTCAAGCCGCTGCCATTTTGATATAGTTGTAATAAATGAGTATTTCAGTCTGGGCAGTAACAGAAATTTCAAGTTTATTAGGATTAAAAAAAGCACCCTATAGGTGACTTGTAACTTGCTTATAATTTGGAATTTTGTTACGTCATGCCAACTGAGGAAATGAAATAAACTAAATTTTGATCTTGTTAAAGTATAAAAGTAAATAAAATGCATATTATTTTATCGTGCCAATTATAATTGATATGATAAACTGATAAAACAGAACACTGCGATTATATATTTAAAAAATAACTTCTCTCTCCTCTTTATGGATTTCTATTAAAAAATGAACGGTATTATCATTATTAGAAGCAACGGGTGTTGAGCTGTAAGTAGTCAGTTCATCACCTCTCAACCTGAAATGACGTGAGCGAGATAACCTAAGCCGATTCATTTTTTTTTTTTTTTTGTCTTTTAGGACAGGTACTATTTCACCCAAATGTGTTTACCCAGAAATAAAAATGTAGCTTGGGGTCTTAAAGTTTGTTTAAAAAACTAAAAGCATAGTTTTTAAAAATATATTCCATTCTACCCCTGCCCCCACCTCACACATGCACACACACACACACATTCACACACACACACACACGCACACAAATACACACACGCACACACATACACACGACGACGACAATCGCACGAGTCTTTTTCAAACAACTTTAAATAGCTTCCGTCTTTCCTGCTAATAGAGAATACTTGAAATCTCAGTTTAAAGAGCTACGCACATGCCGCGCTCTTCGTCTCATTCCGGCCATATGAAACCAAACACAACAATGCAGTTTCTTATTGAATACACGGAACTCAATTGATCAATGTCGACCTTTGATTTTAAGTATTCTCTGATTTTGTCCACTGTATTTTTTTTTTAATCTAGTCAAATATTAATGTTGCACCTCATTTACGATTCACTGTATCAATGTGACATTATGTCGGAATGAACTAGAATAATAAGAAACGTTCTTGGCTTTTTTTAAGTTTAAAAGACAAAACTCACTCTCTATATGAAACCATTTATTTTAATTAAAGTTATATCAGTAAATAATAAAAGCAAATATGAAGAATGATGTTCAGTCTGACATAATACCATTTTCTGATGATTGGTCACATTTTTACATAATGTGTAAAAAAAATGGCTCCTGGGTTCCAATTCGACCTCTTTTAATGTTTTTTTAGTTATTAATAAAAGCTTTATTGTCATTTCTTAACAATGCATTGATGTTTTACTACAACCTATGTTTAAAACCATGTTTGATTTTATCGCTAACCAAGATATGTGCATGATCATTTTTAGAGAGAAACTTCACATAGAAACTCTTGATCAGTCAATTAAAGACAAATGAAAAAAGAAATCCTTTTTTTAAAAAAAATATTATCATGAAAATATTCTTAAAAAACAATGCAATTGTCATAATTAGAATACGATATTGCTGTGACGATTCTCTCTACTTTTAAATTCATAGATAGGATGTGGTTCAATCAAACGCTCACCAGTAGTCTGTCGTAATCTGAATAAAAACAAACAAACAAACAGGTATTTAAAATTCTGGCTAGAAAACTCGTCCTTCAAATATCGATCGATTGAGATGATCCTCATCTTGTAAAAAACTCTTCACTTCAGGGAAATACCAGGTTTGAGAATTGCTTTTTTCCGTGTGAAGTCCCAGGTTTGAGAGTTTTTGAGAAAAAGATGGTCATCTTAATCGTTCGAAATTTTTGTTTGCTTGTTTTTCTAGTTGCGAGACATAACATATCATTATAATTCAATTTCATAAAGAGGAAATTGCCTTATATGTGTCTTTTTGTACTAGCAATATCCCTCACAGTATACATCCAACTTAAATACTCATTCAAATCTGAAATGAGTTGGGTAATGCGTGTAAAACATCTTATTCAACAACATTATAACGCAGTTTTGTGATCTTAGTCACGATTTGGTCACATATGACGTTCAACATCACGGGATAGTGCCAAAGGTGAAAACCTGTACCACTAGGCCACTAACCTCTCAGAGTGAACCTTGTAAAGACTTTAAAAAATTGTGACTGTCAAAACAGTAGTTTAGTGTCACCGCACTCTATCTATACTTTTTTTTAAAATGTCACTTCTGCACTGCATGCAACTAACCACAACTCACCTCTAACCACCCCCCACTCCCTAATCCATCAGATCACCCCGTCACCCAGCCTGTGGTCCCCACCGTTCCAGCATGTTTGGTCCTATGACCCGTGGGTGTCGCTATGCTACGGGATGCTCTACCCCACCCCCGGGGTACGATAGTGCTAATAAGGTCAGCTACCCCAACTATTATATCGGATTTCTCTCCCCTCTCTCTCTCTCTCTCTCTCTCTCTCTCTCTCTCTCTCTCTCTCTCTCTCACTCTCTCTCTCTCTCTATCTATCTATCTATCTCTCTCTCGCAATCTATCTATCTCTAATATCTGTCTGTCTATCTATCTATCTATCTATCTATCTATCTATCTATCTATCTATCTATCTATCTATCTATCTATCTATCTATCTATCTATCTATCTATCTATCCCTCTCAATTTCTATCTGTGTTCGTGTTTGTGTCTATGTGAGTGTGTGTGCGCGCGTGTTATTGACAATTCATTCCTCTGCCCCTCTATTTCTCTCTCTCTAGATATTTTTCTATTTTTTATTCTTTTTAGAGTTTTCTCTCTAGATCCCTATTTCATTTAACTATCTCTATCTATCTATTCATCTATCTACCTATCTATCTCGCTGCCTATCTTTCTATCTATCTATTTCTCATTTCTTATAACTATCTATATTATGTCAATCTATCTTGTCGCTCCTCAATTCGTTCTTAGTCTATTTGCCAATCCATGTCTTTATCGTCTATATGTCAATTTCTCTGATTGTCTATTAGCAAGTTGGTTTTTTTTTCATATTTTCAGACACATAGTGAGAGAAAAATAATTTCCCTCTCTCTCTCTCTCTCTCTCTCTCTCTCTCTCTCTCTCTCTCTCTCTCTCTCTCTCTCTCTCTCTCTCCCTCTCTCTCTCTCACTCTCTTTCTTTCTCTCACACACATAATCCATCTCTCTCTCAATCTCTCTCTTTCACTCACACACACACACACACACACACACACACACACACACACACACACAAACATAGAGTGATTATCAGCTATTCAATCGGCCCCAGAAATGTTTATTCCGGCCATCACTTGTATATCCTTCGCGATTGATGATTTTTACATCCATTCGCAAAAATTATGTGGCTTTTCTCCCTCAAACTCTCTCTTTTCCCCCCCCCCCCCCCCCCTCTCTCTCTCTCTCTCTTCTCTTCTCTCTCTATTCTCGTTCTCTCTCTTCTTTCTCTCGTCTCTCTCTTGTTGTTCTTCTTCTTTCTTCTTTTCTTTCTTCTTCTTCTTTCTTTCTTTCTTCTTCTTCTTCTTCTTCTTCTTCTCTCTTCTTCTTCTCTTCTTCTTCTTCTCTCTTCTTCTTCTTCTTCTTCTTCTCTCTCTCTCTTCTTCTTCTTCTTTTCTTCTTCTTCTTCTTTTCTTCTTCTTTCTTCTTCTTCTTCTTCTTCTTTTCTTCTTCTTCTTCTTCTTCTTCTTCTTCTTCCCTTACTTCCTTCCTCCCTTCCTTCTCCTCCCCCTCCTCCTCTTCTTCTTCTTCTTCTTCCTCTTCTTCTCCTCCTCCTCCTCCTCCTCCTCTTCTTCTTCTTCTTCTTCTTCTTCTTCTTCTTCTTCTTCTTCTTCTTCTTCTTCTTCTTCTTCTTCTCCTCTTCCTCCTCCTACTTTTCTTCTTCTTTCTCTTCTTCTCCTCCTCCTCCTCCTCCTCCTCCTCCTCTTCTTCTTCTTCTTCTTCTTCTTCTTCTTCTTCTTCTTCTTCTTCTTCTTCTTCTTCTTCTTCTTCTTCTTCTTCTTCTTCTTCGTCATTGACCTCATTTCTGTCTATTTTCCCGATTATAAATTTGAAAAACCAATGACAAAGATCAGGATTTCCAATTACTAGCTCACTCCCATAAAATTGATCGCCAATTTAGTTACATTTTACTTTTACCAATCATAGGAGTGTGTGTTAGGGGAGGGGGGGGGGGATAAAAAATTAACCGATGTAACAATAGCGGTTATTCCCACCGCTGGGAGATGATTTCATGATGGGAATAAAAGAAGTAATATGCCATTAATAATGACTGTAGTATGGTTGAGAGTAATCCCTGGCGAGCAGGAAACCTCAATGCTTTGAGAATTGGACAATGTTATTTGGTACAACAGCAGCTGCATGCCAAATATGATTTGCCTCATGCCAAATATTGGCGTACAATAATAAAACACCCTTTTCATTTTGGCCTGCAAACATGTTGTCATACACTGATGTATCACAACGACTTCAGACTTATGTTAAAGTCTCAAAACCTAATATTTCAATGGACTCTCAGAGGTTGGACATTTTGTCAAGTTTTTGGTCATTGTAATATTAAGTCCATCTGAAAAGTATAAGTTTTTTGTGCCAAAACAATAAAAGTGTTTTGTCACTTTACGACCGAATATCTGTGATTGAGATATGATCAATACTCCAATGTTTGCACAATCAGAATACAATACTTGTATTAATGCAAAAAGAAAAGTAGGAAAAGGGGACGGATAGGTTATTCGGAAAAGTGCTAAAAAGGAAAGGCTTGAATCTCTAGAGATTTTTTTTCTAACAGTCCTGAAAAGTGGTCGGGTTAATGAGCTAAAGTCAGTTTCGATGAAACTAACAACGTACTGTGTGATAGAAAAGCCAATTTAACGATTACTTATAAAGATAACTATTTGACACCGCAGACATTTTTATAAACCTCTTTGGTTTGACCTTTAGACTATAATTTTTAAATCATTAATAACAAAACAAAAAAGAGCGAAAAGAATTCTCTTCCGCTTTGTATTCGATTCGATTCGTCCCGTGCTTTAATAAAACTCTAACACCTTATTCTATATCAATTTCGATCTCTGCGCTGACGACACTCAGTTGTACACATCGATCAATTATGATATAGATTTGTCAACTATCTGTGGTGAAAAATGCATAGCAAACATAAATTATCTTATGAAATTAAAAAAAAATTGGCCGCCTTGAAGTCTGTGTGTGCAGTTAAATGCTCTCATAGATTTGAGGAAAGAAGGGGGGGGGGGGGGTGAGAGAGGCCGATGCACAATAGTAATAATAAAAAATAATAGTAATAATAATAAAATAATAATAATAATAATAATAATAATAATAATAATAATAATAATAATAATAATAATAATGATAATAATAATAATAATAATAATAATAATAATAATAATAATAATAATAATAATAATAATAATAATATAATAATAATAATAATAATAATAATAATAATAATAATAATAATGTAAGACCTCTGCCGTACTCTAAAAACATATTTTATGAAGTCTCAGGTTCGAGAAAGTTTTTACCAAGTTGAAGGTCATTTTAACTGCTCGATATTTTCTGGCCATTTTTTCCCCATGTATTGTTTGTTTTGTTTGGGGTTTTTTGGGGTTTATTTTCAGAGTACGGCAGCTCCTAAAAGCATTAAAGCCGTGACCTTGTTATATCGATTTGAACCGTAAGATTTGAAACAGAAGCTTTAACTTAAGATATTATAAAATATGGGTTACAATAAATACGAATAAACACGAATTGAAAAAAGTAACTTTTGATTCTTAAACTAAATTCAGCTTAAATTTCCTAATGCTAATAATTTTGACTTAAAACTCAATTTTTCTTACAGAAATCATTCCGTCACAGCACTAGGCTGATGAGGTGGGTCACAGTTACTTTTACAATTTTCAATAAGGAAAATAGCCTCTGTTGTTTACTTTACGGCTTTCCCGTGGGATAAATAAAGAAGATTCATAGTATATTCTGTAAGACTTCTTATCCTAATCAAAAGGATGAATATTACTACCTTAGAGACTATTTATAAATCAGTTTTTTAGCTTTAATATTGAGAAATCGAGTAGTCAACGATACTTAGACTGTCCAGAAAACAAGAGAAAATGCCAACCTTGCATTAAAACTTATTACAAAAAGCACATACAAGTCTAAGTTCATTTGTTACCAATCGCTTCAAAACGGTGTTGTGTTGGGGAGAACCTGCTAATAGACATCAAACTTTAAGCTTAATTCCCAGAATATGCTATTAAATAAATC
Organism: Berghia stephanieae; assembly: GCF_034508935.2. NCBI lineage: Eukaryota > Metazoa > Mollusca > Gastropoda > Nudibranchia > Aeolidiidae > Berghia > Berghia stephanieae. The sequence continues at coordinate 24,929,440 of NC_088361.1, read as the reverse complement.
CATTCATTGGAAGGAAAGGACTTTGTACTTTAAACTTCGAAAACATTTAATTCGTAATACGCTTCAACAGTCGTAACGTCTCTTTCCTCGTAATGACTCCTGGTAACTTAGTAACTGTCTCTAAACTACCGGAACAATGGCATCGCCTTTATGAAATATTTTTCTGACAAGCATAAAAGCGTATCCAAATGGGGAAAAAACATTATAAATCTGATCATGTTTTGACTTTTACACATTCCCACCTCAAGACATTTGAAAAGTTCTAGCCAGCATGAAGAATAAAAAGTACAGATATTCTTTGTTTAGAACCACGATGGCCGCCGTTGCTGGGCGACGTGACATCAGACTATTGAATCCAATTGTGACAATATCAATTTTAAACTCAATTTATTTTCTTAATCTTTAAAAAAAGACAGCCCCTGACAAGAGTAACGAAACGATTGTTTTCACCTTACGTCGGCGCCACATAATTTTCAATGTGCTACTTTTGAAAGAGTACTTATTTTTATCCATAAATTCATTCAAAATCTAATTTTTTATATAAAATGAAATTTTATCCTGACTGACCTAGGTGTTGAATCGTCTTTCAGGACTCGTTCATTTCGACATAATACCAGATTGAAGCTGTGGGTCACATTTTGTAATTTTTTTTTTTACCTCGGATGCCTTTATGATCTCTCCGACAACTCATCCCCACCTCCGTCTCTAAAGAAATTAAAAGGTCATCTGTTACGCTCTTCAAATTGCCTTATTGATTTTTTTCTCAATATAGTTTTTTATATTTTACGAAGGCTAAATTTATCTCCACGATCAATCATGCTCTCCTCTTTTGGAGCATAAAATTGGGTTCCCTCAACTGCAAATTAAACGACAAAACGGTTATTTTTGATACAAGAGTGTTATATTTAGATGAACGATTTCTAGTAACAGCACACGGTGCACGGCTCCGCAACAAATTGTTATTTTCACGAATTTGACATCAGGAAATTCAGATATCAGTCAACTGTTAAAACATTTTCAAAACTTTAATGTATCATTCTATAGTTAGTAATGCATTGACTTTGCTAAGATAATAATATGTCTATTCTTTTTTTTAATAGGGTTGGGACCAAATTGTTTTCCGTACAGCCCATGTAAAATTTTTGCCAAAAAGCACAGTTATTGAAAATTCTAAAAAATATAAAACTTTTTTTTTACAGATTGATTATATCAGCAACTTGCTATTCTTTCTTAAATTAAGGGTAATTCTATCATCATTTGACCCAAAGGATTATTTATAAAATCTGCTAGGGTATAATGATCGGTTAATGTTGGGAAACGCCCTCTGGTCGTCCTGTTGCCACATTCATTTGGGAACACCTACAGACTTTATTACCCGACCGATTTTGATCGTTGATGGCTCAAACGATTCATCTAGATCTATGTTAATTTCTACAATACATTGGAATAATAATAATAATAATAATAATAATAATAATAATAATAATAATAATAATAATAATAATAATAATAATAATAATAATAATAATAATAATAATAATAATAATAAATAGATAAGTAACTGTTCGTAATAGCCTATATTTGACCACAAACATTTAGGGTTCTCCACTAGTAATGATAAATAAATTAACCTTAATTTCCATAAGAAAATTTGGTTTACCAACTTTTATGTATTGCAAGAGTGAATAAATGAGGGTTATAAAATATATGAGGTCAAATTGTCCCAAAACGGTTGTATGTCGGATCGGGTTTGATGCGAAAAGACTGTTTTCATAGTACACAATATGAGACTTTGGTCAAGTTTTCAAGGTTTTTTGTTGAGAATGTATAAAAATGTAGACAGCCCCCCCCCCCCCCCTCTTAAAAAACCCGAACAAAAGTACAAATCTCTGATCTTATTATTAAATTCATTTTGGCATATGGTTCATTCCGACAAAATACTGTATTGTGGCGCTGAGTCACGTCTCATTGTGTTATATGCTATTTTTAAATGGCGAAGGGTGAGACTTTCATTTTTATTTATTAAAGCACTCAAACGTTACAAAACAATGGCGAGATCTGAGTTACACACCCATGCGTGACAATTTCTATGCTTCGCACTCATTTGTTTGGTGTCTAAAATCGAAACATGCCCACAGGAAACGAGGTGAAATTCTGAAGTCCAGCAAGTTGCGTTCGTGAAACCTCTCAAGACTCTCTTTTTTATTGACAAAGAATAAAACTTAAAACATCCTATCGCTGGATATCAAACAATATAGAATGAATAATGATATTATGTTATATTCTGCACTACCATAACAAAACCTTTTTGATATTTCTCAATTTCTCAATTTGTGTACGGTGTTTTGTTATAGTTTTACAACACATATCGGGGTTTTGATTTATGGATAATAACACCCCACAGATTTATAGCCTCATTACACTAGCAATTTATGTAAAGTTAATAAACCATCCCCGTTAATGTTAGCAGAAAATAAAGAGTAAACGCTCTACTGGCTAGGGATCAAAGGAGATAATGACAAGATGTTTACGACTATTGTCTGATCATAAAGGGATAAGCGACAGTATGGTCGTGCTCTGAAAAAAACAACACGGATTTAAAAATGATGCCAGAAAACTTTAAATATCAATCGATCAAAATGACCCTCATATTGGCAAAAGTTCTTGAACCTGGGACTTCTCAAGTCTTGAGTTTGGGAGTTTTTGCCAAGACGAGAGTCATTTTAATCGAGCTATATTTGAATGACGAGTTTTATGGCCAAGATTTTAGATACAGGTTCTTCCAGAATGCGGCAGAGTAATGAGCTCGTAGCAATGTCAGAAAAGAAAAGAATGGCTAAAACTATGAGAAAATATACATTACCATTCATTAGCTGGCTGAAATATGGACCCTCAAATAGATAACCCATGGCAACCAAATGGTGTTGAAATGAAGTGTTTATATTAAGATCAAATTTATAGACAATGAAAATATAAGACGGGAAAAGTATAATGCCTTATAGTTACTAGAACGAATATCAGTTTTAAATTTCTACACCCGGTTTACCTCGAGATAAAACCGGTTTGATGCGATGGATCACACTTAATATTAGAGGGTGGCATGAAGATATAATGATTACTTTTAGGAATCTTTTAGAAATACTTCTTTAATCAAAACGAAAAATACTGAATGCGATTTCCTGTCCTTTACATTTAAAGATATGAGAAAAGCAAGAAAGAAAAATACAAGAGAAAAAAAATCATCCCCAAAAATCGGCCTTCTTCGACTGGAACGGGGTTTGTTTTTTTCGTTTCTTGTAATTTTCTTTCTTGCTTTGTCTGGCACCGTTTCATACACACTTTTTCAGATCTATATGTTATACCATTGCCTGCTCCTTAAAGTATCAATTTGATATCCTTTACATTTTTGATATTACTACAATAAGGACAACCATATTTTTTTTTTAGGAAAAAGGACTCCTTTCGATTATTTTAACCTCAATATTTCATCAAGAAGACTAATATTTTCAAAAAAAGACGAAATTCAGGAGCGAGTGATATATAAGTTGAAATTTTAGGGGATTATATTAGACCTTAATAAAAAAAACATATTATTTATATTAGGACGTAGTATGGTATCAGGAGGTTTGTAAATGGAAGCAATTTTTGCTAATACATGTTGTTGATCCATCTGTCTTGAGAAATCATGGTATAAAATCCAGGTTTTAGTTCCTTTAAACGTTAGGATTAAATTTTGATAAATATACCATCAATTTAATCAATGTTAAATGCAAGAATTATTGTCTTTGCATAAGTTCTAGTAGTTTTATGTATATCTAATTTTCAACTTATAATATTGTATAACTGAAAAGGCGGTGTCTTGCATTGACCTAGATCTATACTATATTATATGCAATTCAATTCAGTTCAATTTTCAACTTTAAGGTTTTCGCCAATAATTTTAAAAAAGATTGATGACAGCATACAGGAAAGAGGAAAAAAGGGGGAGGAAATGGTAAATGAAACCAACAAAACATGATGGTAATGCTAATAATAATAATAAAATGTGTACCAGTAGTGATCACAATACAGCAACAATTATAATAAAAAATACTTTCAATAAGAGTAACAACACAACAATAAAAATTGTAATATCAATAACAACAATGATAACAATCATAGAGTCTATAGGACTCCAGAGTTATTAGTAAAAAAGTATTAAATGACAGTTGAATCCACGACTTATCCTTTTATAAGCGAGAATGCAGCACTGTGCCAACGGCCAGGCCAATTTGAAACTCAAGCGTTGTTACTCACGAAAGAGTGAAAATGGAGAGGCTTCGTATGGGAACAAAACAGACAATGGACGTTTCGGGTATTACAAGAGTGAATAAATGAGGGTTATAAAATATATGAGGTCAAATTGTCCCAAAACGGTATTATGTCGGATCGGGTTTGATGCGAAAAGACTGTAATACAATATTATGAGTTGAAAATTAAGCGTTGTTACTCAGAGCTCTAGACCCGTGAATCTGGAGTTTGACACAGACTCTGTGGCATTAAACGAACATTTGCTCTCATTAGACTATGTATTATCATATAGAAAGGATGAAAAAGAATAGAAGATGTTCGTTTAATGCTACAAAGAGTGGAATAAACTCAAGCTCCGTGGGTCGTATACTCGTAGCCCCGAATGACAACCTTGTTTGAGTTTCAAATAAGCCAAGCCCTTGCCGCAATGGTAGCGTATTCCCTTTCTAAGTGGGGAAGTACTTTGAAATATACAATTAGAATTATTATCCCATTCAATCTCAAAGTACGCCAGGTCTAACACCCATCTACTCAATCACTGCTTGGTGGACAGAGGGTTCGGTGTTTTAAAAAAATGTCAACTGCGCTTTAGACGGATATCGGCCCCTTTAGCTTGGCAAGTACTCCACCATCATGCTATCAATGCCCTTGCCCTAATTGACGACTCTGCGCTTGTAAAAGTGCATTTCAAGTAAATTGCTGTTTTCATTAAAATTTGTCAATAATTAATAACATTAACATTAACTGCATGGACATTTCACGCTCTGATGCGGATTGACACAAACATTTCTGAATCAACAATATAATTATTGTTTTCTCGGTATGAAATGTTCAAACCATAAAATATTAGAAAGCTTAATAATTGGTAGAATAATTTTATTAACCAGGTCTGCGCACATAATGTATCGTCTATTTGTCAATTTATTACGTAAAACACAACACAATGCAATCAAAGAGCCCTGTCTATATTAATATTCACAAATGATAACTCTATTTTAATCAACCGTTTATGTTAATTGTTGTCATCGCTCCCGAATTCCCCAGCTGTATATAATATTTACTTTGGTAAAAAAAAAAAATTTAAAAAATTAACCACTTGTTTTGTCTGCTTTGGTTCGCCGCTATTTACCCTAGCCTTGAAAGGTCTATTCATGTGATGCTTTGATTTCATTTAACGGTGCTGGTTCTGGTAATGCAAACAAATTATTTTTCGCTGAATGGCGGATTGATTTTAATGCCTGCGTGCACACGGCGTTGCCAATCATCACTAATCAAAGTGCGTCGTGATATACGCATGCGTGAATATTGAGTAGTGCGAGTGTACAAGGGCCATGATTTAATGAGATACTGTACAAATATCTCTCGGTTACTGATTCTCATTTGTATTAGCATATAGAGAGAAATGGACATATGATTATGAGAATGATGAAAATGCAGATAGCTGGAAAGATAGATAATTAGATACTAAGAGTAATAGAAGAGGATAAGTAGATGGATGGATAGATAGAAAGAAAGAAAGATAGATAGATAGATAGATAGATAGATAGATAGATAGATAGATAGATAGATAGATAGATAGATAGATAGATAGATAGATGGATAGATAGATAGATAGATAGATAGATAGATAGACAGATAGATAGATAGATAGATAGATAGATAGATGGGTGGATGGACGGATGGATATATATATATATATATATATATATATATATATATATATATATATATATATATATATATATGTGTGTGTGTGAGTGTGTGTGTGTGGTAGTGTGTGTGTGTGAATGTATGTATGTATGTATGTATGTATGTATGTATGTATGTATGTATGTATGTATGTATGTATGTAGGTAGGTAGGTAGGTAGGTAGGTAGGTATGTATGTATGCATGTATGCATGTATGTATATATGTGTGTCATTGTATCAATAGACGAATTCAATACATTTATATCTTGATAAATAGATGATTTGATTTTGAACAGTCACGCGAATCAATATGATGTTTTCTATTCTCACGATTATCATACTTATTCCAATCATATCATATGTGTACGACAATTTTGACACGGATTCTCAAATCCCATTATTTATACTGGCAATGATAATCACTGACAATGGCAACCACAGAAAAGTAGGCGGGGTATGGTTATCTCCCATAGTTGTTATATTATGCCTTTTTGATTTGCTCTGTAATTGCAATCGTTGCTAACGACATTTTTCCCCTTCAGAGCCATTAGGCTCAAGAGCCGGAGTTTTATCCCGGCTTTTGTAGTGTAAAACGGACAATAGCAATTTCTTTCTATCCTTTGGGTAGGATTCTAGTCGATCGAAAAGTACTTTCCGACATATCTAACAGACCCAGCTACCCAATCACTGCTGGTTGGACAGGGGGGGGGGGGGGGGGGTCCCCGCTAATGACAATGCTTGCTATTTAATACAACTTTTAACTGCTTGAATATTTGTTACCAACCTTCTCAAAACAGTATTTGATTGGAATGAACGTGATGCTAAAATTGAATATTAAGCTTTACTTGGAATTTTTGAATTCAGAAATATTCGATTTATTGGTTGAATGAGTTAGGTGTCTGTAATTTTAAATGATTTATTCTGATCATTTCTACTTAAAAGTTAATTTTCTTCACCTTGTATTTTCCTACGTTATTCCGGATTGACGCTGGTTGGTTACATGTACAGTAAATTTTTGGTAAAACATTCCAATGGCTCTTCTTATCAAACACAAAAGGTCCAAATCTAGCACTGGTGTTCAACAATGGTCCTTTTGTGTTAAAATATTTCACCTAGCTTTCTTTTAAGAACTGATCATTCCGTCATCCAATATTCAAATAATGATTGAAAAGAGCTAATAGCATGAAACAGCTTTGTGGTTTTGCAGTCTGACACTCGCCTTCGAACCCCTTTTCTCATTACTCACATTATCTCAATTTGCACAGATGTAAAATGAGTACCTGGCCGATAACAGCGTTGTATTTATCGAAAAAAAAAATCAAACATTTGTAACATCGCCTCCCAATGGTCATGTCTTGTGCTACATGTTGAGTGTTGTTGTTGGCGCAGGACCCATTGTAAAGCGCTCTGAGGACGTTTAGTGGATGTTACATGAAAGCTCAAAAGTTTTTGGGATATTAAAAAAAATGTCTTTGTTTCT
>NC_088361.1:24859481-24911981 GCF_034508935.2 Berghia stephanieae | reverse complement strand
AATAAACGTTGTTTTTGTTTGTCTTATTTTGACTATGGAACTGATACTGATACGAGTACTTGTCATAGCAGAGCTGCCTACTTGAAATAGGAAAATAAAAATCGTAGTTTTCAGGGCTAATAAAATCGTAGATATTTTAACTACCCTTTTAAAAAATGACCGGAATTTCGACTGTTTTGATAGATATCAATTTTTTTTAAACGAGAAAAAATGATTGGAAACGTAATAATGATGGTGATGGTGGTAGTGATAGTGGTAGCGGTGGTGGTAGTAGTAATGATGGTGGTGGTAGTAATGATGATGGTAATATTATTATTGTTATTATTATTATTATTATTATTATTATTATTATTATTATTATTATTATTATTATTATTATTATCATCATCATCATCATTATTATTATTGTTATTATTATTATTATTATTATTATTATTATTATTATTATTATTATTATTATTATTATTATTATTATTATTATTATTATTGTACGTATTGGTGGTATTACTATTGTTGTATTTTTGTGTGGTTATTAATGGTATCAGTTTATTGTTTGGTTCCATTTACCATTTTTTTCCCACTTTCATGTGGTCATCAAATTGTATGATTTATTGTCGAAAGCCTAAGATTGAATAAACTTTGTAATATCGTATGGTAACCATCATTGTCGACGACATCGTCGTTGTCATCATAATCATCATTATCATCATCATCATCATCATCATCATCATCATCATCATCATCATCATCATCATCATCATCATCATCATCATTATCTTCATCATTAACAACAACAACAATATTAACAACAAGTACTACAATAGCAATAAAAACAATATCAACATCATCATAACATTTCCGTCATCGTCTCCACAACTATCATTCTAACCAACAGCACCACCAAAACCACTACCATAATTACATCCTCCTCCACCACCACCACCACCGCTACCACTATTCCAACCACTACCACCACCGGCACAATCACTCTAATCATCAAGACAGCAGTGAAATGCAATTTGAGCTCTGAATGAAACTCGAGTCATATCGCTGTTGTTGCTTCTCGATTAAAACTTTAAGGTTACTACATACTACTGAAAACCAATAATGTAACAGAAATATTAATCTCGCCGTTGAGGGATTAAAGCAAATCTTTAATTTTTTCGAGTGAACGAAATGGACTTGTATTGTCAAGGTGTTGTCGCATTATGTCTCGTCGCTTTATTTTTTAGTGGTATTCTCTTTCGTGATTCAGTTTTGATTACGTTTGGAATAATTAAAATCTACTTGTATTGTCATTTCATTGTGAATGTGATTATTTGTGGTTGAAATATTATTTTTTAAAGGTGAAAAAAAAATAATAATTAAAAAAAATTAATTAAAAAATAAATAAATAAATAAAATAAATAAAATAAATATATATATATATATATATATATATATATATATATATATATATATATATATATATATATATATTTATGACCGAATCATCTTTGCCCCACCACTGTAAATAGGCTAGAACCGCCACTGGTGATAACAGTCATTAATAGACGGATAGAAAATCCAACCTCAATACACTACTTATCTACTCCAAAGACAATAACATAGGTAACTACACGTTGGACTGCTCTGTTTGTCGGTGTCGGGTTAATGGACTGGGATTCTTATTTATAGAATCATGGGGCTCTACTCGGTGAATGATTTGTGAAATATTCGTATTGATGATTAAAATCTATTTGAGAAAAACGAATAGCAATAAAGCCTATATTTATTGACATTTTCTTCATCCGTATGTTTTGATTACAACAAACCTGTTCTTCCAATGATAAAACTGATATGGTTTTGATTTCTCCCAAGTCAGACCCCAAGGTGTGCAAAACTAAATTTGCCGGCCTGACCCAGTTATTTTAGCAGTAAAGAGTATCCGTTGTTTGTGGGGGGAGGTGGATAACCTTAGTTTTAAAACAGAAGAAAACAGTCTTTTATATAAAATACTTGGGCGGCCTGTTGACTTTTTGGCTCATGGTAGCCCCCATACCCCACCCTCAGCTCATTGTCGCACGTCATCTCGCATCGCGTGGGGCAACAAGAAAAAGAGAGCCGTCTGTGATGATGCACAACCTTCGTATAGTATGTAACTATCACGGCTCGAGGAGAGATGCGCGAGTGTTAACGAAAAGCAGCATATGCAAAAACTGAGACGAAAAGCAGTATCTGCTAAATTTGAAAAATATAGGGCGGCACAAAACAACTTCGCTCAATAGACCGACCGCCAGTGCCTCTCGTACATCATGTTTAATGATTTATATGTGAAGTTGACTTCAATTCGTTTGTGGTAGATTTTGTAATATTGTCAATAGCGTGACAAAATGTATGCAGTATAATGTAAATAATGCTGCTTGAAGCTGGAATGATTAGACTTTGATACACAAATAGAATTGATGATTCAATGTGATTATTAAAGACAAATACTTTGAGAATCTTGGGTGTCCCTTTTGTCAACATAACACAAAAATAAGACATTTTAACACCATATTATTTTATTTGTTGTGTGCTTTTAGAGAGAGATGGACGAAAGCTGTTCTATTTCTAAATTCACAAATAGTATATCGAAAAAATGACTTGGGAATAAGATGCATAGAGATAGCATTCATGGCAGTCAGGAATAAATTTGACACGCTTTATTAAAATGCCAAGCAAGTAAAAATGATAGAATGTGATGTTGTCAATGTCAATTCAGGGGATGATAACAATGATTACCATAACCATTTCATTATTTTACTACAATAATAATTACGTTTTGGCAGTGGAGTGATAAGATACTATCACATTTTTATGTAATTATCTTATTGTGGCAATAGACAAACAAGCTGTTTAATTTAGATGAAACATCGATATTAACTGAAGGCAATTTAAAATACAGCTTTTAACACAATTATCTAGTTGTGACAGACTCGTCTTATAAATTACATTTGTTGCCGATGTTGTGTTTGTTGTGTTGTTTATTTTTCTGTACGCTGCTATTAAATGTGAGAAATAAAACTGTTCTGTTAAGCCATTCGGGAAGTTCAGTTGGTACAATTCTCGCTTCACACGCAAAAGGGGCCGCTCCCGGTTGAAGTTTTTGTTTTGTTGATCAACGGCCCCCTCTCCACCCAGCAACGATCGGGTAGTTGGGTTTGCAAGATTTGGTAAACTGTACATTACGATAGCGTCCTATCCAAAGGGTAGCAAATGGGTAGCAGCTATTGCTATTGGCCGTTTTACGATATAGAAACCGTAATAAACTCCATCCCCATGTGCCTAAAGGCACCGGAGATCTGCTTTTTAATGTTATGACATCTGATGAGTAGACTCTTTGTACAGATTATAGAGAATGTATGCAAACCATTCTTTCTCAGCTCTCTCTCTCTCTCTCTCTCTCTCTCTCTCTCTCTCTCTCTCTCTCTCTCTCCCTCTCGCTCTCTCTCTCTCTCTTTCTATTTCTCTCTCTCTCTCTCTCTCTCTCTCTCTCTCTCTCTCTCTCTCTTTCTTTCTTTCTTTCGTTCTCTCTCTAGAGCATTAAAATAGCCCCAAAGCGCTTTGCAAGGGTTTCCTGACCAACAGCAACACGTCACAGCACATAATCTAGAACGAGACATCATGCATGTTAGGCGATATTCCATTTTTTTTTCTTTTGACAGACAACGCTGTTCACGGTCAGGTACTCATTTTACACCTGACTACGATGAGATAATGTGAGTAAAGAGCCTTTTCCAAGGAGGCAACTATGCGCCTAGCGAGGCTCAAACCCAAGACCTTCCGATCCAAAAGCGAGTGTCATATCACACGACCACATAGCCGCACTCTCTCTCTCTCTCTCGCTCTCTCTTTGTCTCTCTCTGTCTCTCTCAATCTCTCTCTCTCTCTCTCTCTCTCTCTCTCTCTCTCTCTCTCTCTCGCTTGCTCTCTCTTTGTCTCACTCCACATTGTCTTCCTATCCCCCTCACCTCCCCACAATTACTATAATATAGACTATTCTTTAATTCCTTATAATTGTAACCGTCATAATATCGATCAGATGTGTCTTGTCGTGGTGCATTATCAATCCTTTCCTATAACATACTGTCTGTGTTGAGAGGGATCAACGTTGAGATAACGTCCATCCCGTTGTTGCATCTGACTGCTGCATAGTTACTATCTAGATCGAAGTTCGCAATGCTGGTAGTGCTATCTATTAATTTGAATAACACAATGTCTGTTTTAAGATAATATTGATGATGATGATGACGATGATGATGATGATGATGATGATGATGATGATGATGATGATAATTATGATAATAACAATAATAATACGAATAATGATAATAATAATAATAATAATAATAATAATAATAATAATAATAATAATAATAATAATAATAATAATAATAATAATAACACTATTAATGATACTATAATAGTAGTAGTAGTAGTAGTAGTAGTAGTAGTAGTAGTAGTAGTAGTAGTAGTAGTAGCGTGAAACGGACAATAACACTTTCTTGCTGCTTCATGAACAGGGTACAAACCTTTTGCAAACGACTTTCCGCCAGATCCAATCACTACTGGGTGGTCAGAGAGGTCAGAAAAAAAAAACTCTCGACTTCACCCGGGATCGATCTCGGTTCTTTTGCGTGCCAATCGATTGCTCTATCAACTGAGCTATCGGAGCCCACAGCTGCACCAGGCTGCCCCCGTCTTTCATCTCAAGCTTCTTTGATGAGGTGAATGCATATCCGTTGCTGCCATAAAGAATATTTATTTTCTCAAATCAATCACCATTCATTTACATATCAATTAATTTACCCCCCAAACCCAGACAAGCAAGCGTGTCAAGCCATGTTGTGTTTGTGCCTCATCTTTGCCTTCTTTTCACTGGTATTCGGCTTGTATGAGAACTGTGCTACACGCTACGATATGGATGAAGGCGGTGATGGACGCACAAGGAGACCAGAGGTCAACGCTGTCGTGGCAGGTTTGTCTGCTTTAGTTTCTTTTAGTCTTGTTTTGTTTTGGTTTGTTTTTTGTTTCTTGTTTGTTTGGTTTTTTTTTTTTTTTTTGTTTTGTTTTTTGGGTTTTTTTTTTTTGTTTGTTTTTTTTTTTTTTTTGGTTTGATAGGGTTTTTTTCTCAACTTATTCGTATGTCTTTGTGATCTTTGGTATGACACTCGCCTTCGAACAAGTCGGTAACTGGTTTCAATGGGTGGCGAAAAGGATTATTAACTCACATTCTTGTCACCGCATCAGGTGTAAAAAGAGTACCAGGTAACAGCTTAATCTTTGTCGAAAAAAATTACAATTGTGCCAAACAGTTATTGTCATGTCTCGTACTATGTGCTAAATATTGCTGTTGGCTTGTAACTTATGACCCCTCGTAGAAAACTTTGAGGACGTTGAATACATATCGCGCTATATAACCGATCAAATCTTCTCATAACATATAAAATGGGAAACACCCGTCGTTCTTTTTCTTGTGAATTTAGAGTTGCCTAATTGTTTTATTTACTCTCATGTGATATTGATCATAAAACCCAACGCAGTGGTATCTGAATTCCATTTCAGAGAATCCAAGCATGGTAATTTTATGATTATCAATTATAATTGCATGGATTTCATGCACATTATTGCTTATATCTTGACATTTATATTTGAAAATCATTGTCATTTTTACATTTCTGTTTCATTGGTTTACTTAGAATGAATCAATTAAACAGAGCTTGCACAATATTCCATTTTAGCTACTTCTTATTGGCAACTGCCATGTTGCCCATGTACTTTAAAGATAGTAAAAGATACAGTTTAAAAAGTCATTCAAAGCCATAGAGAAGGGGTTGTTCGCGTTTTCTGTAGCGCTAAATCGACTAAAATAATTGAACGTTAACCTATTGATAGGATGCGAACCTAACGCAAAGTACGTTCTGCATATTTAAAATAAAAGAAAGAAAAAAAAGAGCTTTTATATAGAGCAAAACCCCCTTGACGTGCTCAAATCGATTTACAGAGGAGGGTCCCTGACTAACAGCAACACGTATAACGAGACACGTCACCTTTTTTCGAGACAACGCTGTTAACGACCAGGTACTCATATTACACCTGAATACGGTGAAAGAATGTGAGTAAAGAGTCGTTTCCAAGGACTCAACTATGCGCCAAGCAAGGCTCGAACCCATGACCTTTCGATCCAAAAGCTAGTGTCATACGACAAGACCGCATAGCCACACAACAGTCTAAACAGTCCCAACGATGTAGTCACTGCTTGCTGGGCATGACAGAGAGATCAGAGACAAGAAAAAACCTAAGACATCACCCGACACCTGTGCTGATACCTCTTCTTTTTAGGCTTTTAAGGCTTTTTTTCTATAATCAGCGGCGTACAATACGGTCTTGTGCGATAGGTTAATGCTCAAACTTGCAAAGATCATAAGGTGCAAACATACCTTGAAGTTGTTTTCTTCAATCCTAAGGGAAAGAAAACTCCACGTCGCCGTGGGAGATACCTTGAGCAAACTGAGGAATGAAGTCCCTCATGGGTGACATCAGAGGTCTGATCGGCCAAAAATTAAATAAAACATGGTGCGCAACGCTCTTTTGTAGACTTCAGAGTTTTGATCCGCCGATCTTGAAAATCGGGACTTCAGAGGTTTGATCCGCCGATCGTGAAAATCGGGACTTCAGAGATTTGATTCGCCGATCATCGATATACGAGATGAAAGTCGGTTTAGAGGAATTCAATCCCTCAAGGGAGACATTGTGATGCTCCGAACCGACTTCGGTCAAGAACCTGCCTCACAGAGCACTCCCTACATCACTAGGGACTTGCCACCAGTCCAACGTGTGCCCGTCGTGGTCAAGAGCCCGAAATGGCAGAGCATCTAGTTGGACGTTGCGTTGTGACGAAGCTTCCGATCGGGTTCGCGACCGTACACGATTGCGACGATGAGTTTGAGTCCTGGATAGATCATCATAACATAGTAGTGTGACGTCATTAGAACTGCTGCCATACACCTACTGACAAAATGTATTTTAACATTTTGGACAGAAATATTTTGTTTCGACATGTTAAGTGTTGCTGTTATGTTGCTTTTATATAGCGCAATGTTCACAGAGCGTGCTCAAAGCGCTTTACAAAGGGTCCTTGACAGACAGCAACACATTACATGTAGAACAAGACATTTTTCCGACAGAGACAATACTGATAACGGCCAAGTACTTATTTTACGCATGAGTGTGGTGAGAAAATGTGAGTAAAGAGCGTTTTCCAAAGATTCAACTATGCGCCAAGCAAGGCTCCGATCCGAAAGCGAGTATCATACCACATGACCACATAGCCGCCCTTGTAGTTGGTTAGGCGAGGGTTAATTTAATTGGACGAACCAGCTAGATCCCACTTGTGCAATTTAACCTCTGTTATATGTTTTCTCCATTAGGAGTTTTTGGTATGATTGGCGTCAGTCTCTACGGAGTCATAATCATCGGGGTGGCCAAAGATGGAAAGGGCGGTGTCCATTGGGCTTTCCCTCTCACTGCTTGTGCGGTCACTGGGCTGACCATCTGTGGCATTCTCATGGCCATCTCCAATAGGATCACGGTAAGTTCCATTCCCCTTGTAGTTCAACCGAGCCATGACGCAGAATTTATTTAGCTTGTTTTGTTTTTTTGTTTTTTTTTTGTTTGTTTCTTTTTTTTGTTGTTTTATTTTTGCCTCTGGAACAGAACACTGATCTATAAAAAAAAACACTTTCTGCTTCACGGCATGTAGATTGATTGCCGCAAAATAGTTTCAGGTCTATCTTAAAACCCAAACTTCTTAATCTCTGCTGAACATATAGAAGGCTCAGGAACAAAACTCAACTTAGCTCTGGATCGAAATATGTCCCGTTTCTTGTGAGGCTAGTGTTCTACTAATTGTTGAACCAATAATACCCTCAAGCATTATTAGGCCTTCTTCAACATGATATACAAATAAAACATACTTTTTTAGTAATTCTTCAATAAAAAGCTGAAAATTAAAGGCCATAGTCCAAATCTGTAATTATTCTGTACGTTATATAATTTGCCATTCTGGGCATTCATCGTTCACTACTTCGACTTTTTTTTTCATTCAGAAGATTGAGAAGAAAATAAGTAGGACGCTAAAAAAAGTCAAAGGCTTTTATTTATAAACGGTTTTGCTTTCGTTAATGATAAACGGAGCCGAAAGAGTACGTGTGGATACCTCATTCCAGTCCTTCTTTCATCATATGACTCTCAAGACATGAATCCTTCTTGGCTTGGGATGAAAATAGTATTTATTTCTCTGTCTCCGTTAAGGCGTCTGTCACCTTTTCTAGGTGTCACTTACTGGTTCTCCCTTTCTGAAAGCATGTATCTTAATTCGGTCGTTAGATTTAACAAAGATTTTGCAAATATTTATAATTTCTTTTTCGAGAATCCGGTTGTATCTGGTCCATTAGTAATAGACGATTTGTCAACTTTCATTTTCTGCAATTGAATTTTATTCACTAATGGCCTTTGTGTAATAAATTTGTATGTTTCGTACAAGTACACTTTTATCAGGTTCTTTTCTATTCTGATTATCTTTCCCTCTTCTACTTCAAATATTATTATATACAAAAAAATGTTTTTCACTGGAATGAAGTTTTACTCGGTATAATGTCTTACTGCCATGAGTTTAGCAATGATTACTGAAAGACTTGCTGCAAAGTTTTAAGATTTTCTGTATGAAAGAACAATGCCCTTATTTAAATTATTGCATTGAAAATACCCCAAACATTTTGAGGTGAGTAAATTTTTTGAAATGATTCAAATACTGTATTGAGTTGAGATAATATCAAGATTAGAACTTTCTCCAAAATCGGTCTTACCGACAATATTTTCTAGTTCTAGATTTTAAAAAGATTCATTTACATATCAAAACTTATTTCGTTTTCCAAACAGAGTCAGAATCCTATGTCGTATGCTGGGCAAGTTATTGGTCTTTCCTGTCAGAGTTCTCCCCGGAGTCGGGAAATTAGCATGCAAGATCGTCTAGTGTCTCCGCCAAATAGCCTTGCCACTCCATCGTCGGCCAACGGCAACGTTTTGGCTCCTTACAATGGCACAATGGAAACGGGTCAGAATTCGACCCAAATGAATCTCATCACAAGAACTGAGTCTTGTTTGAGTTCACACATGTCGTCGCCCGACTTGTTCACCTCAACAGCGGAGTTAGAAGCAGCAGCCGCAGCATCGCCCTCAACTCATCAAACGCACATTGTGGAGACACACGATCTGTACACTCGCCCTGCCAACCCAATTAAAAAACAAATCTTGAAACGTCAAGTGGAATCAAGAACTGCTCAAAGACGCTCGTGGCATTTCGACGACAAACAAGGAGCGTATTCAGTAAGTGACCTTATAAATAATCCACCAGGAACAACGTTGCCTCCTCTTGACACAAAAAGAAAAGATGTCATCAAGCCACCAGTTCCTCCGAGAAGGGATAAGATAGCACCACCGCCATCTGTAGGTCAAATTCCATTGAAACCTATTTCTGACCCGAGTAATGATTTAATGATTCTTGAGGATCCTATTGTGATAAAACCACCGTGTTCTTCCAAACCAAAATCTGACGCAAATGCCACAATAGATAATACAGACTTCAACAATAAAAAGAAACGGAACACAAACCCTTTCTTAGAGGATGTAGACATTTACGCTGGGGCAACAAATAGCACTGACAGTAATGGTGCAGATGGTGCTGAACTTTGGCAAAACCAGCCCTGGCCTGAACCGCCCACGGAAAATGAAATCCTCGGAGACATTGCAGGAGAAAATAAACCTCAGGGTCAGGCGAGTGTTTTTAGTCATAATCGTTCTGCCTCAAATTCAAATGAAATACCTGAGATACTACAATACCAGCCACATAATTCAAGCAGTTTATCTCGAACGCAAAGCACAAATAGTCGGCAAGGTGTAAGCAGCCACAGGACCTCAGCCTCACCCGTCCAAGAAATAGGGGGAAAGGGAATCAATGAAAGGAGACCCGGATCAAGGAGAGGTAATAGGGATTTGGAACAACACAGTAACAACAAACAAGATACTCAGGTGCCTGTAAGGAAAGAATACGACAACCCAATGTTCAATAGACAACCTTCACCACACTTAAACTCAAAAGGGAAACCCGGTGGTCCACCACCAGCATATGACTCTACCTCTTTCATAACCCCAGCCCCTCTCACATCGCCACCCCCTCCTAACTATGCAGCAACAGTCAATAAAAAAGATTCTTTCCATCCAAAACAAAGCCATAACACTTATGGAATACCCAATGGCCTTGAAATATCAACTAACCGTATCGCACGACACCAGGATACTCTTACTTTAAACCAAAACCAAAATCAAAAGCAATGTTTACAACCGCCCAATAAAAATCAAAACGGGCAACAAAAATTTTCACCGAAAACCAAACCAAAACCTACTGAAAAATCTCGACCTCGTCAGGTAAAACGAGAACACAATCAACGACGAACTGCTTCTGGAGATTCCCCAGTTCCCCGTACGCCTCCCCCTGGCTACTACAGTTCCAACCCGGATATTTCACGGCAGTCTCCTGGCGCATCTCCGAGGGTTGCACGGCGTCGACCCGAGAGTATGGGCCGTGAAGAGGTTCGAGTCAATGATGACAGAAACCCTTACCATCAAGGCATTTATAATACCAGTACAATTGCCAGACAATCTCCTTATTTCGCAAATCATCCACCTTGGGATTCTGATTTATAGTGAAATACAGAAATTAGTTCCAGGATATGTGCCACATGAAGTTTGTAAACAAGTTTCAGTTTGGGAATAAATAATGAGCCATTCTTCGATAATTTCATTACATGTTGCCTGATAAGTGAAGAGTAAATCAACATGTTTCCCTGCATTTACGTCTGAATGCATATGGGGGCAGCCTGATAAAAAGCGGTATGGTCACTACTTGGTCCACAAATGGTACAGAAAGTAACTTCCACGTTGCGCTGTGTGGCCTTGAGCAAATCACCTCGCCTGACATCTGGGTTATTCCAGCTCTCTTCCCTTGGAATAGAACGTGGGTGAAATAAGGGATTTTTCCTTATTATTTATAGTGTACGTTCCTGTAAGAGATATTCATAATATATTACTGAGTCGAGTACGGCAATAATCAGCCTCATTTGTCCGTGGCTGTTGGATTTTTCCTCACGAGAAACTGGCTTCACTGACTGTCTGGGAATCTCTTCATCTGTGTATAAAAATTATTTGTCCCCATACGATATTAAAATCAGACACACACAAACACACACACACACACATACGCGCGCGCGCACACACACACACACACACACACACACAGACATATATATATATATATATATATATATATATATATATATATATAAGATAAAAATGATGGGATATAAATTCAAAGGGAGCAGTGAATAATTTTAAATAGACAGATATCATTGTGCCCTGTGATGAAACCAGAACACATTGATGGTATGCCCATTGATTTTAATTTTGAAATTACATAAACAAGGGTTTAAGAGCAAAACCCAACTAATGTTATTTTAGACTTCCACAATGAATTCTTTTTTTCGAGCCAGGGTTGGGGAGGGGGGGGGGGCGATCTTATATATTTTTTCAACTTTTTTTTTTTTAAACATGTGATTTTACGATGTTCGTTGAAAAGTTGGTCATAAATTCTCACAAGGAGAGTTAACTTCGTCTAGCGTAAATTATAATTTCAAACCTCCAGTTACTTCCCTTCAACACAATCCTTTTGCCTTCCGTTAATCATTACTTGTACACGATAACTGCTCTATCAAAAAAGGAAAAGAAGTAATGAGGCAAATTTACAGAAAAATGATCCGAGACCATGTAACCACAATTCCCTCACAGTGAAGTGAGAATATTTGTTTAACAGAACATGTAAAATATTACGGAATATGCTTAATAAATATAGATGTTAAACATCTGTCACCTATTTCATTTTATATGTCTTGTCGATATCATTTTAACTAAATTGTATTATGCAAATATTATAAAAATTTCAAGGAGTTTAAGAGTCAACAACCATAATTTTTCTCTGAGCAAATTATGTGATATTCAACAACACCAATAATTATTGTAATTATAGTAATAGTGTGTCACAGATTATTTTACATTGTGAACATTTATTGTGAGGGGAGTCAATATAGATGTCAATCAATTTTGTTGTTGTTATCATCATCATCATCATCATCATCATCATCATCATCATCATCATCATCAGCATCATCACCATCATCATCATCATCATCATCATCATCATCATCATCATCATCATCATCATTATTATTATTATTATTATTATTATTATTATTATTATTATTATTATTATTATTATATTATTATTATTATTATCATTATTATTATTATTATTATTATTATTATTATTATTATTATTATTCGGTTCGGTGACAATAATAATAATAACAATAATAATAATAATAATAATAATAATAATAATAATAATAATAATAATAATAATAATGATGATGATGATGATGATGATGATGATGATGGTGATGATGATGATGATGATGATGATGATGATGATGGTGATGATGATGATAATGATGATGATGATGATGATGATGATGATGATGATGATGATGATGATGATGATGATGATGATGATGATGATTATGATAAAAGAGACCCCCTACCCAATTTCCGATAGGAGCAATCACAGGAATTTGATCCAGATCTGCTATAAGCGACGAACATAAAATCCGTAGACCCCTATATTTTGGAAAAAAGATCCAAATTTTAAGAGAAAAAAAATAAATTTCTAATTGCTAGGGTTTTACTTTGTTTTTCTATAAATCATTCTGTTGAATGCTTTCGAATTGATGCATTGTTGCCCAATTTGTCCCAACATTAATCTTTTATTTAAAATACATCTTTTATTACTTTTTCTCCACAATTTTGGTTTAGAAATTTTAAACTGGAGAAAAAATTATTGAAACTGGCCAAGTCCCCTCCCCCCTTTCCCCAAGTCTGTATAGTTAGCTATGTACCGACGTGAACTTTTTTACAGGTCTGATAACCCAGCGCGATTATGGGCTTGATTTAATATTGGTATAATGGACAATATTTTACTTTTGTTCGAGAGCATTTGCATTATAACAATTAGCCCATAACAATTAGAGTTGTTAGACCTAAAAATAAGTACACGTCGATACCTAACGATCAAGTCTATAATTGGAAGGTCTGCAAGCCATATTCATTTTCTTAATTCAGAAAAGTGAGTGGAGCAGGCACTTATGTTGGTAACAACAAGAGATGAAGTGAGTAGAAAAGTGCCAGAAGACAATAGAGAATAAAAATTTTCGCGGCGATGGTGGGGTTTGAACCCGCGACCTTATTGGTACGTACCAATAAGGTCGCGGGTTCAAACCCCACCATCGCCGCGAAAATTTTTATTCTCTATTGTCTTCTGGCACTTTTCTACTCACTTCATCTCTTGTTGTTACCAACATAAGTGCCTGCTATTCATTTTCTTGTGAGTCGATTGCTGTCGATTTATCATTCAGTCTATTTATTTAAGTTACTACTGCCGTTCATTTTTATTCTTTTAATGGCTAGAAATATTTTTTCAACTTAAAAAAAATCTTAATTTAAATTAGCACTCGACTTGTTAAATATCATTAAACCTGAATATTCTTTTAAGTCTCAAGATTAAAAAAAAAAACAAAGTAAAAAGAGTTCCATGATGAATCTAATGGTATTTGAAGATAACTACGTCTGATCACAATAAAAATAGTTTACATTGTGCCAGACTATTCAATCCTGTTTTAATGCTATGTAAGTGGTGGACTTTGAAACGATTTATGATTTAGAATTTTATTTTTCTGCAAGAATGCAAATGCTGCTGCTTGGATCTCAAAGAAGTAAATAACTAAGGAATAAATGGAATAGGAGATTTAATTTGATTTACAATAACAAATTATGTGCACTTTTCGAATTACTCCCTGATCAACAAAATGCGACGAATAAGACACGAGAAGAGAAATATGAGAGGAGAGGATGGCGATGTAAAGGAGAATGGTTCGCTACAGCAATGCCATTCTCTTATTTCACATTAGTTTTTAGGGTCTCATTCGTCAAGTTTTGTTGTCAAAGGAGAATCTTTAACGTCTGCATCATTTGTCATCATAAATTAGTTGAAGATTCGAATCCTTTATATTTTTCTTTGTCATTTTTTCTTTCACATAATTAAAGTGCCCTGGTCCTTTACTGTAAAGCTGAGATTAAATTTCTTTCCAATCGTTTGCTCAGTTTTAATGCAGATCTAACTGGAGTGGTTCAGATGCTAAAATGGGATTTGAAAGTTAAATTTGATTTGTTATAGCTGTAAGAAATTATTTTAATTCTCATAACTAAACATAAGATTGTTCGACAAAATAAGAAAATCTTAACCAATGTCCCATAATATGGACAATAAATTTTATTTTGCATCTGATCATCTCAACAAAATACAATTTTGAAGAAGTGGGTTGCAACAGAGCCAAGCCTATGAATGATTGAAGAGATTCAAGTCACCTTAGGTTTTAAAATAGAATTGAATATTCCAAAATAAGAGAATCGACTTTACACATTTTTTTTTTCAATTTAAAAATTTGAAACATTATTTGCATTTTTTCACAATGACTATCTAGATCTATTCCATTGTTAGAAATCTGAATAGGTGTGTATGGGTGTGTATGATCTTGCACCAGTGCCTGCTCCAAAAATTTTTGTTTCTCATTGTTTGATACACTACGGAAACCATTCATTGTTAAAAACACAATCTATATCTTATCTTATCTTACGTTATCTTCCAAAAGGCAAAGAAGGATCATTTATCCTTTCAATGCCTTATACATGACATGATATTGAAATAATATTACTATATCACTTAATTTGTTTTTGATAATGAGTAACATTAATCATAATTGTGTCTCAACTAATTCAATTTGTTTAATCGATTAATTTCTGAAATTGGTGAACAGGACTAGCTATTTTGTTTCAAATGTACTTCAAAATGTACCCCTAATAAAGAGCATCGTCTAAATTTAAATTTACACCTTGTAACATTTCCCCCCAATTTATCACCTCTTTTAAAAGAAACAGGAGAGTGCAGAAAAGACTCCTAAAAGCAAGATCGTCCTCAGCACTAGTGGGCAAATAAAAATTCTGGAAAAGAAAATATTCTGCTTCATTTTCTTTGTAAAGAGAACATGCACATTATAAATAAATAATGATAGATTCATATAGACAGCATGGCGTATCCTGGGATGGTTATCTTAACACTTACCATCATTTAATGTGTCACAACATCCTAACTTTAAAGGGTTGACTTAACAATATGAGTTGGTGGTTGATATTCGCTCCTTTTTTCCCTCTCTTTTTATATTTTAAATTTTACTTTCTTTATCCATTTATTTATTTATTTTTGTTCTTGGATGACTTTTTTGTTTCAAAAATCTTCTTAATATCAACTTGTTTTAAAATCATTTTGCCGAATAATTAACATTAAATCAATCCTTTTAAAAAATTTACATCGTTTTTAATACATCATACTCAGCCATCCAAATTTGAGTTTAGATACAAGCACATGATTACATAATTTGTGAGACCCGAAAGATAAAAATGCATTTTGCTATGACAAGCAGGTTCATTTTCCATAATATGACGTGTTATTAATATGAAAAGCTTGACAAACCGTAAATCGTGATTTCTCAAAATGAAATCAAACTCACTAACTTATAATTTAGAAACTGAACTTTTCAACAAAAGAAAAATATATATAGCCTTCTTTGATGAATATGACAGTGAACATGCGCGAAGCTCCTTAACAATGAGTTACAACATATTTTTTTCGGATGGGAGACAACGCTGTTGACGGCCAAGTAGTCATTTGATACCTGAGTATGGTGAGAGAATGTGAGTAAAGAGCCTTTTTCAAGGACTCAAATAATATGCTCCCCTCAGAGCGGGACTAAAACCGAAGAACTTCCGATCCGAAGGCGATTGTCATACCACAAGACCACACAGCCGTGCAAATAGCAGGGAGAATTAGGTTAAAATCATGCAAATCGGGTAGAGAACATGAAAGATACAGGCTACCATTAAGAATACGTACTAGAGAACCATAATTAATCATAAAGTTTCGTTTTGATGCCTTTGTTTTTACTGATTACAGCCAAATTACCTAGGGGAAATAAATGCGTAAATACAGATACGAGTACTTGCGTCTTATTCATTGCACAGTTTTAATTATTACAAGGTAGTCCCAGGATTGAGAGTTTTAGCAAGATAATATTCATTTTAATCGATCGATATTTGAAGAACGAGTTTCTGGCTAAAATTTCAATATTTGTTGTTTTTTTTCCAAAGTACGGGAATGTACTCGTAGAACCTAAAACTATGAGTCCATAATCGTGTGCTCTTGGAATCTACATCTGTTCTCTATTTGAACCATTTCCCCTATGTCTTACTGTTTTCTTGAAGTCCTTTTAACTGTACATCGAGAATGTTTTAACTATCCAATTTTCTTCCTTTATGTTTACTGGCGCTGATATGACCTAAATGTGTTGAAAGCGTCGTAAAACCCTTAAACATAAAAACAAACAACATTTTGACTACCTGTGTTCGTAACGCAATTCATTATATATATATATATATATATATATATATATATATATATATATATATATATATATATATATATATATATGTGTGTGTATGTGTGAGTGTGTGTGTGTGTGTGTGTGTGTGTGTAAAGTGCTTTGAGATGTTTGGTTTATGGAAAGCGGTCAACAAGTGTTATTTATTATTATTATTATTATTATTATTATTATTATTATTATTATTATTATTATTATTATTATTATTATTATTATTATAGTTATTATTATCATTGTCATTATTATTATTATTATTATTATTATTATTATTATTATTATTATTATTATTATTATTATTATTATTATTATTATTATTATTATTATTTTACTATACGCATCGTCATAATAATAATAATAACATGATAAATGAATGTACTTCGTCTATCAGGAGAGACCAATTATAACAATATGCTCAGATCATGGTATTAACTCTTGAATAAACTTTTCTATAAATGCAATATTATATTTTGCTTATTATTTGTTTATTTGCCAGTTTGTTTAATGGTGAAAAAAGGGGAGGGGGTGTTTGTTTTGTTTGTTTGTTTTTTTCATCACTTACAAATTTTTGTTTTGTTTTGTCCTTAAGAGTTTTACGTCACTTGTGACACATTTAGGTAATTTCAACGTCCGTAAAAAGGAAGAAACTGGAATATTGAAACAAGTAATCTTACCCAAGAAAAAGCAAGACATAGGGAACTGGTTCAAATAGAAAATAGTTGAAGATTCCAGGCACACACTATCAGTGATCTTAGTTTAAGATCAACTAAAAGTCTCACTCAGACACCATTACAGGAGACCACTGAGAGGAGAGCACTCAAATATTGACAGAATATATTAAAAACAGAAAAGATAACTTACAATCCGTAAAAGAAATATGATTTACAAGGGGGAAAATCATTTCCCAGAACTAATAATAAACGTTTGACTGTTTTCCTCTCAACCAAGGACTCCAGCAAAGGCAAGGACAAAACCAAGCAATCCCATTCCAAGACAAAGACAAAGTGCATCTCGGAAAACTGATATAAAGGGATAGAGGGCACAGCAAGTAACTCCCTTGCTCACTGTGGAAGGTTAACGGACACTACCCAGTTACAAAATTTGATTTCATGAATAACCAAACTTGAGCATTAAATAAAACGTAGCATTTATACAGAGCAATTCCACTAAACGTGCTCAAAGAGCTTTACACTGGGCTCCTATCAGCATCATTTAACAAGTTGGGCAAGGACATGAAGCCTTTTAGGCGATATTACAATATTCTTTTCGGACAGACACCATTGTTAACGACCAGGTACTCATTTTACACGGTACGCTACAGAATGAACACGTGAGTGAAAATACCTTCAAGGGACACTCTCTCTGACGCTAAGAGTGGGCTCGAATCCTGGACCTTCCAGTCTGAAGCGAGTGTCATACCAATTAACCAGTAGATTTTTGACCAATCAAAACACGGAATTTCTGACACACCACACGTGCTCGGACAAACATAGTTGGTTCATTATAAACAACGTGAATGAAATCGACCTCTTTCTGATCATTGTCAGTTTTTATACCGCCAAATGGGTAGATAGATATCACACGATTTTCTCGATCATATTATAAACGTTCAAGTTTACAAGTTCTGTGCTGGTTCTATTGATCAAGCGGTAGAACAGTGGGTATTTTAATATGAGACATACCATCGATAGTAAAACCTGTGCTGTGTGTTATGTCAACCAATAACGGCCATTGTTTACAGCATTACGACTGTCCGAGGGGCGTGGTTATCTCAGTGTCTATAGATGGTATGCGCTTGGCTAAGAAACTCACAACATTGCCATCCGGAAGTATAACGGACCAAAACACAAAACTATGTGTAACTAGACTATGAACTTTTATAGTCCAGTTAATACAATTTAGTGAGAATTACGTATAATCATGGATGGCAAAATACAATAACAAAGATTGAGTGACATCAACTTCATTCTATCTACTAACTTATAAATGATGTCAAGAGACAAGTCTTAAGTGTCAGGCAAAAATTTAACGAAGGTTACGGTGTTTCTGTAATTAAATAGTAGGGTTCACTTACAACAAAAATTAGATCCAGAATTCAATTCTTCATTAACTCGAAGCCTAACACTTCCCTAAACATTACATCAAAATGCACAGAGACATCACCAAAAGAAAGTGAATTGTCGTGCGGCTATGTGGTCTTGTGGTATGACATTCGCTTTCGGATCGGAAGGTCCTGGGTTCTAGCCTCGCTCGATGCATAGTTGAGTCATTGGCAAAGGCTCTTTACTCACAGTCTTTCACCGTACTCATTTGTAAAAGGAGTATCTGGCCGTTAACAGCGTTGTCTCGGTCGGGGGAAAAATGTAAGATCGCCGAACAGGCGTCATGTTTCGTTCTACATGTTACATGTTACTGTTGGTCCGGGACCCTTTGAGCACGCTTAGTGGATGTGTCGCTAAGTAAAAGTTCAGTTGTTATTTTTTAGTAGCAATGAAAGAAACAACAATCCAAATAGGGAACAATTGAAAACAACTACACTATTCAATTTCTTTGGGTGTCGTCGCCTTACGTTGTGACGAGTTTACAAACGATATGGCTCAAATCAAACCACAGCTACCTTGGCGACATGCCCGAGCGACCCCCCCCCCCCCCCCCCCCCCCCTAAGAATTGTATACTCGACACATTTTCCACGAACCATGCAGCAATGATACAACAATAATAAAAATCAAAACCATCTACTGAAAGAACCAGACTTTTATTTTGCAGGTAGAAATAGCATTAATACGGGTATAACAAAATTGACTTAAATCAGCTTTTAAAAATCAACAGTAAAACAATGCTCAACAAAGTGTGACAGAAACATTCAAGCATGTTTCACTTCATTCCAAGATTCAAATTTGATTATTATTTTAGTAGATTGTAGTTAAATTTTACTAGCTAATAAAGGAACTTAATACGGCATTCAAATAGCAAAGTGGATAATAGAAGATGCAAGATATAACAAGAGATTCTAAGAACTACAACATCTAAATAGCCATAAATTAAATTCCTCATAGAATAGTATTATTGTTGTTATTATTATTATTATTAAAGTGGAAATCTGACAAAACACAGAATATCAAAAAATGAAAAATAAAAAGAGTATAAAGTCATGGACGGAAAAATCCAACATATTAACATAAAAACTGGATTTCCATTCACTCAGCTGTATGTTTATTAATTGTAATAAAATACATCACGATTAAACGTGTACGTTTGAGAATGTATACAGATATACAGAGCATCTGCAATTTCAGTTGTTATTTTAAGAACAAGAAAAAGATATTATCACAATTAACCTATTTAAAAATAAACAACTTCTAGTTTGTCGCGAATTAGACTTCGATAATAAATATAATAATTTAATCAAATCGTAATTCGATATCTTTACATTTTGATTTTTTTCTCTTTTATTTATTTATTTTTACTTTTTAATTATTTACCCTCCTTCCTTTCTTTTTTTTTTTTTTTTTTGGTTTGTTTAGTTTTACATGGGGTGTCCCAACTCTTACCCAAATGGATTTGTTTCGAGCCCAGGTATACTCGTTTTTTTTTTCTTCCTAACACCACTGTCACATTGAAATATGTAACACTTACAGTGAAAGTAGTGTGAGTCTCAAAAGTTTTGGGTTAAAGAATTGACAAGTTGAAGGTCATCTCAATATGTTACTCACGGTTCAAAATAGTACATGTCGGGTTGAATAGTAAGCAAAAAGTTGATTAATTTTATTATTTTAAAAAATGAAACTTGAGTGAAGTTGCTCTGTTTTTAATTTCATAATAATTGTCTCTTATTGATGCCGGACATAAGCACTGTTTACATGGATCTTCTTCTAGGTTCCATGCCTGGTCCAGGCTTCGGATACTGCATGAATTATCTCTCTCCATTCCTCCCTGTCTCTTGCTTTTTCAAACAGCTCTTGGATTGTTAGGTTGGTGAAGCCCTTCAGTTGGTCTATGAGTGTTTTTCTTTGTCTCCCCCGGGCGCGTTTACCAGGTATTTTTCCACAACTTGCCAGGTATTCATTCTTATCTTTCCTTACTATGTGTCCGAAAAAGGATAGTTGTCGATCCACTATTAAGGGCATTAGTTTCCTTTGTTGGTATGTTTGTTTTAGCACTTCTTCGTTCGTTTTGTGTGCGGTATACGATATTCTCTGCATCCTTCTCAAGCACCACATTTCAAAAGCTTCAATGTTCTTTTGTGTTTCTGCATTTGTAGTCCAGCTTTCGCATCCGTAGAACAAGATTGGCCACACGTAGCACTTCAAGACTCGGAATCTAATCCCGAACGACATCTGTTTGTTTTTCAAAATGTTTCCCAGGTCCATGAAGGCCTGTTTGGCTTGAGTTATTCTTGCTCGTATGTCTCGGTTACATCTTCCATCTGTTGTCACTATTGAACCTAGGTATTTAAAACTTTCTACGTTGGTAAGCTGCTCGCCGTGAATCGTTATATTGCAGGTGTTGTTGTTTTCGGGGTTTTTCTGTATTACCATGCATTCTGTTTTGGTGATATTCACTTCCATTCCCTTGGCTTCACTATCTACTACCACTTTGTCAACAATCTTTTGAAGTTGGATTTCTGATGTTGCAATGAGTACCGTATCGTCTGCGTATCTTATATTATTTATGTTGTGACCTCCTACTTTTATTCCCTCCATATTATTTATGCCCCTCATGATTGTTTCTTGGTATAGATTAAACAGATCTGGTGAGGCAACACACCCTTGACGGACTCCTTTCTTAATAGGAATGGAATTTCCTGTAGAGTTTCCGATTTTGATAGATGCCTGCTGGGTGTAGTATAATGTTTGCATGAGTCTGAGGTCTTTCTCATCAGCGCCAATGGAGTGCAGTTGTTTTAGTATTTCTTCGTGGCGTACTCTATCAAAAGCTTTTTTGTAGTCGACAAAACAGAGGTATAGTGGGGTCTGAACCTGTATAGCTCTTTCACTTAAAACACGGAGGAGGTATATTGCGTTCCTTGTCCCTCTGTCAGGTTGGAATCCATATTGTTCTTCTGCGATTTCGGGGTTAATCTTATTCCTTAGCCTGTTGATAATTATACGCAACAGTATTTTGTTGATGTGACTTATTAAACTTATAGTTCTAAAATTTTCGCATCTGACTGCACCTGCTTTCTTTGGTATTGCTATGAAAATAGAGTTACAGAGATCTTCTGGAATTTTCCCAGTATTGTATATATTGTTGAATAATATGTGAAGTTCATCAATTGCTAGATCTCCTAGGCTTTTTAATACCTCTACAGATATTTCATCAGGGCCTGTTGCTTTACCATCCTTCATTCGTTCCATGGCATGTTCAATTTCACTTTTGGTGATGTTTGGTCCGCTTAATGGTTCTTTGAATTTCAGTGGTGGTTCATTTCTATTTGGATCATTGTACAGTTCGCCTATGTATTCTACCCATCGGCTTTCTATATGTTGTTCTTCAAATAGCAGTTCCCCTTGTTTGTTTTGGATACAACTTCCTGCTGCTTTGCTTTTCCTTTTCCCTGATAGTTCTTTTATTCTTTGGTGAGCTTGTTGGGGTTGGGTTTGTATTCTCTTTCGATTTCGCAGCATTTCCAATCTAGATAGTTCTCGTGTGCCTCGATGCATTTGGATTTAATGTGGTTGTTCAATGTTTGGTATTCTGCAGACCCTCTGTTGCATTTTCGTCTTTCTTCAAATAGGTTTAGAATTTCATTTGTCATCCATTCCTTTTTGCTGTTTGTTTGAGCTATTGGTAAATGCTTTTCTGTAGTTGCTTTGACACACTTTTGGAATATATCAAATTGTTTTTCACATTTTTCGTTATCAGGTTCACTTTGGCTTTGTATCATGAGTGCATTTTCAAATTCTTCTCTCATTTTTGTTTGTATGCCATTGTCTTACATGGATGCCCTTTGCTAAATTCTTTTAAAAAGCCCAGGGTGAAAAAGGCAATGATGATGATGAATTTTTTTCTTGTAAAGAGGGTATGGAAATATTTCATACAGAGCTTCTCTTCATCAAATGCCACCACCCTTAAATCATTGAAAAGGGTACATACCAGGGCCTTATAGTGACTAAAGTACGACTTAAGTACATACCCATCTAGATTCCCTTTCACATTGCGTTGAAACAACCAATGCTTTTATCTTTTAAAAATTAACTTACAAGTATCGAACAAAATCAGTCGGAAATGTTCAAAAAGGCTGTTTTCTGGTTTTAGCCACAACTGCAAACTTGATAATAAAACATGGGAAAAGATATGAGTTTATCGAGGAAGGGGGATGAGTGTACTGATAAATAACAGGAGAAAAAGAGAAGAAAAAAATAGATATATATTTAAAAATGAGTTTTTTTAAAAGTAATCAACAACTTGTGACCAATCATCTCTGACCAGTATCATGTCTGAATGAAGTTTTTAAAAAGTAATAAAAAATAAATCTACGGTTTAAAATATGAACTTGGGTTTAACCTGTTATGTGTCGTACTCTGGAAAAACAAGTATTTAAAAATTTGTCTAAAAATTTGTCAAAAACGTCGTCCGTATATTGATGGATTTAAATGACCTTCATCTTGGCAAAAATTCCCAAACATTTCGAGAAGTTCCAGGTTTGAGAGTTTTTGCAAAGATAAGAGTCATTTAAAACGATCGAGACTTAACGGACGAGTTTTCTGGACAAATCTTTAAGGACATGTTTTTTATTCCAGAGTACGGCAATTAACTGGTGAAAATTTGATGTCATTTAGGAGAACTAAAAATTTTCCCTTAATCATTTGCTTCTTACCGACATTATATCAGAGTGATGCAGTGGGCCAATGATCTTGAAATTATTTCAAGTTAAAGTCTGATTATATTTTATAAAATTACAAATCAGATTGAAAGACAATGACTGTATTTAACATGGCGTATAATAAAGAAAATTAATTGATGGGGATTTAACAAGAGTTACTTTTGGCAAGAATATGTCATCAAAGATATAAAAAACTGAAACTGATAACAAATGCTTCTGGGTGCGGTTCCTGACCTCCCATGGTGGGCAGAGAGGCACTTACTGTATCTTCTAACCCCTTATATCTGTTTTCAAACAGGCTTTCTGTCTTTGTCTTGGGATGAGATTACTTGTTTTTTTCCTGGCCCTGACCAGATATTCTAGCTTGGAGGGAAACATCAAAGGTATAGTTCGAGTTTTGGGAAACGATAATTTTGTCTTGTAAATCACCTCTCTGTTATGCATAGTGAGGACCTGTGCTTGTGTCTGGATAAGACTTTTAGGTGATCTCAAACATAGTACTTTGATAGTGTGCTCTTGGAGTCTACATCTGTTTCTTATTTGAACCAATTCACCTTTGTCTCCCTTATTCTTGGATGCTTTAATTGTAATTCTACAACTTTTTACGATCCCATTTTCTTCCTTTTTACTGGCGCTGATATGACCTAAACGTGTTGCAAGCGCCGTAAAACCCTTAAAAACAAAGAAAAAAACAACCAATGCTTGCTTCTATTCTCGATTAGGCCAATCTTAGATTAGTGACATGAGATAGTAAACATGAATCATAAGGAAAATGCAAATGTTACTCATTAAACTTTTAGCCTCGGCAAAAAAGTGACGAATAAAGAAAAAAAAAAATAAAAAAAAAAAATAAAAAAAAAGAAAAAAAAAAAAAAGAGAGAGAGAGAGAGAGAGAGAGAGAGAGAGAGAGAGAGAGAGAGAGAGAGAGAGAGAGAGAGAGAGAGAGAGAGAGAGAGGAGAGAAAGAGAGAGAGAGAGAGAGAGGAGAGAAAGAGAGAGAGAGAGAGAGAGAGAGAGAGAGAGAGAGAGAGAGAGAGAGAGAGAGAGAGAGAGAGAGAGAGAGAGAGAGAAGTGAAAGGGAATGGGGTCTTACAGGTCAAAATTATCATATATCATACTTTTTTAAAATCTCAGTGATATGCAATACTAAATAATATTTGTTTGCTAGCAACATAAAATAATTTGGAGAATACTCAATTATAGATATAGTGATGCTATGCGTTTATCCAAAAAGCTCATATCATCCTCCAGCCGGATATAACGAATAACACACAAAACTATGTGTAACCTTAAACATTTATAGTCTGATTGATTGAATTTCATGCGAACTACTCATAAAAAAGGCTGGCAAAAAACAATAACAAAGAGGCGAGTGACATCAATTTCGTTCTATTTATAGATGAAGATAAATGACAACTTATTTTGTGTCAGAACAGAAGATACAATTATCCGATTATTTACTCAACTCTTTAGTGTATTTGTCATCGGATTTTTGTAATGTGTGGAATTTGCAGAATTTTGGACTTATGACTGAGATATTTAAACAAATGTAACCTTCTGACTGGTACTATGGTGGTATGGAGCCCAAGTTACATTAAAGTAAATTCAATCAAAAATATGAAATCTAGGGTTTAAATGCTTTATGAAATGATATTAAACTTCAAACAAATTTCATATCTTATTATGAATTAAATTCTTGATCAACATCGTTGACATATTATTGTTTTAAGAAGATCTGTCACAAAAATGTAGTGTTAAATTTCTGCATTTTAAAATCTAATTTTGATTCCTTCATGGGCAATGAATATGATAGCAGCGGAATTTTTTTTCATAATAAAAACAGGCCATATTGTTTCATCCCATCGACAGTTTGCCGCATACTGTCAAAACGCATTATGTCATTTGTCATACATTTGAGGAGGAGAGTGTCAAAACCTGCATGGTCGGATTTTCATCATTCAGAGGAAACTGAAGTTTTTAACAATATTTTTTTTTTCGTCACGTATTTAGTGACTTAAAGAGGAATATATTGGCATTGTTTGCTTCATTGAATAATCTCTTAAGTGTTTTGACACTGCAAACTTTTCTGGTTATTCTAAGGTGTGTAAAAGATTGTCTGGACGTGACTTTGCAGGCGTTTACAGTCAACTACCTAATTTATTTTTTGAGTTTATGATATTTTGGCAAGTTGAGGATGATCTTGATTCTTCAATATTTGTGCTGTACTCTAGAGAAAAAAAACCCAGACGTTTGGAAACTTTTATCTAGAAAACGTGTCCTTCAAATATAGATCAATTAATGTGACACAGATCTTGTCAAAATATTTTCCAACCTGGAACTTCAGGAAGTCTCAGGTTTGAGAGATTTTGACAAGATGAGTTCATTATAGTTGATAAATATTTGAAGGAGTTTCAGACCAAATGCACTTTACAAAGGCTCCCTTGCCAACAGCGACACTTAACATGTAGAATGGTACATGGCATCTGTTAGGTGATATTACAATTTTGCGGACAGAGACAACGTTGTTAATGACAGGTACTCATTTTACACCTGAGTAAGGTGAGAGAATGTAGGTAAAGAGCCTTTTCCAAAGACTCCACCATGCCCAAAGCGAGGCCTGAACCTAGGACCTTCTGATCCGAAAGTGAGTCATACTACAAGATCACATAGCAGCACAGTATCCAACTGGTCAGTTTTGATTTAAACTAAAAAGTTAAGGAGATAAAATAAGAATTATAAAGTAAGAATAATACAATTTTAACATGAAAAAAATGAAAAAATTCATTGCATCTTATGTGAACTCTTGTGCTTTCCTAATGATGCTAGCCTGTACAGATCTATATAAGGCAGCCACGTTCCCTGAACCAAATCCCGTCGCCCCTACACGTTGTATTAATTCCATGAAAAAAGGATCCTTTGGAAGGAGGGGTTCTGTAAAGATCTGTAATAGATACCTGGGAATTAAAAAATAAACAAACAGACAAGCGTTTAACAAAATTATTGATTTTAACATTAGTAGTAGTAGTAGTAGTAGTAGTAGTAGTAGTAGTAGTAGTAGTAGTAGTAGTAGTAGTAGTAGTAGTAGTAGTAGTAGTCGTAGTAGTAGTAGTAGTAGTAGTAGTAGTAGTAGTAGTAGTATAGTAGTAGTATAGTAGTAGTAGTAGTAGAAGTAGTAGAAGTAGTAGGTAGTAGTAGTAGTAGTAGTAGTAGTAGTAGTAGTAGTAGTAGTAGTAGTAGTAGTAGTAGTAGTAGTAGTAGCAGTAACATTAGTAGTAGGAGTAGTAGTAGTAGTAGTAGTAGTAGTAGTAGTAGTAGTAGTAGTAGTAGTAGTAGTAGTAGTGATAGTAGTAGTAGTAATAGTAGTAGTAGTAGTAGTAGTAGTAGTAGTAGTAGTAGTAGTAGTAGTAGTAGTAGTAGTAGTAGTAGTAGTAGTAGTAGTAGTAGTTAGTTTTGAAATAGTAACAGGTGTTTTAAAAGGTGAGCATTGGGTTATTTTGCGCAGTTTAAATTGCATTTTAGAGCTTGTAATAACGAAAATATTATAAAATCTAAAATGCAATTTAAACTGCGCAAAATACTCTTGCAATAAAACACAGAAAAAAATGCGTTTTCAATTTTGATGGCAACAAAGTAAATTATCTAACCAAAGCACAATGAAACAAGCTAAAATGGATATGACCCTATTTATCACAACCTTCCGTTTATTTATCCCCAAGGGGGAATTTGTCTAAAGGGCCGAACACAATGAAAAAAAAAATAAATTAAAAAAAAATTAAAAAATTGAGCATTTATATAGCGCAATATCCACTTAACGTGCTCAATGCGCTTTACAAATAATGGAATAACACATGCATCAGCTGCAGCGCATTGCCACAAAGTGACCTTGGGCATGGTGACTTACTCAGGGCCAGATAACTAGGCAGGGAGTCGAACCCGGTACCTTCTGGGTACAGAGCAAAGACCACACATTTGTCCTATGATATGCCCCTAATATTGAGCTTTTTGCGTACGTGCCCGCCTTTCTTGTATCCCGGCCGCCGGGCGGCTATGCAAAAACAACGGTATAGGGAATGAGATTAGCGGAAGAGTAGCGTCCCTTGATTGGACGTCACCCATAGTCTGTGACGTCACCGGCGGAAAAGTTATTAGAGAGAGAACGTCATGTTGGTTGTGCGCATGCGTCTCTCGTCCTCGCAGAAGCAACATGACGTTCCCTCTCTAATAACTTTTCCGCCGGTGACGTCACAGACTATGGGTGACGTCCAATCAAGGGCCGCTCGTCTTTCGCTAATTCACTCCCTATACCGTATATTGGGAAAGACGCAGCCATAAACCTTTTATATTTAACACATACCTTTCGGTTGCATCACCCTTCTGATCAGCCTCCGTGTCCCCAATCCTGTTTGCCTCCGTATCGATCAGGATACCGTTTTGACGTAAAACTCCCACGTCTTCTCCGGCCTTTTCGATATCTGGCAAACGCCCAATCTGGTTATAAATAAGTATATCCGGTAATACCTTACACTGATAAAATGCTTTTAATAGTTTCTTTAAAAAATAGTTTTTTTAATATAAATCAAGGTGGCCTCTAACGTGTCAAACATTCGCAAACATGCGACTTCATTGTGATACAATGGAAACACCTATTATAACTGTAGATGATTATTTCCTCAAATAAATTACTGATTTGCTAGTTTTACATAATGCATGGTCCTATCAATCGTTATCATCATCTACGATCTTAGCAAGAGGAAGAACCCTTAATTTAATCGAAATTTTAGCCAGATATTTTTGATCGATACTTTCTAGTTATAATATCACAAAATTGTGATTATTTAAAATGTCCAAATATAGGCAACATTATTGATCATAATAATAATATCACCATGCCTACATTCAGACAAAGTATTCACCAACAATTATGGTATGATTTTATAACCAAAAATACAACGGTGTAATTAAAACAATCTGTCATTTATGACTTCAGAAGAAAAAAAAAGGAAATAAAAAAATATTTAAAAAATTTAGTCCATATTATTATCTCGCCCAATCTGGCTAAATGAGTTGCACATTAGCACAATATGACGTCTAGTCTAAAATTAATACTAACCACACTTTTAATATTATAATACACAAGTTCAAGTTAAAGGAAAGGTCGCGCTACCGTGGCAAAGCAAAATCAGCCAAACGTGAGAGTATGGTAAGTCACAATCGATTTTAATTGCGTACATCATCGCCGTCTTACGATAGGTGAAACTTCATGTGGTTGGGCTTTTTTTTTTTTTTTTTTTTTTTGAGATTTCTATATAGGGCAACATTCACTTAACGTGCTCAAAGCGCTTTACAAGGGGTCCCTTGCTAACGGCAACATGTAACAATTAGGACGGGACATGACGCCTGTTAGGCGATATTACATTTTTTTTTTTTCCGGACAGAGAAAACGCTGTTAATGGCCAGGTACTCATTTTACACCTGAGCGGTAAGAGAATGTGAGTAAAGAGCCTTCTCCAAGGACTCAACTGTGCGCCGAGCGAGGCTCGACCCCAGGACCTTCCGATCCGAAAGCCAATGTCATACCACTAGACGACATAGCCACACACTTCATGTGGTTGACCTAGAAGCACAAGGATCAAGTGGCTCAATGGATAAGGTAACTTGGGAACCTGAGTTCGAGTCCCTTTATTAGCAAGTAATCTATATTTTTTCTTTGGGTAGTAAAATCTTTAAACCTTCGCTACTAACTACTACTACTACTACTACTACTACTACTACTACTACTACTACTACTACTACTACTACTACTACTACTACTACTACTACACTGATATTACTACTACTATTACTGCTACTACTACTACTACTATTACTACTACTACTACTACTACTACTACTACTACTACTACTACTACTACTAACAAGATATGAAGTGAGTAGAAAAGTGCCAGAAGACAATAGAGAATAAAAATTTTTTTTCGCGGCGGTGGTGGGGTTCGAACCTGCGACCTTATTGGTACGACAACTCCGCCTGGCAGGTGAGAGCGTGGCTCTACCGTGTGAGCTATCCACGACACAAAAATATTCGTTTCAAACCCAAAGTCATTTCTAGATCCCTCTCTCACCCACTTCTTGAGATCGCCGATTCGTTCACCACCATCGCGAAGTAATTTTGACCAGCAGTTAAGCTTAATAGCCAATATTCTCATCACAAACATATAACATAGAAACGATTGAGACATTGAGTATGCTCCGGTGTATGGGGTGAATTTTTAATTCAGAAAAGTGAGTGGAGCAGGCACTTATGTTGGTAACAACAAGATATGAAGTGAGTAGAAAAGTGCCAGAAGACAATAGAGAATAAAAAATTTTTTTCGCGGCGGTGGTGGGGTTCGAACCTGCGACCTTATTGGTACGACAACTCCGCCTGGCAGGTGAGAGCGTGGCTCTACCGTGTGAGCTATCCACGAACACAAAAATATTCGTTTCAAACCCAAAGTCATTTCTAGATCCCTCTCTCACCCACTTCTTGAGATCGCCGATTCGTTCACCACCATCGCGAAGTAATTTTGACCAGCAGTTAAGCTTAATAGCCAATATTCTCATCACAAACATATAACATAGAAACGATTGAGACATTGAGTATGCTCCGGTGTATGGGGTGAATTTTTAATTCAGAAAAGTGAGTGGAGCAGGCACTTATGTTGGTAACAACAAGATATGAAGTGAGTAGAAAAGTGCCAGAAGACAATAGAGAATAAAAATTTTTTTTCGCGGCGGTGGTGGGGTTCGAACCTGCGACCTTATTGGTACGACAACTCCGCCTGGCAGGTGAGAGCGTGGCTCTACCGTGTGAGCTATCCACGAACACAAAAATATTCGTTATTTTCTACTCACTTCATATCTTGTTGTTACCAACATAAGTGCCTGCTCCACTCACTTTTCTGAATTAAAAATTCCACCCCATACACCGGAGCATACTCAATGTCTCAAACGTTTCTATGTTATATGTTTGTGATGAGAATATTGGCTATTAAGCTTAACTGCTGGTCAAAATTACTTCGCGATGGTGGTGAACGAATCGGCGATCTCAAGAAGTGGGTGAGAGAGGGATCTAGAAATGACTTTGGGTTTGAAACGAATATTTTTGTGTTCGTGGATAGCTCACACGGTAGAGCCACGCTCTCACCTGCCAGGCGGAGTTGTCGTACCAATAAGGTCGCAGGTTCGAACCCCACCACCACCGCGAAAAAAAAAAAAAAAATTTATTCTCTATTGTCTTCTGGCACTTTTCTACTCACTTCATATCTTGTTGTTACCAACATAAGTGCCTGCTCCACTCACTTTTCTGAATTAAAAATTCACCCCATACACCGGAGCATACTCAATGTCTCAATCGTTTCTATGTTATATGTTTGTGATGAGAATATTGGCTATTAAGCTTAACTGCTGGTCAAAATTACTTCGCGATGGTGGTGAACGAATCGGCGATCTCAAGAAGTGGGTGAGAGAGGGATCTAGAAATGACTTTGGGTTTGAAACGAATATTTTTGTGTTCGTGGATAGCTCACACGGTAGAGCCACGCTCTCACCTGCCAGGCGGAGTTGTCGTACCAATAAGGTCGCAGTTCGAACCCCACCACCGCCGCGGAAAAAAAAAAATAATTTTATTCTCTATTGTCTTCTGGCACTTTTCTACTCACTTCATATCTTGTTGTTACCAACATAAGTGCCTGCTCCACTCACTTTTCTGAATTAAAAATTCACTACTACTACTACTACTACTACTACTACTATCACTACTACTACTACTACTGTTGTTGCTTTTTTCTTTTTCAACCAGTATTACTATTACTTCAGTTTATCGACAATCTTATTTTATTTTTAATTATCTCGAGGATTATTTGAAAATCGCTAATTGTCAATATTTTTTCAATGTTATAAAAACGTATCAACATCTGTCCTAAAGGTCTCCTAAAGGTCAAATCATTAGGTATTCATATTCCCCTGAAGCTATCGTTGATGGACATAATAATAATATGTCTTCATCCTGTCGGACCTGTCGGACATTGAAAAATTCTGATAAGTTTTGAAATAGTTATATACACTTCAAAAAGTGTTCGTGGGCACATTTTGCAATGATGAAATAATAGTTTAGATTTCAGAATATTAACCCTGTCAGAGGTACTGGTAAACAAGTAGGCACGTGGTGCGTTCCAATTTTTGATGTTGGGAAAACAAACTCTCTCTCTCTCTCTCTCTCTCTCTCTCTCTCTCTCTCTCTCTCTCTCTCTCTCTCTCTCTCTCTCTCTCTCTCACACACACACACACACACACACACACTCTCTCCTCCCTCCCCCATAGTCTGATTGAGTAAATTTAGTGAGAACTTACCACCGAACTAGGGGTCTAAGCAACCTTAACAAAAAGCTGAGTGAGTGACGTCAACTTCATTCATTCTAGATATGTAAAATAACCTTATAAAAACAACCATTTAATAATCATACCTCTGAATAATAAGCCGCAGGGGGTGGATTGGCGAATCTGGCCCCGGATTGTTTGAGTCCTCCGACAGTGGACTTGATATCCCCAGTGGCAAGGGCAATGTGATTTATGCCAGGACCACCGTGTTGAGAAAGCCACGATTCAACCTGGTTGATTGCTAAAAGACAAAATGAATAAATAAATTAATTAATTAACTAATTAATAAATAATAAAATAAACAATTTTTAAAAAACATATATATACACACACACACACACACACACACACACACACACACACACAGTTTTTACTACTTTACGTAGATATTACATATAATCTCCAACACGGTGTGTTTCTCTGCGAGCATGTGCGTGTGTGTATGTGTGTGTGTGTGTGTGTGTGTGTGTGTCGTGTGTGTGTGTGTGTGTGTGTGTCTGTGTTTGTTACTCGTATTTTTTTTTCTCTGTTTAGCTTGGTATATTATTATCGTTCAACGTGTTCTGGACTGACAATGCTACTTACCATTTGACCCTGGATGAGGCGGAAGGCCTTCAACAAGGACAAACGACAAACGATTTCCATCGGTTTTGGAGTTGTCTACCTTGGGTCCTTCAAGACCAGTCTCGGCACACTTCCAGTATTCCATTGCTCGTAGTCGAAGACCTACATCATCCGTAGACAACACAAGGCCTTTGTTATCGTCTTCTTCACTGAAATTAAATTTCAAATCTGTAACTACGCGCCCTGGTATCCTGGACACAAAAACACGACGCGGAAAGCCCAAAGCAAGTATAAAAAATCAACCTAGGCATTAATCGACAAATGTGTAAATACTTCAGGAATTGGAAGTTGGAAGTATAAAAGCTAAATATTCAAACCTTAGATATATCATATTCGATAATTTAATGTCATATTAAAAAAAAAAAAGTTTACGAACCAGTGACTGGGGACTTTCTTCATTTAACTCTGAGGCTCCGATTAAATCGCACTACTTGGACCTCCTTCCATAACTCTTAACATGCTGTCTTGACACGTTGATTCCTTCTGCAACACACCTTTCGCAATAAGGGTACCCGTGTGTTTATGGATAAAACATCGGTTCGCTTTGTTGTTTAAAGTTCCAGAGTTCGAATTCAGATCTAGGCACTTTGGCGTTTCTCACGTGTTGTTATGATATTTGTTCTTTTTTAAATCGGTCTATGAATTATAACGGTGCCCGACCATATCTATCAGTGTACTGAACACATTCGACCAAACACCAAAAAGCCGGTATTACAATATAAGATGCCAAAACGGAATATATAGTCACAAATATAAAACTTAAGTTCAGTGTACATTCCTATAAGAAGAATTGGTATAATTCATTAAGGGTAATAAAAGGCTAAAATTTCATTTTTTCTGATCATTCTAATTTTATATATATATATTTTTTAAGGACCGATTCCCCATAAATGCCAAGCAAATTATTTTTTTTTAAAAGGGGAAGAAATGAAAACGAGTTGCGTATTCAGTTTCTCGATATCTCCAAATCATTAATTACTGAATTATTGTAAAATTTAAAGAATTTTGTCTCAGATCAATAATATAATGAATCGCTTTGTACGATGAAATTCTCCTTCCCTTTCGCATTCTTTCACATTCCTAGCCAACTTTTTCTCCACTACCCCGTGCTTCTAATCTCCTTCTGCTCCATCTCCTCCTCGAACCTTCTCTTTTTCTTACTCCTCCTATAACAGTTAATAGATAGTTACCAATATTTAAACCCAGAAACCCCCTCCTCCTCCCCCCCCCCCCCAAAAAAAACAAAAAAAAAAAACAAAAAACAAAAACAAAAACAAAAACAAACAAAAAACAAAAATAAAACAGCAAAAAAATACAAATATCTATACTCTTGAAAAACTTACTTGTTTATGAGGAACCGCCTCATTCCAAAACATTTCTCGTACCATTCTATCACCTCGGGAGATTTCCCCATTTCAACGGCAAAAGCCACGTGATCAAATGAGGTCAAGGTCGAGTCAGTGTTTGATGCCTTTGTGAAATCAGTTCCTAAGTTTGTAATTCTGTCATTGCGTTCATTATCACATAATATTGTATCACCAGTGTTGCTACAAATCGAACACAAAACTTCACTATCTCCACATTTCTCCATTTTGTTCCAGAATATGTCTTTGGTTGAATCACAAGAACATTTTATTTCTTTGAAGTCTGGTAAGAAAGCGCCACGGTAGCTTTTGTCCTTTTCAACAAGTGTGTGGTACACATCTCCGACACAACTCTTAATTGCGCAAGTTTTCACAGACCCAGATGAGTCCGACACAATTTTCAAATTCTTAAAAGGCCTAACGCCATAGGTCCCGAGCCTGTCGAGAACCTTGTCGATATTGTCGACTTGTAGACAAACATTAAAAACTGAGTCTTTCCTTTGTATCTCCTGGCTATAGTCTCGACGGGTCATATTTGGGACATCCATCCAATCAATTACGTAGTCATCTTTCTGAAATGGCGGAATAGAAAAGAATAAACAAGATACACCATTCGTGAATCATAATTCCATTTTACAATTCCAGAGTTAAATGTAACATTGACGTTGTTTGCTGAACGAAACTTGCCTAAGACATTTAAAAGAAGTGACACAAAGTGCACATATGAGTTTTAAACAATCATACGAAAGTCTTCGATACCGCCCTTTTCTTGTTGACCATGAAGTTAGCACTTTAATTTCATTTTGTTATGTGGTTGTGTTTATGATTTAAATGTAATGTAAAAAAGCGAGGTAGATGTCACTGAACTTTGTAAAATAAAAGTTCGAATAATATAAAAAAATACAATTATCAAATTAAATATAATACACACACACTTTAAAAAAAAAATAGAAGCTTCATAGAGGAACACAGATAATGTACTTGTGCCCTTATAAGTGTTCAAGTGAAAATAACAAAATAAGCGCAAGTAAAAATACGAAAATGTGCGCTAGTGAACATAGCAAAATAAGCGTAGGTGAAAATACCAAAATTCCGCGAGTGAATATAATATATTATAACAAAAATAAAACCAAAATACGCACAAGTGAAAATACTAAATATGCGCAAGTGAAAATATTAAATATGCGCAAGTGAAAATACCAACATGTGCGCAAGTGAAGATACCAAAATCAGCGCAAGAGAAAATACAAAAATGTGGACCGGAAAAAATAACAAAAATATGCGCAAGTTATATCAAAACAATAGTATGAAGACAAACCAAAGTAATACGTGACAAATTGTGCGCAAAGGATATTTCAACTTCATCAAAAATCGAGTTATTAGAGCCAATTCAGAACGGATCGGCTAGTTGTTGTCCTCCTAAGAAAAATACAATAAATGATAAAATATAAATGAAGTGAGTTTACCTGTATTTGTTCCTTTTGGGTGGATTTCAGACATGTGACA
The DNA here is from genome assembly GCF_034508935.2 of Berghia stephanieae. Classification (NCBI taxonomy): domain Eukaryota; kingdom Metazoa; phylum Mollusca; class Gastropoda; order Nudibranchia; family Aeolidiidae; genus Berghia; species Berghia stephanieae. Next base: position 24,876,513 of record NC_088361.1, on the reverse strand, counting down.
AGATACCGCGTGTCGTGTTTTCTTAGCAGCCACTGCCGCGCTACTTTGGAATTTCTTGCTGCAACGACGTCAAAGGTGAAATTTTTTCTTAAAATATTGACGACACGGGGACCATCAGTGACGCCTATTTCAATGTGGTGGACGCAGGGAAAAGAAGCCATCCTTCTTATAAACTGTTTGCCTCTAAGAAATACTGTTGTAGGAGGAAGGGGAGGAGGGGGGAGGGGGGGGGGAGAGAGAAAAATATTAATGTTATTTTTGTGTTAACTGGTATTTTACAGAGAAGTATCTCTGAATTTGTCGGATTGCAATATTTTGATGATGATGATGATGATGATAATGATGATGATGATGATGATGATGATGATGATGATGATGATGATGATGATGATGATGATGAAGACAAATTCTGTAACGCCCAACCATGAATAAACATGCTCTCTGGAACGAACGCCTCGATGAAGGCGATAATGGCTCATTTTTGTAAATACCAGAGTGCATCAAAACAGTTTCGCATTGCGTTATTTCACAGAAAACATCATGGTCTTGTCGGTTTACTTTTTAAAAAATCACTTGATGTAACATCGTGTGTTTAATGTTGACATTATGAGGCATGCAGCTTATTAATGTTATGCTAATGCGATTATTATCTTGAGACAACAGACGACGTTGTTTTACCCCAGAAAGACCTCCGACGTTTATGTCCATCTCCAATAAGAATAGGATACTGCTGCCAAAATCTCCTTTCCTTAGAGAAAACCACAATTAGGAACCAAATCACCGAGGTAACTATAAACCGGTTTGGCACTTTGGACCAAATTTGGGTCGTGTGGTGACTCCAAGCGTAGTCTTCGAAAAACTGACACAATCCAAAACAATTACGGTCCAACTAAAGAAAGTGAACTGTCGATCGCATTCAATAGTACAAACAATTAGAATATTTGTTACCTTGAGCAATAATAACAGCATCACACTTTTCAATTTCTTTTTGTAATCGTGACCTTGTGTTGTTAGGCAATTAAAAAAAAAGAAAATTTTAGGACAGGCTAAGAGAACGAGGGCCTACAGTACAAATTATATCATCTCTAGTTGCTTTTGTTTGTTAGTTGTTTGCAGTGCAATTATAACGGCATCTTAAAACGTCTGTACATGTATTTATTTAGTATTTCCGGTTCAACTTATTGAAACTATTATCATTCACTTTCCATCAGATGTACAGCATTGAATTTCATTAATTTATTTATTTTGGATTTGAATACATATATATATATATATATATATATATATATATATATATATATATATATATATATATATATATATATATATATATATATATACTAGTAAAAAGCTCGCAATTTCGCGGGGAAAGAACTATTTTCATTCCACATTGTACCCAGCATCATTTAATGAGGGCAGATTGATAATCAACGTTGTCTGTGTAACTTGGTATATCCTCTGTTGATTTTTCTGTGTGGCCCAACATGAAGTGTAAGCCACTATAGCCTCTGACCCGTGACACAGCATCATACAGTTGTCCGTGTGTGAAAACAGGTTGTGGTAAGAAAATCAACTGCGAAAATAAACCTGAAGTAGCAGACGTGAGCAGAGTTGAAAGACGATCCTGGGGAAGCTTTCCGAAAGCTCCTACAAAGGGAAACAACTCAAATAATATTCCCTCAACTAACCCCAAGAAAAAATAAAACCTAGTTAAATAGTAATAGGAAAAACAAACACCCCAGCACCTTTGCTAAGACTTATGGCTAACCCTAATTTAAAAAATCCTCCGATTCCAGCTAACCCTAATAGAAAAAAAAAAAAAAAAAACCCTCGGACTGCTTAGCACTACTTTTCAATACTTCACAAATCAAAATGGCCGCCGAGAATCAAAACAATAGTCAAATTAGGAAATTTTAAACTTTCACAAATCTATCAAGGTTTGTTCTCGAGTTTTTTAAATGCTTCTATATGACAAATTGAATAAATAAACGCCTGACAAAAGATCAACGGTGACAATACAAATTGAAAGAATTCTGGGGATGTAGGAACTTTCGGAATGTCTCCCCGATCCCGGGATCGAGAACTTACCTTACAGTACAGTAGTACATTACTCCGGTGATCATGTTTTGATTGTTGATTGGTAAAATTGAGAGTTTGCCCATAATTCAAAACTAAGTAATATACACTGATCTAACTTACACTTACATGAAAGAAAATGGGTGTCTTCACCACTTTAATCCTGAGGTCAAATGAAAATCTGAAGCAGACGCGAACAGTATCAAGTATTCCATCATAATAATATGTCTACTTTTTTGTTTGTTCGGGCTAGAAGCTAGACAGATACAATGGGTACGATCTATATTACATTTCCGTGTGCTCGAGGTCATTGGCCACATTGCAAAGTGTGCTCAAAATGACCCACATAGTGAAAAGTGTTCATATTTTAAGAATTACCAACGTTACAATTGGTCATTTTGCTCAGCATGATACATGGGTATGTTTACAACGTTCATAAACAAAGCAGCGTGTTTAGATACATTGAGAAAACTCCAATACGCCAGATTAGAATTAAAAGGGTTAAGAAATGGCAGATTGACTCAAGTAGGTCATCAAAGGGATGACACCAGCCTTATTGGTGGTTTGCAGTTACCAGTTTAATGAGATACCGAAAATAGGAATTGGTGGCCGGTTTGACCTGAAGAAATGAATAAAAATAAAACTTACGAAACAGAGCTGGAGCAAGTCAGATATTATAATCCGTCGTCACCGCGTGTATTGTTGTAATCTATTGAAACAAACGACAACGATGTATCTGGTTGTCAAAGCTGACCACCAGTATATATATATATATATATATATATATATATATATATATATATATATATATATATATATATATATATATATATATATATATATATGTATGTATGTATTTATTATTCTGCATTATTTAACAATACTTCCTTGTTTGACAGTATCCCAGGCCTGTCATGGCATAGTACAGTCAACGAACCGAAAGATCATGACATGTGCGTTTTACACTAATTATATTCACACGACCCCCTACGCCTTACATAAAGCTCTGATTTTATAATTACAATAATATCGATACTTTTAACCCATTGACTAAAGACACCAATGATAGTCAACATCTCGAAAAATCAATATGGCTTGGTTTATGGCTTGTTTTGTTTTTGTGGTTGTTTTTTTTTTTTTTTTTCGTTTGTTTTGTCCGTATCGTTCTTTCTTTTTTTCTTCTTTTTTGTTTTACCAAGGGCTCAAATTAAATTGGAGATGAGTTTAATTGGATCGATTTGTCACTAAAGTTTACTTCTAATAATATTATGTTTCACTCACACTCACATCCCCATGAACGGGGGATGTCCGGGGGCCCTTGTTGCATGCAGCCTTCACAACCTGGTGCCATTTATTTCAGCCTTCTCTGTCAACATCGTATAACATCAAACTTGTTCGTTACTTGATGATACAGTACTTGTAGTCCAGACACATTTTCTTTTGTCTTCTCTGAGTAATTGTCCAAACCATGAACGTTCTCGCTTTTATCCACTGCAAGCAGTCGTTCCTTTCTTCACCCAGCTTTGCAACATCTTCAAGAACATCCTTTTTATGTATTAAACGCATGCGGTCAAACAAATTGATTCGTCTTTTTAGTTCCGTTTTCATTGTCCAAACCTCACAACCATATGGAAGCGCGGACGAACAAGGGACTTGTTCAATCTGAGTTTTGAATGAAAGCTCATCTGGCCCATTCTAGTTCTAGCTATTATCGCAGTAGGAATGCCTATCTTTGATTTGATCTCATACGTTCTTGGTCAGCAACGCTCCTAGATAGAATGATGTAACCTACTGTAGCGTCTCGCCAATGCAGGTGGTAAATCTGAGATTTACCCGTGCTGATCATCATTACAGATGCCTTCTGGTAATGGTAGAGTTTTGCTTGAGATTGTAATTATTGCTCACTGTGTTTCGATAAGGTCACTGAAGAAATCAGCAAAACGGAAATTATTTATTTGCTTGCCCCCAATAGTAGTAAACGATCAATGGCTTTGGAGAGTTTATTGTAAATATTATTTCAAGGTCACGTCAAATCAAGTTTGGGAGAGTATACATCCCTAACTTCAGTTCTTTTGAAAAATGGTCGTTATATCTGACTGGCGGATGTTGCCAGCATTTTAACTAAACGCTTAACATCAATAGAGTAGCACTGGTGTCGTCTTTATACTCCTATTATTGTTTGAATGAGTCTTTCGTCATTAAATAATACCCCACCAAAATCATAAGAGGTGGTACGGGATGAAATACAGAACCTAAACAATCCTTAATCGCCTGAAGTCGACAATGTACAATCAAAACTAATAAAAAAAACACATGCCCTTACAACGCTCTGTAAGAGAATATTTGAACAGAAAACGGCCTAAAACGTGGACGCAATGATTTGTGATATATTTACCCAAAAAAGGCTACTTCAGATCAATCAAGCCTTATCAGTCACCCCAGCAAGACAGTGTTACGCGCAGTCTTAAACTAACTAAACAGACAAACGGTCAGGAGAAATGCCTGCAGCAGAACAGACAGGGTTAAGGACGGGCAGAAGCACAGTCAAATCGGAGTTCAATTGTCCATTTATTAAACAGAGAAATGCCTACAGCTATTCCACAGCTTTATATAGACTTCAGGAAAGCATTTGACGGGATGTGACATGAAGCCTTTTGGAAAACACGTTTTCATTAATCAAAATCACTAATCAAATTGAAAATACTCTATGTCTACTAAATAAAACTAAAAGTTCTCTGTAGTTGTCAAATAAAAGAAATCTTCTCACTCTGTGATACTCATCAATATTAGCCAACTTGGGTATTTGTGAATGAATAACGTCCCTTTATTTCATTCTGACTTTCACCTGCAATGTGCCATTACGCCGAATTTCTTGCCATCTAAAATATTATTTATGAAATAGGAAAGTCTTGAGATTTTTAAAGCTGACCACTGAGGTAAGTGATCTTCAACCCAAAGTTAAGAGAGAGAACCCCAAATGATCACGGGCTATCTTTAAATTCGATTTACGTACAGAGAGCAAATGTTGTCAGTGCCAGGCTGATCGTAGATAATCCATTAGTATATTTCAAATAATCTAAATCACTTGTTTAACTGAAAATAGTTCTGGGTGTACCACGGAAGAATGACTCTACCCAAAAGAGAGGCAAATTGCCGGCCACGAGGCACCCAACGGAGAATTGGTTCAAATAGTCAACAGTTGTAGATTTCAAGAGCACACTATCAGTGTACTTAGTTCTCATCCAGACACAAGCACAGGTCCCCACTAAGAGGAATACACTCAAATGTTTACAAATCATATAATACACATAAACAAAACATAATACAGTGCATAACAGAATGGAATCTTTCAATCTATTTTAATAAAAGAAAGAGAAAGTCTGTCTGTCTATATCGTGTGTGTCGACTACAGGGAAAACCAGACTACTACTACTACTATCTGCACGCATATTTTTGCGATTTAGGTCGATTTTTACAAGGGCCATATAAAGATGTTAGAAATCAATTTTATTCGATCCCGAAGAGTGAGTAAGAGTTACAACTCCATTTTAAACAGAAAGCAAAAGCACAACATTATGTTTTGATGCGTGGAAATTTAACAGTGATTATCAATCATAGATCCAAGAACGCTGGTCACTCTCTTCTCCTTCAACTACAAAACACTGTTCAATCAATAGGAAAAAAAGTCAGCTCTTTGTTATTGATTTTGAATCTCGAGTTATGTGATTAGGTCTCGGTTAGATATTGATGCTAAACGTTTAAGTAAACTACTCACATCCACCAACCAAATTAAACGCACCAACTGTGCGTTTATTGTTTAATGTCTGATTGATATTCGTGCTATGAGTTTAGGTAAAATACTCATTACATCCGTCAGCCAGATAAAACGAACCAACACTCACAACTATGTGTAATTGTATACGTTTATAGATGCTGTGCATTTGGCTAAGAACTTACATTGCCATCCGGAAATATAACGGACCAAAACACAAAAATGTGTATCTTGAACATTTATAGTCTGATAAATACAGTTTAGTGAGAATTACTCATAAAGATGAATGGCAAAAGACTAACAAAGACCTGAGTGGCGTCATTTTTGTTAAACCTATAGTCTGATTGATAACATTCAGTGAGAACAAACCATTAAAGTGGCTTTCTAAAAAATGACAAAGAGCTGAGTGACGTTAATCTCGTTCCAACTATAACTTAGTAATATGTAATCACTGACAGGCTGTCTAAAAATAACGTCAAAGAACTGAGTAACGTCAAATTTGTTCCTTCTATAAAATCAGATATATAAACGGTTAAGGTCATATATGTGTGTTGGTAGGATTCATCTGGGGGCATATGTTATGAGTATGAGTATTTTACCTAAACGCAAAAATGGACACCAACATTTCCGCTTGAAGATGAAAAAAGGGAAGTATATTATTTATTTATTTCATTGATATGTTGAGGGAGATAAATTTATATATATACATACTACAAATTGTTTGTGTGTATGGGAGGGAGTGGTTGCTATGTTACAACATTCATTGTCATAGCCAATCATGGTGTCTAGCATTGAAAATAGAGCGAGTGGTGAAGTGCTAAGAATAAGCAGAAAATGTGTCGGGTTAAGCGAAAGGGCGATAGGGTGTGTAAGTAATCATACTGATTGGCAAGTCTGTAACTGTCAACCATTATATATCTAACAAGAGAAGAAAACAACTCTCTACAATTGCCCAACACAAATTACAACAAATATGTATTGGAAATGACAAAGTCAAAATAGCAACAAAGTTCAAGTCTATAAGACCTTTGTCAAATCTACCCTCATTTACAGCTATGGAACATGAGCTATAACTCAGAACGAAGATGAACAACTCGACACAATCCATAAAAAACAACTAAGAAAATAAGAATCATGTTTAACATCCACTATCCTAAAACAAATAATAAACAAATCACTCTATAAAAAATGCAATGAAAAACCACTCTCAACCCAAATATTAGAAATACAATGGAGACTCTTCGGACACGTACTTAGAAGAGACAACAATATTCCAGCAAACAAAGCCATGAAAGCATACTTTACACAATCAGGTCAAAACATATATCAAGGCAGACCAACAACAGACATTCACACAATATTAAACAGAGACCTGAAGCACCTCGAGAACCATCAAGAGTTAAGGTCAGAAAAAGAACTTGCAGACCTACGGTCCCTCTCAAAGGCAGAGACCAATGGAGGGAATTTATCAATAGAATTAGAGAAGCAGCCGGGGTGTCCCAGTCGATTGATTAGCAGGTGGACGGTGATGGGTCAAATTAGCCATAATCAATACCGTTCAGCATTGTCAAAAGATGGGATATTGTGCAGCTCAACCTCTATTTTTAATAGATAAAATACAATTAACTCCATTTTCTCATCTTGATCCCACAAATACTATGGAACTCTTGACAACATAAAATATCAAAATCACAAGTTACAAAATTTAATAAATAAATGGAACCAAAGTCTTGCAATACGTGTGTTGAATCCCTTTGCATTTAATGAACAATAACATTCACATAAACAATCATATGAAATGTTGACAATGAAAAAGTAATACACAAAAGTCCTCAAAGACAGGACAAAAACCCTATGTCAAATATTTTGGAAAATAAATTGACCACAAAATCAACAGTACGTATTTGATAAAATAATCATGGGACTTTTTCCCCTGAGAACCGATTGTGCTTACTATTACTATTACAATAATAACTCATGTATAAATAAATGCACAAAACAAAAACAAAAAATACAGAAACAAGTAAACCTGTGGATTAAAAATGACCCTATACATACTGTGCAACTTCTCGATAACGACACCCTGAATAGTGACATGATCCTTAGTCCCAATGTCCATTTTAAGCTTTATATTGCTATTAACAAAAAACCCCAGTGCAACGACATACAGCATAATTAAGTAAAAACCTTGTGTTTAGTAACATGGATAAAGCGATAATTGGCAATTTTTATCATCGCTTGATAGAAAAATTATAGCTTTTTTCCCCTAACCAATGTGATGCCTTTCTCTGTCTTCATGGCTAATAATAACATAGCTGTATATATGTCTTTTCCAAACCCATTATATACTACAAAAGTAACATGGCATTTGAACAATAATTACAATGAACAATGAAAATACAACACACCTAAGAGTTAAGACATAACTTTTAAGCCCAAAGGTAATAATCTTTCTGATGTGGTTGTGATGTGTCTAAATATCCAATAACCAATAGTCTGTGCTTCTCACCAAGCCTAATCACGCTCCCGTTTTCCTAACACATTAGAACCCAGACAATGCAGTTATTCAGGTGTTGCATTGCAGTATAGCTAGAAATTAAAACAAGTACAAATGTGCCTAAAACTGCAAAAAATGAAGTATAAAGCTATATCTAAATACAATTATTTCCTCTTCTTTATCGGTGCTGCTGTTGTAACAAGAGGTGCATACATGGTCTGGGATATCCGATTAATGTAGTAAAGGGCAACTATGGAAAAGATGAGACTGAAATAAAGAAAAATAACAAGGTGATCATAGACATCTTTATTAAAATATCCCAATTGTACTACAAAATAAAGTTTTTAAAAATATTTTTTTTTAACAAAGCCGAAACTTATTTTTTTTAAAGTGACCCGAGAGTGACGACTTGCTCAAGGCCATATACCTCAACAGGGGAAAGATGTATTTGCTTTTACATTACACAGCTTATAAATAAGAATATTTAATCAACTGCAAAACACATTGCGTCTAAAGAGCAAATTTAAATTAAGCCTAGATACAATTATTTCTTAAATCAATCAGTCCAACTTATTATCGCTCTAACACCAAGTGATATCTATAAACATATGAGAGAGAGAGAGAGAGAGAGAGAGAGAGAGAGAGAGAGAGAGAGAGAGAGAGAGAGAGAGAGAGAGAGAGAGAGAGATTACTCTGCAAAAATACTTTATGAATTGATTTCTTTTTTAAAATAATTCTATTTGTAATTGGACATAACTGATAATGACAAAAGAAAAATTAAAAAAAAAAAAAGAAAGAAAGAAAGAAAGGAAAAGAAGAGACATGCTTATAAAATTGCCAAATGTGCTTTCATGTTACAGCTAAGGAGAACAAAAATATTAACACCTGTTTCCTTCATCCCCTTCCCTTTCGATCATCTTCCCATTCAAGGCCAGCAAGGGTCTTGTGCCATTTCTGACATTTGGCACCAATGTGTCTCAACTAAGGTCATGAATATTGGAGTGTCACTAAAATTCATGCAACTGAGCAGAGATGTCAAAAGATGGCACAAGACATAATGGTGATTTTTCTGTTGAATTATCACTTAGTGGATAATGTTATATCTACACGGCAAAAATAGTGGAAAATTTCAGAAAATATCCTAAAATCCCAGAATTTCGCGGAAGATTATTATCACTGATAGATAAGTAAAAGTTGAAATGTGTATGACGATGACCCCTTACCATGTTGTAACACAAACACGATGAACCAAGGCTGATGCAAACATTGCTCCAAAAAGGCACAGTACCACTGAAACAAATAATAATATTAATAATAATTAAACAAACCATAAAATAAAAGATATTAATAGGAAGGAAACTGACAGATAAACTTAACATAATTTTCCTTAGTCATCTCATCTATTCAAGGAGTTTTATCAGTGAAAGTGACACTATTGGATCAAGACAAGACCTAGAAGAAAAGAAAGATATATACAGTCATGACTCTCGAATCCAGAACTTCACAATCCTGATGTCTCTATTATCCGGACAGATTGTCTGGGGCCAGATTTTTTTCTTCTTTATTTGTAAACTTTAGGGACCAATTCCACTATCCCGATGTCTCTGTAATGTGGACAAACGAATGCTGAGAGCAGACGTGTTCTGATTAGAGAGATGTAACTATATAGGACCTTTATGGGACTAGGAGGATCCCTATAGACCAGCTGGAAGAGAACTAGCCTCACAAAAAAGGGACTGGTATAGATCCTGGGTGCAGTCCACCCAGCAGATCTCTTTGATCTTGTAAACAGCATTTTTACCAAAATGTAACAAATGATTGTCATTGTTCATTTAATGCTTCAAAAAGTCCGGTCCAATTATGGCTTTGAAAAACCACTTCCTATTGCTTCAAACTCCCCATGAACAGTAATACAAAAAGTAACAATGAAGAAGCAGAACTTGTGCCGAAAGACTTGAGGTGGTTACAGCTCTCCAGCTAAAGAGATATGAAGTCTTTCTCACTACAATTAAAATCCTCATTGATTTTGGACAGCACAAATGATACAGGGATTGACAGACAATGATCTTTTCAATCAATTTTGACAGGGGGAGAGGGGACACAAAGATGACAATAGGATGCAAAGTGGTTCAAGACATTTAAGGGACACTTTTCTAATTATATAAAACATTATTTGAATATAAATACTTGGCAAATTACTGTACCACAAATTAGAAATATCATTGCTGACAGTGCCATTCCTCCCCATGAAGGTTCCACTGGAATGATTGTTTTGATGTTTTGAGGGTTTTACGGCGCTTGCAACACATTAAGGTCATATCAGCGCCAGTAAAAAGGAAGAAATGGGATAGTAAAAAGTTATAGAATTCAATTAAAGCACCCAAGAAAAGGTAAGACAAAGGGGAATTTGTTCAAATAGGAAACAGATGTAGATTCCAAGAGCACACCATCAAAGTACTTAGTTTGATATCACCTAAAAGTCTCATCCAGACACAAGCACAGGTCCCCACTAAGAGGGATACACCCAAATGTTAACAAATCAAATATAACATGTAAATAAAACATAATACAGTACATAACAGAGAGATGATTTACAAGGAAAAAAATATCATCTCCCAAGGCAATAACTATACATTCGACTGTTTCCCTCTCAGCCAAGGACTCCGACCAAGGTCAGGACAAAACCAAGCAATCTCACTCCAAGACAAAGACAGAAGGCTACTGGAAAACAGATAAGAGGGGATAGAAGACACAGCAAGTACCTCCCTGCCCACTATGGGAAGTAGGATCCCCACCCAGACCACTGGAATGAAGAATGAGTCGTAACTCCTGATGCAAAGAGCTAATTTATAACAACCATGTTGCAGCAGGCTAAATGGACAGCAATTTCCTTTTAAAAATGTAGAATAATACTTACCCTCTGGAAATACTTTAGACTGAAATCCTTTTCCAAAAAGTGCATTTTCTAAATTGTTGACAAACTGGATTGTGATTAAGGAAGATGATGGCAATAATCATGATGCAAGAGAAATGGAGACAACATATGAGTATCCTAGACAAAGGAACAATAAAAATTATAGCAGAGCCAGCCCACTAAAAAACACTGTATTGTATTGCACTGACACCCCTCCCCCTATGAAAAAGAAAATCTAAATTGCAGCATAGAAATCTCAAACACATCTCAATCCCTCTTTTATCACAGTATTGGCAAAATGAAAGTGTTTTAACAACGTGTGACATGGGCGTATGTGTGTGTGGCAGGGATGTGCAAAACATATATGAACGGTGTCTCATCCTTACGCAAGTGATGGCCCACTCTATATACTATTGAATTCTAACGAGTACCAGTACCAGCAGGAGACTAGTGAGGCAGTGATGGCCTGAGGCTGTTACTTGTTATGAATTTAACAGAAACAAGAAGCGATTAGGAGTGGGAGAAATGGGGTGAGAGGAGAAAGTGAGGGAGAGGAGGTGCCAGATTCACACTAAAAGGGAATTTATTGTATTTGTTACTGAATGAGATAAGACACATAAAAACGACACCTCAATATAATGAGATCTTACTGAAACCACCAACGTTTACCTTCCTGATATTCTTTGTAACATACTCAACACAGAAATCTCGGACAAATAGGCAATGTCCTGACTTGTTTGATATTTTCCGTGCTGCATTGTATTTGCTTTGTAATGTTCTAAATTTAATGCTACTAAAAAAGATGGAAATTTAAAATAGATAAAAATGAAATAAACCAATATTAAAAGGTTCATAAATAGTAACAGATGAAGAAAAAAAAATACACGTTTTAAGATTATAATTTGATAAAATGTGAACACTTAGAAATCTAATGTAAAAACTGTAAATACAGATCCTACAAAGGGTTACTGAATCAACCGTTATAACAATTACAAGTAAATTACTAGTATCAAAACAGAATCATGTGTTATTGGTAACCGTCAACTGATTCATTTGACCAAAAAGGATACTGTCAAAAGTGTGATAAATAAAATGGAACCGACGAATCCTCCAGCAACAGTAAATATTTCCTTGGATGCAAAAGTTTCCTTAAACATCTGCATCAAGGCAAAGATGGTGATTGCCAGCAGAAAAGAAATTGCAGCAGATGGGCCTTCTTGTAGAGCTGTGATTGACAAACAAAATTAATTTAATAATGTTGGATCATAAAAGCTTTATTTTGGACACTTATATTCATTGGTAATTGTTTTAAAAAGTCTACCATTTTCTCACCTTTATTTCTACTTAGAAAACCGAGAATCTAATTTACATTGTTGAATTAAATATGAGTACACGACAGATTTATTTAAAACAAAAATCATATCCCTTTATGTGTATGACCAATTCACCCTGCCTCCATCCTTTAATGTCTAAATGAAAATGCAATAAAGATTATATACTATAAAGAAATTCTTCTATGACTTCATGTCCCATGATTTAAAAATCACGTCCACCTCTTCAAACAAGCATTCATTCATGCAGCCTCACAATTAATAAAATTAATAAATTAAAGTAAGTACCATTTCTTACTGACAATTGCTTTCATTACAAAAATTAAGAATGGAGAGTAAATGGTATTTTAGTGACAGCTCAAGTTTTCAATTTAAAAAGTGAAGAGAGACAAAGTCACAATCAGGAGGACATGATTTGCACTTACTTGAGGAAATTAATTTGAGTCAAAATATTAAGATATCACATGTAGCAGTAAACAAACACAATCACACTTTACAACGGAGTGAACAACTTATAAACATTGGTAAAGGCAGCTCACATTCCTTAATATCAGTCTCACATATAATAGATATAACTCTTGAGCCTTGGCAACCTTGTAATATTCAAATGCAAGACTCCGTAACTGAGATGATTGACATATAAAATTCACTCTTATTCATTGAAGATTGGTCAAAACCGTGATATCATTGTTCCACATAATAATTTTGATATTTATTCCTAATATCCATGAACTTTAATTTTCCTTTAACCATGGAAGTACCCATTACATCTAAAGATTACCAATGAAGTAAATGAGGTAAGTTGCCCGTAAGGAACCATGCAGAATGTTGCACTAATGATTTCAAAAGTAAAGATCGGATAAAATAGTCAACCTGATTTGTGCAGACTAGAGAACTCTTGAAAACGACAGAAAAATTAATACTTTCAACAGTTTTTAATATTTCTAAAATCATTTAGTTTTTGCTGTTCATCCTAATTCCTGGTTTACAATTTCAAATTATACATATCATATAATTACGCCAGACAACTCGTATTGACCATTCATCCATAAATCATCTTCGAAAAAATAGATCAACAAAACAGACACTGAAATAGTCTAAATTTTTAACAAATGCCACAAAATCCTTTAAAAAATTAAAAATAAAAATAAAAAACCCTATACAAACCAACACAGATAAATAAGAAGAAGAAAAAAATTTTTTTTAAAGAATTTAAAATGTGTATCCAAAACTCCATAGGTAACTGCTAACACCATTTCAAATATTCGAAAAAATACAATATCATAAAAATAAAATTTACATTAAAAGAGTCAACTTTCACTACAGCAACCCAAATCAAATCAAGAACTCGGGGGATAGATAAGAAAATCGAACTGTCGCAATTAAAAGACCTATAAAAGCTGAGGTGACAACAGCAAATGACACAAAATGCAATGAATGAAAGAATGATACACAGATTTTGCATTTGACAAAATGATTTCAAAAAATATAATACAATTCTCCATTTTCAGCTTCAATTTAAATTAATTTGTAATATAGAAACTAAAACAAAAAACCTTTAAAATCGACAAAATAGTTTCAATACCACTCTTTTAAATCAGGGCTTAAAAAGGTCCCATCGTATCATCATCAAATCAAAACATTGCAATTTCGAGAGGAGCTCAAATATTTTAAATAAATTATCATCGAAAGTCTAATCAGTCACGAAAACAATGGAAAAACAAATAACTTTTATAGCTTTGATTATTGAATTTCAATACCAATCGTCACAAAAAATAGTCTTGAAAAAAAGGACAATAAAACCAAGTAACACTTCTCCAGTTTAAATGTGCTTCTGTTTCAAAAGTTTTATTCTCAAGTTTGTAATTGAAAAAATATCAACGTACAACCTCTAAATGTCCAACAATAAATTCTCAATCTAATTTCTTTGAAATGTTTTGGAAATGACCAAAATTTTGAAGTTAATTCACCTCTACTTGCAAGAAAAACTTTTCATAAATAACAATATTGATGAGATAGTATTCAAGGTATGATATAACAGCAACTATTAAATGCTCTGTTAGAAAAAAAAATTAAAAGAAAGTAGCCCACAAAATCTACATGCCGCTTTAAATGATGGATCTTCATCAACACAATTTAAAATGTAAGTTCAAAAGCCAGAGATGTTCAACAGGAAAGAGAAATTGACGAGGATTTGTCAGGAACTGGAAGGCTATGATTGCAAGCGATAATGCAAAAATTATGAGGATTGTTGAAGAAGACAAATATATGGAAATCGTGAAGGAAGAAATTAAATTTGAGTGTCATAGCCTCATGCCATGATTCAGAGAATTTTACATCTAAGTTGAACAAAACAAAAAAATTTGCAGAGAAATTTTGTAATCAACAGAAAACTGTATCCTAACAACATCATCAGTCATTACTGAGTTTTGGAATCAAGAAAGCAACCTTTGAAACAGACACTTGTACAATTTGGCTCGTATGTTAGGAATGTAGTTCCTACTTTTACATCCTGAATGATCTTTAAATGCCAAAAATTCACTTAAAAATATAAATGAATCTAAAATGCAAGAGAATAGAGAGCAATTCCTTTAACCGGAATGTATTCTTCTTATCTGAATCCCGTAATGAATTGAAAAATATGAACAATTTAAATCATGGGACGTAATGAATCGATAATAAAGGAATCTTCTCATAAAGGATGGATTTGGGGTTTTTTTAAACTTGAGGAAAAAATGTAAGCATTACAAATTGCTAATGATCTTTAAAACTAGAAATTTTCTGATCACATCTAGCAAAGTATTCAATAAACATCACAGAAAACTTACCCCTATCATCTGTAATCCATGCAATACCAGGAAGACGAAAAAATAGTTGCAAACAGAAAATAACTCAAACAAAAGTCAGCGGATTAAGATTTCAACTCAATGGAAACACCAAATTCAGTACAACTGATGGCACAATACGAGTGTCATGTGGCAAATTATTTTAGGTAAATATAGTGGCATGGTTGGATTGAGTTTTTCAGATTCCCAATGCAATGAACACATTGCTAACTTTTTTGTTCATATTAAATCTTCATTATAGGCTTAATTTGTAATCATTGCTGTCAAATACAGATTAAAACACAGCACATACTTTATATAGCTACCAGTCAAAATTGTAATTGTATTTTTAGCAGTCCCTTTCTTCAAAATCTTGTATCATTGCATCCTACCTCGAGGCATAGCAAAGAGAAATTAAGGCAAGTGTTGAGTAAGAACACAGAGATTAGAAAAAAATACAACATAATTTATATAGGTGGCGTTTTAATGCACCTGCTTTGGAGGTGTAAAAAAATGCACCGTTTTTATGCACCTCCGTTGGCGGTGTAAAAAGATGCACCGTTTTCATGTACCTCCATTGGCAGTGCTAGTTATTATCAAAAATGTTGCTGCTTGAAGCTCGAAGGAAAAAATAACGTTAAGTGCTGAATTATAAGCTTCAATTTATTAGACGAAGACATACTGTGGACATTTCAGGTTTCCCCTTTATCAACAAAACCCGGTGAATAAAACATTGAGAGTGAATGAGATATGTGTGAATGGAATAGTTAAGGTGAATAAACACAAACAATGATGGGACAGGAAATAGAATAACCCCTTTGTAGGGAAGTACGAATTAAAATATGACAATAAATATTCATAAAATTAACCCACCATTTTTATATACGACCATTGGGGGTGGAAATGCGCAGTGAAGAAATAGACCCAAAGAAAAAAGAGGCTTATCATCTTAATTTCTGTGAATAGACCTATCTACGTCCATGAGTTTTTGATAGTTTTAGCACGCTGCTTAGTGATTACCGATGTATGTTTATATACAATGATAATGAATAATAATAATAATAATAATTTAAAAATCTAAGGTAAAAAAGAAACATGGCACACTAATATTGATCACAATGATCAAAATATAAATAAATAATTTTAGAAAATTAAAATCGAATTTTTTTTTTAAAACATGATAAAAAGTTTTCGAAAAGCAACAGCAACAAACAAAAAAAAAAGAAAAAGAAACAAAACAACTAAAGACAAAGACGCAGTAAACAAATACACTGATAAATTATTATAAAATGATAAAAATCGATGTGTACATATTAAGTGCACGTCGATAACACATAATAATAATAAGAAGAAGAACAATAAATAGATAATTTAAAGTATTAAATATATATCCAGTAACTATAACAAAAATGATATCAAGAAAACAATTTTTTTTTAAATTGTCCACAATGGGTATCGAACCCAGTACGTTCAAGGTTAGAGTCTGACAGCTTGTCCACTGCACTACGGAGCCACCTGACTCTTCATAACATTTAACGTAGTGTTTTTATGCACCTCTATTTACGGTGTATCCAAACGGATCATTTTTATGCACCTCCGTTACGCATGCACATTCCA
>NC_088361.1:24839481-24851981 GCF_034508935.2 Berghia stephanieae | reverse complement strand
TGAATCGTAAAGATGAAAACAAATTCACAAAGCATTCTAAAAATGATGTGAGTGAAACATCCAGAAAGATATTACGGGTTAACATTGAACTAAATCTTTCGTTACTCCCTGGCACTTGTTGCTAGGACATAACCCGAACGAGTCCGGAGTTGGCTGTGTCCTCCTCGGGTTGCTAGGTTTCTTGAACACCTCACCACCAAACCAGCGCTATATAAGCGAGGCGCTTGAAGTCAGATTGGGTTCTTATATTTTCGTCGAGGTGAACACAATACGCTTAACAAGGATCCAAAATGGACTATTTTGTTCTTTAGTACATTTGAAATGGGGATATATTTGTCGATAATTGTCCGAACACGGAAGCTTTAAATGTTTGAAAGCATAGTTGCCAATAACTATGAAACATATAAATGACTTTATAATATGACAAAACCTGCCCCCAAAAATTGTGGGGAAAAATCTGTCATCGAATAGCAGCTTTAGACGCTGGTCAATTATTGGATAAAGACAATAAATTTAAAACAGCAAATGGAACACAATATTAAAGACCAGACATAATCATAAAAATAAGTTGTCAAGTAGGTTAATTAAACTGATAATGTTGTTGCTACTTTTCTTATGTGAACGCTTGAAATTCATTTAAATTGGTCTACCAGCAGCTGTCCAACGAACATAATGATATTTATATCTATGGATCTGGTAGTAAAACCGCAGCCATCGTTAAGTTATAGCCTGACACTGAAACCCAAAAAAGACTGACATTATTTTGACGTCATTACTTGGTTGATGCACCGCCTATCCTAGTGAGTTGTCGTTAGTAGTGCTCATGGAAACAAGTGGTCCCATTGGTTGAACTATTGAATACAACTCACGATTTGTTTTCTTTTGTGGCCAAATACTGGCATTTTGACGTCCCTTTTTGGTCAGTGTCAGGCTTTAAGTTAACGATGACTCAATTGATGATCTCTCGTCTAAATAACAATTTTAGATACTAAACGATTTAATCAAATTTATTTTGTAGTGTCTTGAATCGATCATTAAGATCGTGAGCCGGTTGTTTTTACGAAGTTTCACGCATGGTTGTCCATCCAATTCAACTATTTTTCTCGATTATGCTGAGAATTCGGTATTTTGAGATTTGATTCAGCATCATCATCATCATCATCATTGTCTTTTTCACCCTGGGTCAGGGTATAGGCCACATACAAACAGTTTCCATCCTTCTCTATCCCGAGCTAACTTTTTTTTTTAATCTCGTTTCATGTCTTATCACTTCTCTGTATATCAGCTTCTTTAATTCTTCTCCATGTTCCTCGTTGCCTTCCTCTTGATCTTCTGCCCTGAGGATTCCAGTCCAATACTTTCTTTGTTATAGTGGAGTCATTCTTTCTAAGGGCGTGTCCAATCCACCTCCATCGTCTTCTTCCTATTTCCTCTCCCACTGGTTTCTGCTGTGTTCTTTTCCATACTTCTTCATTTTTAATTCTATCCATCCATTTTATTCTGAGTAGCTTCCGGATGCACCTGTTTACGAAAATCTGTACCCTCCTTATAAATGCCTGAGATGCATTGCAAGTTTCAGAAGAGTCTTAGCTTTAGTCGAAGGGAGATATATTTAGTTCTCCTAACTCTGTTCAAAGATGTGAAAGCAGCCTGCGCCTTTCCTATCCGTGCTTTCACCTCTGTTTCCGTGCCTCCATCCTTGTCAATTATACTCCCGAGATAGCGGAAAGTGTCTACATCTTCAAGTTCCTGATCTTTTACTTTGATCTGCTCCCTATCCTCAAGACCTTTGACTTTGCAGGGTGAATTCTTAGTCCAATTGATTCCGAGAGGCTGTTTATAAATGTGGTTTTTGCTTGCATCTGGTCCTGGGTGTGGGACAGAAGAGCCAGATCATCTGCAAAATCCAGATCATCTGACTGTGTCCAGGGCATCCACTGTAGCCCATTTCTTCGCCCTTTGGAGGTTTCCTTCATTAGCCAATCAATGGCAAGGATGAACAGGAATGGTGAGAGCAAGCATCTCTGCTTGTCACCAGTCTTAATTTCAAAGCTGTCAGTAAGCTGATCTTCATGTACAACCCTGCAACTTTGTTTTTTTGTTTTGTTTTTAAGGGTTTTACGGCGCTTGCAACACATTAAGGTCATATAAGCGCCAGTAAAAAGGAAGAAAATGGGATAGTAAAAAGTTCTAGAATTACAATTAAAGCACAAAAGAAAGGTAAGACAAAGGGGAATTGGTTCAAATAGGGAACAGATGTAGATTCCAAGAGCACACCATCAAAGTACTTAGTTTGAGATCACCTAAAAGTCTCATCCAGACACAAGCACAGGTCCCAACTAAGAGGAACACACTCAAATGTTTATAAATCATATAATATAATATGTAAACTAAACATAATACAATTCATAACAGAGAGATGATTTACAAGGAAAAAAATATCATCTCCCAAAACTATAACTATACATTCGACTGTTTCCCTCTCAACCAAGGACTCCGACCAAGGTCAGGACAAAACCAAGCAATCTCATTCCAAGACAAAGACAGAAAGCAATTGGAAAACAGGTAAGAGGGGATAGAAGACACAGCAAGTACCTCCCTGCCCGCTATGGGAGGTAGGAGCCCCACCCAGAACCCTGCAACTTGATCCTTCATACATTTCCTTAATGAGGTTTACTATCTTTTCAGGGGGTCCATAATGTTCCAGAATTTTCCACAATGTTGCTCTGTCAATACTGTCGAAGCCTTCTCGTAATCCAGAAAGTTGACAATAAGAGGAGAGTTTCATTCTATAGACTGTTCCAATATGACTCGCAGAGAGGCAATCAGGTCGGTGGTTGAACGGTTTTTCCGAAAACCTGCCAGTTCGTCCCGCAGTTTAGCATCTGTTGCATTCTTAATTCTCTCTAGAATAATACGGTTGAAAATCTTTCTTGGGATAGAGAGAAGAGTGATTCCTCGATAATTATTACAATTACTGAGGCCCCCTTTCTTTGGAAGCTTGATAAGATGTCCTTCCTTCCAATCCTTTGGGAATATCCCGTCATTCCAGATTCTCTCAAATAGTGGGTGCAGGGCCTCAGCATTTCTTTCAGCATCAACATTTAGAGCCTCCGGTGGAATCTGGTCTGATCCAGCAGCTTTCCCCCTTTTCATCTTGTTAATGACACCCACAATCTCTGCTATCAATGGTGGATCAGAGCTAATTGGTAGCTCATTCCTTGCAGGCAAAATTTCCGGCGGGTTGGTGGTGGTCTGTTCAGAAGGCAGTTGAAGTGTTCCCTCCATCGCTCAGGTTGAGCCTCTTTTCCAAAAATAGTTTTCCTATCGTGGTCTTTGACTGGTACCTCTGGTTCCCATATTTTCCAGCAAGTGTCTTGGTAGTTTGTTAAAGGATCCTCATGTGTCCTCCTGTCGCTGCTGCTTCTGCTTTCTCTGTAAGTCTGTTCATGGATGCTTCCTTGTCTTTCTTCACAGATCTTTTGACTTCCTTAGCTGTGGCTCGATACTGCTCTTGTGTATCCAGTCTTGTAGCCCTTGTTCGACTTGCATTCACGTGTTCCTTCCTTGTTCTCCTCTTTTCAATTTACTATTGCTACTACTACTACTAAATTAAATAGATTTCGGCTTCCTAGACTTCATGGCTCTAAATGACTACTTCATTCATTTTTCAAAATCATTCGATAGTATGGGATGCTATCATGACTTGGAATTTATCAAATGAGTTAATTTTATCGCGCCATTCCAAAACCAACGGTTTCGGACATTGTTAATGTGTGGTTAAAATCTAGATTTTATTATAGTCTTGAAAGAATGAATAATTACCCAATTTCAGCTATCTTAATGTCACGATCAGGGAACAAGAATGTTGAAAAGAATGTTGAAAAGAGTGATGAATCTACAATCAGACATCAATTCCCAGAAACTTGGTTGTGGGATATTTCTGTTGTGAGGTATGATAGTTATTCTGTCGTGCTGATAGAAAAAAGATGCAAAGTATACTTTTGCATGAAAATGTTTACTGTAGAAGTGTTGAACTAAAATACAACTATATGTATGTATGTATGTATATATATATATATATATATATATATATATATATATATATATATATATATATATATATATATATATATATATATATATATACCCATTTGGTGCTGTGGCTGTTTAAGTCACATATCACCAATATTGGTTTCTCACTACTGATGGATGTAACTGGCCACTTGAATGGCGTTGTTGGAGATTTGTAGATTGGAGGTTTGTAGACCGATATGACATAGGAGTATCTGCTTTCAATTCTGAGACTTTCCACCTCGTCTACTGTCATGTCCTGGCTGTGTGCCACTGATGATTTGTCTTTGACATAGATAGCCCTATCGTGAATATCGCTGCCATGCTGTATGACTAGGTGCATTCCATGGATGTTTGGTGCCACGGTTTTGTGCGTCTCTTGTAGACAAAGTAAGTTTGCCTGGATGTCGGATAGTAATTTTATCATTTATGATGACAGTCCTTCTGCGTTTAAGCTAACGATCTTAAAGTTGTCCATAGTGTGGGCGGAAGGGCTATCCTTTTACCACCCTGTCATCGATGGGTTGTTATTGGTGTTGTGCAACACAAAAGTCGTAACTTTTAAATGTGAATAAAATTCAATACCTTCAATGAGAAGAGTAAATTTGAATGCGGCTTCTTCAAATACTAATAAGTTACATCTCGTGATTATGGTAATTTGACTTTAAACTCATATTACTTTAAATAATCTATTTCAACATAATTCCGGTTTGAGGCGGTGGGTTACAATTATAATACACATCTTTGTGTTAAACCTATGTGCACATATTTGCAGGTCTGATAACCTGATGCAATATGGGGTTGTTTTAATGGACAATATGTTTGTGTTGGTTTAAGCATGTTTCCATTCCATGAATAAGTCCATTACATGTTGGGTTATCAGACCTGCAGATAAATACACGTTTTGTTTACCAACCATTTCTATTCTCCTCTTGACTCAAAATCTTACTGCATGCTCCATGCAAGTATTGTTTCCATCCGCCCATTCAGTGACAACCATTTTTTAAATTGATGGAGTAAAAGTTCTGAACTGTTTATAATTACATGATGAAGACAAAAGATATGAATAAAGCAAAATAATCACAGACGAGTATTGCCTTTACAAATCTCGTAATAGTTTGAATTTATTATCCTCACATCAAATGTTAGTCAAACATATATGCTCATTTAAGATGAATTTATAGCTTGGACTTTAAAAGAAGAACCAAACTTTGACGGGTTGTTCTAGCGACTTCAAAGATTACACCGAGATCGGACCTAAAAATAAAGAAACAAAAAAAAAAAAAAAAAAAATAAATAAATAAAAAAGAGAGAAAGAAAAAGAAAAGAAAAATATAGCCCATCTATAAACATTTTTTATAAACCCTCAAAACTGAAGTGAATTCAATTTTCAAAGCTTGCTAAGTCTCTTTTTCATTATGGAGAGATTACTGCAATTATTTTATCATTTATTTCGTGACTTAAAGCTGACTTTAGAGTGATTTAGCAGATCACATGTATCACATATCACATATCTATCACATGATCATTCTCATGATCATTTACACGTAAATATAGTGCCGCTATTGGATTTTTGATTGCATGTTGCAATGTAAACATTTCTGTGACTAATATATAATTACATAGCGGCATTAATTTTAAGTATACTGAGAATGATCATGTGATGAATACACGATACGCGATGCGTGATACGTGATGCGTGAAACAAATGATCTGCTAGACCTCTCTGATACTTGCCTTGTTTGCCTCCAAACATGAGTGTTTTAAAACTTCATATTTTTTTCTGTTAATTCTAATGTGCCCAATAGATTGCCTTAGAGTGTTACTCATTGTCTATCCGGGCGTCACTTAGCAAGTTTTTGAAAGTCACCTTTCCATCCTACTGGAGTTTTTCTGCTTTAACTCTCTCTCTCTCTCTCTCTCTCTCTCTCTCTCTCTCTCTCTCTCTCTCTCTCCCCCCCCCCTTCTTTCTGCTTGTCTCTCTTTTTATGACTGTGCTTTAAGAGTTCATTCGGAGAACGAGAAATTTCATATCTGCACCGCTTTAACCACTTTCTGTCGCAGCACCGTTCAGCAAGCATAACGTGCCATCTAAACCTGTTAAACTTAGATCTCATTTTCCTGAAACCTGGTGATGGGACCTTCAACTTGTTGTGTATGCTTTCTTTTTACACTAGCTTGATCGCTGGATGTTCACACAAAAGACTTTGCTTTCCAAGAAATCATGAAGAGAGAACATGTGCACAGAATGAACGAAAATGGCGTCAATTGGCATTTTGTTATTGTGCAGCTATGTAGTCTCTCTCCTTCAGATTGGAAGGTCTAGGGTTCTAGTACTGCTCCGAGCGGAGAATAGTTGAGTCATTTGAAACGACTCCCCACTCACATTCTCTCACCACGCTCAGGTGTAAAATGAGTACCTGGACGGTTAACAGCGTTGTCTCTGTCCGTAAAAAGAAATGGATTTATCGCCCAACAGACGTCGTGTACCGCCCTACATGTACCCATTGTAAAGCGCTCTGAGAAGTTTTAGTGGATATTGCGCTATACAAATGCGCAGGGTCTCTTTTATACTAAAAGTTGGGTGATAAGTTCTCATTGAATTATATTAACCAGACTGTTGATGCGCTCCGTTTACGAAAGATATTCACCAATTCTGTCCTGCAGATTAAACGCATCAGCACACAAGCTTATGCATGATGCCTAATGTTTAATAAAGTGTGTGAGAATATTGCTGTCTTGTATATTTGAATTTCATTGTTTTGAATTGTAACAGAAATGTAGTAGATTATCTAAAAAGCTTGCAGGCAGCGTAATCGTGATGTTGCATGAAATAATAAGGAAGTGGTTATTCAGTATCAGATACTGAATAGTGCTTTGCCACTATTCAGTATCCATAAGGAACTCTTTTTTATAGAGAGAGTGAAAAGTGCGACAATCTCGGTTGAACTGCTGACCTACTTCCAGATTGAACACGTGCAGTAACTGACAGCCCGATTCAAAGTTGTAAAAATATTTTGATCGAAATTTTTAAATTTCTGCTATCGTGCAATTAACATAGTTCAAAATATCAAAATAAGAGAGGCAGTCAAATACATTTTTTAATGTCTGAATAGACATGATTAAATGTCTCTAAAAGTTCAGTGACACCATGGCATGGTGGATATAAGCTGTTTGACTCTGAGCTTAAGGTTCGAGAGTTCAAATCCCGGTAAGGTTAACTTTTTTTATTTTTTTTCCCCAATATTTTTTAAAAATACCTTCTGTCTATTTATATTTTTTAAACTTTTGTTTTAATAATTTTATTTGCTTGAAATATACTTTAATGTTGATAATATATTATTGTTCTTTTATTATTATTATTATTATTATTATTATTATTATTATTATTATTATTATTATTATTATTATTATTATTATTATTATTATTATTATTATTATTATTATTATTACTTACTTACTCACTTACTATTATTATTATAGTTGTTGTTGTAATCGTCATCACCGTCATTATTATAATTATGGTTATGATTTTTTTTTTTAATCAAGTAGTTGGAGTAATTTAATCAGTTATCGATTTATTACGAATATCTTTTATGTGTTATCATCGCGTTGTTGTTTTTCATTATTGTGCTCTTCTATTGTTTATTACTTTTTAAAATCTTGCTTTTTTCTGTTGTTGTTGTCCTCCTTGTTGTTGTTGTTTGTTTGTTTGTTTTGTCATCTAAGACAAACCCGATTCATTATAAATTCATTTTTAATTGAGCGATGTACTTCCGAGAATTACTTGCCGTAATTATATTGAAATTAATGAAATAAATAATAATAATAAAATAATAAATAATAATAATAATAATAATAATAATAATAATAATAATAATAATAATAATAATATAATAATAATAATAATAATATAATAATAATAATAATAATAATAATAATAATAATAATAATAATAATAATAATAATAATAATAATAATAATAATAATAAATAATAATAATAATAATAATAATAATAATAATAATAAAATAATAATAATAAATAATAATAAATAAAATAATAATATAATAATAATAATAATAATAATTAATAATAATAATAAATAATAATAATAATAATAATAATAATAATAATAATATAATATAATAATAATATAATAATAATAAATAATAATATAATAATAATAATAATAATAATAATAATAATAATAATAATAATAATAATAATAAAAATAATAATTAATAATAATAATTTAAATAGATACTGAATATTAGACTACAATTGACATCTATTTACTGAATACACGTGGTATTTTTATGGATGTTTCTTTTTTTACGAAACCTGCCAAAACACGCCGAAACCCGACAAAGTTATGGGAAGTAGGCAGCAGTGGGGAGTGAACCTGGGACTCAGGGAAGTGTACACCATTGGGGAGTGAACCTGGGACTGGGTTTCGTTTTTAAAAAAAGCAATTACTTTTTTACGAAACCCGCCAATATCCGACAAAGTTATGGAAAGAAAGTAACAGTGGGGGAGTGAACCCGAGACTATGGTTTTTCGGCGGGTTTTGGCGGGTTTCGTAAAAAAGTAATTGCTTCATTCTCGTCTGGTACCCAACTCCCATAGTTCGGCTTCATTTCCCACTGGTATCCATCTTCCATAGTCCCAGGTTCATTTCCACTGATTTCCTCTTTTCACAGTCCCAGGTTCACTCCCAACCGGTGTGCACTTCCCTGAGTCCCGGTTCATTGCCCAATGGTGCCCACTTCCCATAACTTTTGACAATTTCGGTAGGTTTCGAAATAAAAGTACATTCTGAGCTCACGGTCCACTGATATCAGCCTCTCGCAGTCCCGGGTTCAATCCTCATCGGTGTCCAAATCCTAGATTCACTCCCCACTGCTGCCTGCTTCCCATAACTTTGTCGGCTTTTGGCGGGTTTCGTAAAAAAGTAATTCCCCTCCCCCTTGGTATTGCTTTTTTACAAAATCCAGAGTCCCAGATTCAATTCCCACAAGTGTACACTTCCCTGATTCTCAGGATCACTCCCACTGTTGCCTACTTCAATAACTTTGTCGGATATTGCCAGGTTTAGTCGGGTTTTGTAAAAAAGTAATTGCTTTTATGTGAAACTCGCTGAAACCCGCCGAAAACCAGAGTCTCAGGTTCACTCCCCACTGGTGTACACTTCCCTTAGTCTCAGGTTCACTCCCCATTATCTGCCTACTTTCCATAACTTTGCCCGATTTTGTTGGAGATGGCGCATTTCGTAAACAAAAAGTAATTGCTTGTTTTTTTTCAAAACCCGCCGAAACCCAGTCACAGGTTCACTCCCCACTGGTGTACACTTCCCCGAATCTCAGGTTCACTCCCCACTGTTGCCTACTACCATAACTTTCTCGGATATTGCCAGGTTTTGTCGGGTTTCGTAAAAAAGTAATTGCTTCTTTATGAAACTAGCTGAATCCCGCCGAAAACCATAGTCTCAGGTTCACTCCCCACTGGTGTACACTTCACTGAGTCTCAGGTTCACTCCCCACGCTTTGCCTACTTTCCACAATTTTGCCGCATATTGTCGGTTTCGTAAAAAAGTAATCCCCCCCCCCCCCTATTTTTTTTTTGCTTTTTTACAAAACCCAGAGTCCCAGGTTCACTCCCCACTGGTGTACACTTCCCCTGAATCTCAGGTTCATCCCCTCCTCCCCCCCCCCCCCCTACACACACACGCACACACACACACACACACGCTGCTGCCTACCTCCCATAACTTTGTCGGATATTGCCAGGTGTCGTCGGGTTTCGTAAAAAAGTAATTGCTTTTTATTACGAAACCCAGTCCCAGGTTCACTCCCCACTGGTGTACACTTCTCTGAGTCCCATATTCACTCCCACAGCTGCATTCTTCCCATAACTTTGTCAGGTTACGGAAAAAAAAAACACCGTATTATAGTGCAAAACCACTATTCAGTGTCAGATACTGAATAGTGCAAAACCGCTATTCAGTATCTGATACTGAATAGTGCAAAACCACTATTCAGTATCAGATACTGAATAGTGCAAAACCACTATTCAGTATCAGATACTGAATAGTGCTAGCCAAATAATAATGGTGTATTGGAGTTTTAACAATATACTTATAGTGAGCTACAACATAGAAGAGATAAAGGAAGATATATATATATATATATATATATATATATATATATATATATATATATATATATATATATATATATATATATATATATATATATATAGATAGATAGATAGATAGATAGATAGATAGATAGATAGATAGATAGATAGATAGATAGATAGATAGACAGATAAATAAAATAGATAGAGTAAGTGAATATGTGTGTGTGTTTGTGTGTTTGAGAAAAAAATAGAAAGAAAGATAAAGAAAGAGAAAGAGAGAGAGAGAGAGAGAGAGAGAGAGAGAGAGAGAGAGAGAGAGAGAGAGAGAGAGAGAGAGAGAGAGAGAGAGAGAATAATTCTCTTTAGCACGTTATCATAAATATGGTCATTTCAGTACACTGTGGTTTACTACTAACCATTACTATAGTTATTATTATTATTATTATTATTATTATTATTATTATTATTATTATTATTATTATTATTATTATTATTACTATTATTATTATTATTATTATTATTATTATTATTATTATTATTATTATTATTATTATTATTATTATTATTATTATTATTATTATTATTATTATCATTATTATTATTATTATTATTATTATTATCATTATATTATTATTATCATTATATTATTATTATTATATTATTATTATTATTATTATTATTATTATTATTATTATTATTATTATTATTATTAGTAGTAGTAGTAGTAGTATTAGTAGTAGTAGTAGTAGTAGTAGTAGTAGTAGTAGTAGTAGTAGTAGTAGTAGTAGTGTGCGGCTATGTGGTCTTGTGGTCGACACTCGATTTAGGATAGGAATGTCCTGGGTTCGAGTCTCGCTCGGCGTATATTTGAGTCCTTGGAAAAGGCTCTCTACTCACATTCTTCATCGTACTCTGGTTTAAGATGGGTACCTGATCGTTAACAGCGTTGACTCAGTCCGAAAAGAATTTGTAACATCTCCTAACCGGCGCCTTGAGTCATCATACATGTGAAGTGTTGCAGTTGGTCAGGAGCCTTTTTAAGTGCTTTGAGCATGTTTAGTGGATATTGCCTATATAAAAGTTCAATTTTAGTAGTAGTAGTAGTAGTAGTAGTAGTAGTAGTAGTAGTAGTAGTAGTAGTAGTAGTAGTAGTAGTAGTAGTAATGGATGTAGAAGTAATAGTAGTAGTAGTAGGAGGAGTAGTAGTAGTAGTAGTAGTAGTAGTAGTAGTAGTAGTAGTAGTAGTAGTAGTAGTAGTAGTAGTAGTAGTAGTAGTAGTAGTAGGAGCAGTTATTATTAAGGAAATAACTTATCTTCACACATCTTTCTAGTGAGAATGGAACTCTGATTCTCCCACAAGAGGCGCCACACACAATCACCAGCTGGATTGGGAACGCAATGTGCATTAATGCTGAGAAGGGAGTAGGAATTTCCCCTTTACAAAATTTGACTACTTTCCAACCCTTCTTCATATATGTCCATCTACCCTATGCTGCGGTCAGGGGTGAAAGACTGCCCGTTACAATCACGGTTCAAAACTATTTGGACAAATGCTTGCACGTAAGTGTTATTATAATTAATTGGAAGGTATGGAAGGGACGTCGACATATATGCAGGTCTAATATCCAAACCCACCTATGGTCCTAGTTTAACACTGTTGTAAAGGACAATATTTTTCGTCATTCTTTTAGATTCCCATAACAACTATGAGATCATAATGACTTGGGTTATTAGACCTACAAATCTGTGCACGTTTGATGGAAGCTAAATGACCATACCAGCAAGTCTGATAAGCGAGCTCATTTATTGGCTTTTTTAATGGCTATAATTTTGTTAAAGACATGTTTTGTTTTGATTTGAGATTATTTCTTTGCAACAATCAGCCCGTAAATAATTTGGTTCAACAAAGCTAAAAAAAAGTTCAAAGTATAATTTTTAGGCAATTGTCAAAATAGCTTAAACATTAACACAGAATATTCATTTAATAACTCAAAGCAGGTAAATTCAATTAAGTCATTTAGACAAAAGAGTCGCAATAATTCTATTTAACTCTCTCCTTTTCGAACATTTTCAGGATTTTTCCAAAATGTCATAGCTAATATACAAAACAGCATCAAGTTCTTATGGCTAGAAAAAAGATTTGGCTCCAAATTTTGTGATTTACAAAAATTAATCTGAAAAAGAAAACTATTCATTGAATCGTAACGAATGTGACGATTTTCCTGTAGTTGTTAAGGAGAGGGTTAAACACTTATCTACTTTTAAAAAATTTATTTATTAATTTAA
>NC_088361.1:24826981-24834481 GCF_034508935.2 Berghia stephanieae | reverse complement strand
GCATAGCAATACTATTAATATATTGCCTATAACCAGGAAATCGGAGAAGAGAGGTCAAATTAATAATTATGTCATTTTAATTATGCAACTCTTGTATTTGAAAACTGCGGTACCTTAAAAAAGTTATACTGTACAAACGTATAAAGAATCTAGCATTAAAGAATGTAACTTTGTTGTGAATATTTTCCAGAAAGAGAATCACCACACCATTACTGTTTGAATCATATTTTTTTTGTAAACGTCGAAAAGATCAAGGGAATTCAGCATTGCGAGAAAACTGTTAGATCTATCCCTGTCGGTATTTAAAATTCATAATGCCACTTAAAATATAAGCTGCATGCAAAAACTTACCACACCACATTTCCTAACTTTGGAGTAATTTGCGATACTCCGTGAGCATGGGACTTGGAACGGACCATACTATTAATATTAATTTATGATCATCTGCTTTAAGGCAAAAAATAATTTTATTTGAGCTCATCAAAGCTTGTCGCTCCAACACCGAACCCACTCCACAGCATCAGTGGAGCAGACTCTTAGGTCATGGTCAGTGCAGCTGGGACCATCCTGGCATTCTCATTCATCTGTGGTGTTTCATTCACCCTGTTTTGTTGATATAGGGGAAACCCGAAACGTTCATTCGATCTGTTTTTGTAATTAAATTGAAGCTTACATTCAATTTCACATTATTATTTGTTTCTTCGAGCTTCGAGCAGCAACATTTACATTAAGTGAATACATTATTTCGAATGCAACGATTTGCGTAAAAACGCCAAACTGACAACTTTTTACAGTGTCGAAATTGGTTGTTTTTGAGAGTGTTAGTGTCGTCGGTACGTATTTTATTATATCTATTTCACTCAACGAACTTTCAAACTGACTTTAAATTATAAAAGGAAATCAAGTTATCTGTTTATCTATCTGTAAAAAATACATTTCTAATTTTCAAATCTTTCAGTAGAGTTGTGTGCCGTATAATTTTTTTATTGATTCAAATAAGCACAATGTTCTCCACAAGGCTATATTTTTTAAAGAAAGGATATATATGTATGTATATATATATATATATATATATATATATATATATATATATATATATATATATATACATATATATATATATACATATATATATATTATATATATATATGTGTATATATATATATATATATATATATATATATATATATATATATAAATTAATGTCACTCAGCATTTTGTTATTGTTTTTTAGACAGCCATTTTGATGATTAGTTCTTGCCTAAATGTATAAATCAAACAATAAACGTTCAAGTTTACACATATTGTTGTGTGTTGGCACATTACAATTGGCTGACGGATGTTGTGAGCATTTACCTAAATGCTTAGAATGTGTGTGTGTGTGTACGTGTCTATGTGGTTTAACAAAATCTTATGACTTAATGCCGATTCGATTCCTAATCACCTTACTGGGTCACTTCGGCAGCTTCTCTAATTCTGTTGACTAATTTCCGTCATTGATCCCCAAATTCAGCAAGGGCGCTTCAAATCTGTTTATTATTGTGTGAATGTTTGTTGTTAGCCCACATCGATATTTGTCCTTGATGGCTAACAAGTAAAATTCCTTTTTGACCAATAAACAATGAATGTTGCACAAACTCTTAACAAAGGTAAAGTATACAGTAATTGATCTTTGTTTTGATGACACTTGACATTTGCATTTAACGGATTATGCTTGATAACTTTTAATACAGAATAATTTGTTGTTGTATTTTATTGTTTATTTTTTGTTTGTTTTTTCTTTTTACTATAGGTGACTTCATGGGACCTGCATTAACCAATTTGGATAATTTGGTCAGACTGCCAACCGGATGTGGAGAACAGAATATGGTTAAATTCACTCCAAACATATATGTCCTGAAATATCTTTCAAGCACGGGTCTTTTGACAGAAGAACTTTGAGACAATGCAGTGAAGTACATGGAAATTGGTAATTTCATGTTTTCAGTTTAAAAAAAAAAGATTTTACATAGCGCAATATCCATGAAACGTGCTCAAAACGATTTACAAAGGATCCCTGACCAACAGCAACACGTAACATGTAGAATGAGACAGGACACCTGTTAGACGTTATTACAACTTATTCGACAGAGACAACGCTGTAAACGACCACGTACTCATTTTACACCCGAGTGTAGTGAGAGACTGTGAGTAAAGAGACTTTTCCAAGAAATCAACTATGCACTGAGTGAGGCTCGAACCCAAGACCTTCCGATCCGAAAGCGAGTGTCATACCACAAGACCACATAGCCGCACATAATATAGCTTGCTTAATTTAAGTGTGTCGCATAACTTTGGTTAGACCCAAGCTTTTACCTTACTGTAGCCTGAACTCTCTTAGTGCCAGGAGACATCTAAGGCTTGGGCAGTTTTTCTCAATTTCAGGAGGTCTGCTTGCTGTTCCTTAGGAGTTACATCCCGCACCATTTTTCTCCCTCAGGGGCCAAATCCAACATTTTCTGAAGGCAAGGGGCAATCCAGTTGCATCTTCTTTATGTCCCAGCCATCTGCAGTATTTATCTGTTACATGCTGTTGCGACTCATTAGGAATAAGAACCGGGCTTTTAACTTGAATGAAGACACTTCCACGGTATGCCCTGAGGAAAGTTGTTTTGCACAATTTTCTAGTCCTATAGGAAATGGACATAAAAGCCGAAACTCCTCTTGTGTAAAACAGATGACTGTGTACAAAAAATGCTACTAGCATTGCTAGATAAATGTTTTATTTTCTGTGATGAATGCGTGCTGTTCTATCATAATGTGATTAAACATTGTAAAATATGAGTTTTACCGTAGGTAATAACTATATAGATCCAATCTTTTTCTGCTTAAATTGTAACAACTAAATGGCATTCATGCATTCCTTTTTGTATCAAGCTCTACTTGTCTCTTTTCTAATCGATAAGGTAAACACGTTGCATTGTGTGATCTTCAAGATACGTCAAAATTTAATTTCTAGTCATAATTGCATTTTTAAGACTGACTTTTTCAATAAAAATAGATTTGATAGCTAGCTGGATATAAACTTTGTTTTCAATTAATGAAATACAATTGTTGCATTATTGAATTTTAAAATAATTTCTAAGACAATGCAGTTCATGTTTACTAAATGACTATATTTGTATTTTTTAAACTAAAGTACTTTTCAAAGGGTTGTGATTTGTGATTCCTACTAGGAGAGTACCAAGTATGCTGTGTGTCAACTTGAACTAGCTCATTCAAATTTTGCTGTGTTGCAATTCGACTGACTTTTGTGTTATTCCAGTCTTATGATAAATACATCATCTGAAGAAAGTGAATTTTGTTTCTCCAACTTCAAAAATGTAAAACGTTCTCATTCTGATCAATTTATCTGTTATCTCAATTATCTACATCTAGTTCATTCACGACACAATGCCTTATTGACGTGATGGATGACAGCTAGTTAATCCCCTAGCCCTGTGTCAATTCGAAGGAGAAACTTCTTATTTCCTTATGTTGCCACACAGAGCAGTATCTTATTAGGACATTGTTCGTCATTTATTATATCACACATCCTTATCTGATAATTTTAATTTAAATCACAAAACAGTATGTGACCTGCCTCCTCAAACCTGTATTACGTTGGGTTGGACAATATGTTAAAACTGATATTCAACTAAGGATAACAAGAGATGTGAAATCTTAGATTGTTTTACTCCATAAAACTGTATATATTGTCTTCCTACAGACTCATTAAACTCATGAAATCGGAGTTTATCGTGGTTTCTATAATATGAAATGAATAATAGCAATTGCTTGCTACCCTCTAGACAGGACGCTAACCTATCAAAGTACTTACCACAAGACCAAACAGACTCAGCTACCCATTCATTGCTTAGTGAACAGGGGGTCAGAAAAAAAATATTGAATTCACCTGGAATCAATCTTAGTCTCTTTGCATGTGAAACAAGTGCTCTACCAACTGAGCTAGTGGTCAGGAAAAATCTTGGCTTCACCCGTGATCGATCTTGGTCCCTTTGAGTGTGAAGCCAGTGCTCAACCAACTGAGTTATCAGGACCCCTATGCCTGTATTAAAGCATATTTTATATCTAACCCCAGTTTCCTACTTACGGTTATATATTCAATTTTTATCATATAATTCATCTCGATATAATACCGTTTTGGGGCTATAGGACATATATATATATATATATATATATATATATATATAATATATATATATATATATATATATATATATATATATACACGTACCCGGTGAAATAAAGTTTAATTTCTTGTTCTTTTGCTGTTACATGTTCCTTCCTTAATATTTTGTCTAGGTTAGCAAAGAGAACTGAATTACCGTCACAAAGATGGATCATTTAGTGCTTTTGGAAATGACGATGAAAGAGGAAGTGTGTGGCTCACAGCATTCGTGGGGAAATCTTTTGCTCAGGCAGTGCCCTACATCTACATAGATCCCATGGACATCGAACAGTCTGTCAGGTTCCTGAAGAGAAGTCAATCAAAGAACGGCTGTTTTTTTGAAACAGGCAAAGTGCTTTCCTCATACATGATGGGAGGTCTTGGAAGTAAAAGACCTCCGATTGCACTCACATCCTATGTGCTCATCGCCTTGCTGTACGCTAATGTCAATTCAAGTGTAAGTTAATCAAGTCACTCAAATCAAGTAATAAGTCCATAATTTGGCATTAAATTCTAATATAATTTTTTGTCTCTTTCGATTTATTGTAAGTTTATTTAGAAAATGAATACAAGGGCATTTCTAGACAATCAAACCAAAATGCAGATTTTTAGACATCCAATTCAAGAGAAAATTTTGTTAGATACTTAATCCAAGTGCAGGTTTTTAGACACTCATTATAAGTTAAGTATACATTAAATTCAGGTTTAAGTGTGTTGTATTTTTATTTATGCCCTTCTTACGTAAAGATATTGAAGTTGTTTTTGGCCACCTTTAAATTCGTCAAATGGCTGATTTTGGTTTTACGTATTGTCTTGTAAAAGTGTCAGGCACCAACGAAGTGGTCAATGATTTTGTTAAAGAAATTTTATCTCGCTCACTTGGATCGAGATTTTACTGACATTTCTCCTCCCAACACGGGTGTAAAAGAGAATTCTGTCTTTATACATTGTGGCAAATATCGCAAGAGTGCCAGTACAAAAAGTGCGACTTGTTCTAATGATACAAGCATTTGGCGTGACAGGACCTAGCAGAGACACACTCATTTCTGAATAAGATTCAATGAAGTATCGTTTTATATTCTGACATGTGCATGGTCTAAATGTATTTCTTGCTCTATTATTACAATAAGAACAGAATTAAAAACTAAAATCATTTACAAAATGCAAAGTGACTATTTTGTTTTTAAAAGTAATAATGCAATAGAATTTAACCTTTATTTGAAGTAATGCCTTTTAAATGGTTTGGAAAACAGGATCATAGCATTGCTTTTATTGTATTAGTCGAATACAAAGAAAGAGCGCTGTTTCTTTAACCTAAAAATAAATCAATTTTGTAAGAAATCACTTCAAATGCTTTAGAAAATGCTTTGATCAAGGGTTTACATCGAAAGCAAGAGTGGTAATAATGATGATGACGATACAGTAAATATAAGGATGATAAATGTATTGTTGATTGAAGTAATGGAGTTAGTGCCCGGGCAAATAGGATGTAAATTCATGAAGCATATCAAGTCTACTGTTATTATATGGTAAAGAAGAAAACAGCAGCAATACTTTCAAGTATACTATGAGTATAATGTTCATTTTTTTCCTTAATTAACAACTCCTGACAGTACATTCAATATTGTATCATTCAGCGTCTTGGTAACTTAGAATTTCAGTTTGAAGTTTATCCATCCCTAAATGTACGGGCAATTAATATAATTATTTTTAATTTTCTGCAGGAAAATGTGATAGTTGATGGTTTTTGGTGTATCGACTTTTATTTAAACTACTACGAAGGCAGAATAGATGTCTACAGTTTGGCAGTAGCTGCCTATGCCTACACACTATACAGTCCTTTCAGCAAATCCTCATTGGACATCATGAAGACGCTTGAGAGAAAGTCTAAGAGAGAAGGTAATATTGGTTTTCCCTTAAAATTTACAGCATATTCTTTCTTAATAATCTTTGCTGTAAATGCTTGATATTCTTGTCTGTATCCAGGCAATTTCTCTCAGTGTTGACTAATGTCTTCTTCACTTTTGACTTGTATGGTGGTACACTCAGATCGTAGGTGAGAGTGGTTGACAAGGTGGACTAATCATTATCTATAGTTATCATATGCTTTAGGATGAAATTATAAATAATCGTGAGAGAGAGAGAGAGAGAGAGAGAGAGAGAGAGAGAGAGAGAGAGAGAGAGAGAGAGAGAGAGAATATCAAAAGATCATTCTTTCAGTCATTTTGGAAGAGGTAACACCTTGGGGAAAGGGGGGGTGAGAAGTGAGGAGGTTCCATCCTGTACTTTTTTTTAAATGTGCCACTGTCACCCGTTTACATATTTCTTTTCTAGGATCATTGAAATTTTGGAATCGCGATGGTATAACGCCTCCTTCATCCAAATCCCTCTACTACAAAAGTGCTGCATCTGCTGACGTAGAAATGACATCATATGCACTTTTGGCCTACCTCAACTACTACGGAGAAAAAGCCTTACGGCACACCCATCCAATTGCTATGTGGCTATCACGTCAAAGAAATCCTCTTGGTGGTTTTGCCTCCACTCAGGTACGATACATTAGATATATATGGATCTATTAAAGACATTATTCAAACTCTATTTAATTCCATGCAGCAGACTGTCAAACTAAATGTGAAATTTTCAGCAAGAGGCTTTTAAAATATTATTTTCAACCTTTCTCCCATTCATGTTAACGTTTCTTTCTCCAGGACACTGTTGTGGGTTTGAATGCTTTATCAGAATTTGCTCTCCTGGGCTTTGAAAATAATCCAACCAACATGAGCATCAGTGTCAGCGGGAACAGTGTAGAGAAAGTGTTCCAGATATCTGAGGAGGAAAATACAAAACTTCTTGTCCAGACTACCCCTATAAAGAAGGTCCCTGTAAGACTTCGGATCTGGGCAGAGGGACAGGGATGCGCACTTGTCCAAGTAGGTTGGAAAAATATGTGACTTACTGTCTGAAAGTGGTATCCATTATGTCGCAATGAAACATGTGTCGAACAATTAGAATTAATGTTAAAATGACCACAGATGAGAAATTCCAGTTTTTGCCAGGTTAAGAAAATATAAAATTTCACGTCATGTGAACTATTTTTAACCCATACAGTACGCGTCAATTTTTGAGCTTCATTATTGTTTTCTTTTTTTTTTTGTGCGTTTGTTGTCCCAACATACAAATTACAGTTAGATAAGAAGTTTGCCACAATGACTATGATCAATGTTGCTCAGCTTTATGAAAGACCAATGATATCAAGCAACTACAGGCATTTACAATATGCTCTTTGT
>NC_088361.1:24809481-24824481 GCF_034508935.2 Berghia stephanieae | reverse complement strand
GAGAAAATAAATGTCATCACCCTGACAACAGTGGAAGAGTAGTTTTACACTTCATTTTTTTTTTTGACATCAAACTTTTCTTTTCTATTTCGAACATTTATCCAATGCGCTGCTCGACCTTGGGAGATCGCATTGGGAATGAGTTCGAAATTTCAAACACATGAGCTCAAGAATACTTTAATCATATCTATAATTGGTATAGAATTCAACGATTTTGCCTAAAGGTTATCAATGAGTTCAAAATATCATCACGCGGCAAATATATTTTTGTAAAACTGTACTCGAGCTGGAGAATGATAGCTCCTGAACTACAATTGGGTTGTTTTTTTACAAAGGATCCAAGGGATGTCTAACAATATTTTGCTATTATGATATAGTAACATGAGGCTTTCATCAAAACGAGAGGGGTATGATACTGGCATTGCATTTAACCATTTGTACCATCCACAGCTTCAGAGCCAATTCCCCCATCTTGGAATCAAGCGTTACGAATATAATGAAATCGAAAATGTGATAACTTTCTATTTTGATATGGTGAGTTTTTGTAAACCCCTCTGACAGGCAAGTATTTTGCTTTTTGATTGTGAACAGCAACGACAATAACAAAGGGACTACTACTGGTGCTTCTTATGACGACGATGACGACGACGATGATGATGATGATAATAATGATGACGACGACTACGACAACGACGACGACGATGATGATGATGATGATGATGATGATGATGATGATGATGGAGTTGATGGCGGTGTGGTGGTGATGTTATGAGTAGTAATAAAGTTGATAATGGCGATGGCAATGATAATGAGGATTATTATTATATCAGTGATGATAATAAGAGCAATAATAATTATCTCGATTTATATATCTCTCGTTCATTTAACTGACAAACCATATTGGCTAAGAAACTCATAACATTGTCATCCGGAAGTGGAGCAAGACACAAAACTATGTGTAACCATGGACTTTTATAGTCTGGATAATACAGTTTATTGACATTTACTCATAAACATAGAGGAC
This sequence comes from Berghia stephanieae, assembly GCF_034508935.2. Classification (NCBI taxonomy): domain Eukaryota; kingdom Metazoa; phylum Mollusca; class Gastropoda; order Nudibranchia; family Aeolidiidae; genus Berghia; species Berghia stephanieae. The sequence goes on along the minus strand of NC_088361.1, from coordinate 24,823,457 downwards.
AAGAAACACTAACAAAGACTGGGTGGGGTTCCTGACCTCCCAAAGTGGGCAGGGAGGTACATACGGTGTCTTCTATCCCCTTATATCCGTTTTCCAACATGCTTTCTGTCTATGTCTTGGAATGCGATTACTTGGTTTTGTACTGGCCCAGGCCAGAGTCCTGACTGGGAGGGAAACAGTCCGGATGAGACTTTAGGTGATCTCAAACTAAGTACATTGGTGGTATGCTCTACATATGATCCCTATCTGTTCCCAGTTCCGCTTTGTCTTACTTTCTCTTGGGTGCTTTAATTGTAATTCTATAACTTTTAACTATCCAATTTTCTTCCTTTTTACTGGCGCTGATATAGCCGAAATGTGTTGCAAGCGCCGTAAAACCCTTAAAAACAAAAAAAAAAAGCTAACAAGGACCCGAGTGACGTCAACTTCATTCTATCTATAGATAGATCGAAGTCACCCAGGCCTTTGTAATTGGGTTTTTTTTGCCATCCACTTTTATGAGTAATTCTCATTAAACTGCATTAACCAGACTATAAACGTTTAAGATTACACATAGTTTTGTGTGTTGGTCCGTTATACTTCCGGATGGTAATGTTGTGAGCTTCTTAGCCACGCACATACTATCTACAGATGGAATGAAGTTTACGTCAATCAGGTCATTGTTGTTTTTTGCCATCCGTGTTTATGAGTAGTTCTCACAAAACTGTATAAACCAGACTATGAACGTTCAAGGTTACACATACGTTTGTGGGTTGGTTCGTTATACTTCCGGATGGTAATGTTGTGAGCTTCTTAGCCAAGCGCATACTATCTATAGATGTATGAAATTCAGATCTTTGTTATTGTTTCTTGCCATCCGCGTTTATGAGTAATTCTCACAAAACTGTATAAACCGGACTATGAACGTTCAAGGTTACACATAGTTTTGTGTGTTGGACTGTTATACTTCCGGATGGCAATGCTGTGAGCTTCTTAGCCAAGAGCATACTATCTATACTCATGTCTTTGTTATTATTTTTTGCCATCCATTTTTATAAGTGGTACTCAATAAACTGTAATAACCAGACTATAAACGTATCAGGTTACACGTTTTGTGTTCGTCCATCATATTTTCAGATGGCATGTTCTAAATATATATATAATATATATATATATATATATATATATATATATATATATATATATATATTTATACATATAGCTCTCTCTCTCTCTCTCTCTCTCTCTCTCTCTCTATATATATATATATATATATATATATATATATATATATATATATATATATATATATATATATTTCCCCACTGGTGCCCACCTCCCATAGTCTTTGGTTCAATCCCCATTGTTGTCTACCTCCCATAGTCTTTGGTACACTCCACACTTGAGTGTATATTGGTAGATTTCGGTGGATTTCTGTATTCAGCAGTACCCTTAATCATTGTTATCAGTTGCTATTTGTTGTTACCAGTTGTTATTTGTTGTTACCAGTTATTATTTGTTGTTATCAGTTGTTATTTGTTGTTACCAGTTGTTATTTGTTGTTATCAGTTGTTATTTGTTGTTATAAGTTGTGATTTGTAGTTATCTCGACAAAGATAAATACCCTCTAACAATGCTACATAATTGCCAGTCCGAGCAGAAATCATATTTGATGAAAATCCTTCAATGAACCCTGACTTGAATCATATGGACTACAGCATTTGGTCATCGATGGTTTATAAGTGTGTTATAACGTTTTACACACAGAGTTAAAAGAGTCAAATCGAAATGCATGGGATCGACTCACTATTCAAGACATTAGAAAATCAATGGGCATGATCTATATTAACTTCCCGTGTGCTCGAGGTCATTGGTCACATTGCAATATATATATATATATATTATATATATATATATATATATATATATATATATTTTATATATATATATATATTATATCTTATAATAGCTCGAACAGAGACTTATTACGTTTACACTAGACGTAGAGCAAGATCGTGAGATGAAAGTCAGCAACCCAAAAGCAGCACAAGTCTCTGTCGTCAACTACTATGAACCTGGTTCGTATTCAGATTTTTTTTCTCAGAAGACAGCGAAAATGAAAGATAAATTTTTCTGTGTGATTTTATCCATTTTTATGAAGCACAATCCTATTTGTTTTATTACATATCTAGCTAATTTGTTTTGATTAATTACAATGGGAAACTCAAAACTCCACCAAACACCTGTCTTGTGTTATTCATATAGATTGAATGAACTTGACGTAACTCAGATCTTTGTTATTATTTTTAGACAAACATTTTAATGATCAGTTCTCACTAAATTCTATCTTATATTAGACCAAACACATTTAAGGCTACACATCGTTTTGTTTGTTGGTACGTTATATCCGGCAGGCGGATGTTGTGAACGCATTGCATCAATTGAAGCTTATTGTTAAATTGTGCCCAGCCAAACATCTCACACCATTCGCCAGCAGGATATCACTTACCAACACATAAAGCTATGTGTAACCTTGAACATGTATAGTCTGATTGATACAGTTTACTGAGAACTTCTCATAAAAATGTCTGGTTAAAAACAATAACAAAGAGGCGAGTGATGTCAATTTCGTTCTATCTTTATAATTTCATTAACACATTTTGGTTTCACTCGAATTAGATTTTTTTTAAAAATTAAACATTGAAACACGTGATTGGATATGTGCGATTGTACATACGCGTTAGCATGTATGCAATGTGTTTGACTAGCATGGCAGTTTTTTTGTATCGTTTGCGGCCGCAGAAAAAAAAAAAAACACACAAAAAACCCCCCACAAAAACCTGATTTCTTTGCAGCCGCAAAATCTGCAGCTTTTTGCTTAAAAATTTTTTTTTTGCAAGTTTTCGAGATTTCATAAGTGTATGGTAGTAGCTTCCGTCAGCTGTGCAGTTTCCCGTTTGTTTATTTGTTTTTTTTAAAGGGATTTTTTTCCCTGTAACAAGAGAATTAATTGCACAGCAATTTTTTCAAAGTAAAATCTTTACCAAAAAGATTGCTGTACTATAATTGATTACTTATTTTCTGATCAGTCGATAAGGACGTGGGCCCTCGTGTTATTTCAATAAAACAAATTGAAGTGAAGTACGGATTGCCAGAGGGCTGTTTGTGTCAATGTATGTGTGTGTATGTGGTTTGTGTTTGCGCGGGTGTGTGTATGTTTGTTTATTTTGTTTTGCCATAGTTTTTTATTGTTCATTTGATAATATGTTTTCTTACTCTGTTATTAATATTTTCCGATTCATTTTTTAAAGAACTGAACAAGTGTGTATTAATTTCTTAATTTCTTAATCTTCATTTTGAATGCGTTTACAATTTCGTTTTATGCATGTAGATGTTTGTTGGGAAGTTTCTCTTATTTATTATTTATTTATTTATTTACGTATTTGTTTATTGACTTATTTATATATCTGTTTATTTATTTATCTACCTGTTCATTTGTTATTCATTCATCTTATTGTTATTATCAATTCATTTATTAAATTACTTTTTAATCCGAGCTTTGAATGTTTTTAATTTCTCAATTTCAATATGTTATGTATTATCCATATTTGCTATATGGAAAAGGATAGAAATAGAACGAAATATGTCAGATGGTGCTTTTATATGAATATTGAGAACAGCATTAATTCATGGAAATCAAACAATTTTATGCCTTGTATTCAGATATTGCTGAGGTGAAATCTTACACTTTGAACACAACATGTGAAACCCTGGAGGAAATCCCAAATCCTAGAGTGGAACCGTTAGATCCCATCGTTGAAATACCTGAGCAAGTCAGTGTTAGTGAGTATCTTTTAAAACTGTTTTAAAAACTTTTTATAGCCGTGTTTTTATACAGAACAATATTCAATACATTTGCTCAAAGCGTTTTACAATGGGTATTAAGTCAACAGCAACAGGTAACATGGTGGATGAGACATGACGCCTCTGAGGTGTTATTATATTTTTCATGACATAGACAAAGATGTTACCTGTTCTGACAGGTGCTCATTAAATCAGAGTTAATAAACATGAGTAAAGAGTTCCTTTTTGAAGGACTCAACTTTGCACTGTAAAGAACTGGACTTGAACTAGGGACCTGTCGGTCCAAAGACAAGACACATAGCACAGGACCACAAAGCCGCACTATGAAATGAAAGAAAATAACAACGTAAAGGAAAAGAATAAAGAATAAGAAAAATAATGTAATGTTAGGCATCATGTTTCGTCCTGCACGTTAAGTTCTATTTGATCTGGTGGAGTGAACGTTGCATGATCTAGTATCCTATCCAAAGGGCAGTAAACAATTGCTATTGTACGTTATATGCCATAGAAACAAGGATAAACTCCATGGACTCAATGGCTCTGAATGACTATTTTATAACGTTATATTATCATGATATTAATGCTCATTTCATTCTTTTTATCAAGTATTCATCAATACTTATGTTTTGACATTTAAAAAAAGATAAAAATGTAATAATAAAATCACTGTTATGTCTTTTAATTTAAAAAGAATCAATCAATGATACCTGAGACATAATTTAATTGGGAAAACTCCGACTGGCGCCTTTCATGATAATCTAGCTTGCTCTTAGAATGACTGATCTTCTATTTCTATATATATAGAGAATGAGGATTAAATGAGACAATACATGCATAAATTATTCATGTGATGGAAACAAGATAAATATTCATTTGATACATAGTCTTAACTCTAAGATTACAAGGTTAAGGAATTCCGAACAATGGCATTAACAGAGATATGGTCCAGCGAACAATTTTGAGACCATTTTTTATATATGATGCTGCCAAATTATTTTATATATTTTTTATTCGATTGCTCAGCGCCAAAAATGAAATAAATTTTGATTAAGCAATGATCTTATCCCATTTTTCAAACAGACACCGGTCCGCTCCAAACTCCACCAATGGTATGTAATCTCATATTGTTATTTTTTTTCTATACCATTATTATTATTATTATTATTATTATTATTATTATTATTATTATTATTATTATTATTATTATTATTATTATTATTATTATTATTATTATTATCATTATTATTATTATTATTATTAACAATAATGATAATAGTGCTTAGGCCACTGGGACCCCCCCTCCCCCCCCCCCCCCCCCCTTTGGGAGTTTATGCCACTATGTTTTTCAAATAATAGAACTTATTGGCCATACAAATTCCACTGTTACCGTAAAAATAAGTGTCATTTAAGAGAGTTATGGCTCTTTGAAAAAAGTGAGTTGTGTCCCCTTGCAAAAAAGAGACAACATTTCTTTCAAAGGCTCTGGAGACTACAATATTAATTCAAATATATGCAAATTGGGTATCAAACTGAAGGACATTGAATATACTATCAAATTATGTGCACAAGCTTTCAATTTGTAAATATTATATAGATTCACAGAAAGTTGAAACAATTTGTCAGTAATCTCATGAAGTGTCATATCTAAACTTATGGGCTTTTTCAGTGTTTTACACAAAAATTATTTTAAATATGGCCAAAAACAGCATGTTCATTAAAAATGTAGCACTGAAGAAAGCTATGGCCCAAGCCTCAACAACAACCTTCATATTTCTACGTCGCAGGAAAAACTAAAAGTGTACGCAACCCTTAAATTTTTCTCCACTTTGTGGGATGCCAAATTCATCATAATTTTCATTCTTTTTAAACATGGTATTGATGTCCAGTTGTCACATTTAAAAGTAAGTTGAAGGTGTGGTAAAAACAATAGATATATCATGAAAAAAGACTAATTTGTTCACAACCCAAGTGAAGCATCATTACCGAAGACTTTTGAACGAAATCGCATTGTTATATTATGAAGAATAATTGATACTCAAAAGGGATTCTTGATTCAAGATGCAGTAAGTACATAAAAACAATATCCTTATGTGTTTTGCAAACATGCTTTACTCCTTAACAGTTTGCACTGCTCACCAATTTATTACATATCCTCATCATCAGTAGCAAAATCCTCTTCGTCCTCTGAAGTGTCGTCAAGGAAATCACTGTCAAAGCTATCACTACCATCCTCGGCATATGTATCTTCGTCAGTACTGGTGCAGCTTTCTTCATACACAATTTCCTGCAACTCATCTGGAATGAAAGCATCTTTGAACCACTGTACTTCCAATTCATTTGCAGAATTTCTCTGCCAACCGTTATCCTCTGGTTTTGGAATGCTAGGATTCTGGCACACTGCATTCCTCCAAATGAGAGTTTGAAAGTTGGCTCTTGATATGTGCAGTGACAATACTTGACTACAAGGAGGCATCTGACACAGATCAATTCCACCACTGCATGAGATGGTACCTTTCTTTCCTTTGAAACGCTGGCGAACTATGTCATACCTCACTTTGTTGACACTTGTGCATGAGGTTTTGCCATACAGCTTGCACACAAATGACTCTAACATGAGACAGTCATTACTCGAAACAGCTGCTGATGTTCCAAATCTGGAGAACAGAATTCTAAGATCTTCCTCCTTTTGAAGAAATTTTAGAGCTTACAGCTTTCCATGCCCAGCAAAGCAACTTGTTGCGTCACAGCCTGTGAATGCATGGACACCAAGTAATGCATCACACATCTGTTTAGACAAAGTCTTTGCTATCTGAGAGACATTGATTTGTCGCCTGTTGTTGCCACAGCCAGTATCAAAAATCAGGGTCTTTCCAATTGTCTCTGAGAATGAAAGGAGAAGTAAGAAGACATCCGTGTCTGGTGATCTGACAACAATTGTTTCACAGTTTGGTTGGCGGGAAGCATATTGACAGTGCAGTATAATTCGTGTGTCTGCCTCTTCCTGTGATGAGTAGAGATCTAGACAAGGTACAGCTGTGGTAAATTCATCCGTGTCACTGTAAAGTAAGGTGCATCTCTCTTCACAGACAAAGAAGATTTCCCTGTTTCTCAGTTTCTTTGCATATTCGTTACTTTCCCATTCCTTGAGGAGAAACCTGATAAGGGATCTTTTGTTATCAACGCAGCTGAGAAATGATTTCCAACGTCTGGGCACTGTTGTTGCAGATCCTCTTAACAAGTATGCATTATCTTCAGAAGATCCTCTCCTCAATCTCTCACAACCTTTGATTGAATCTTCTATGTAAGTATCAGTCATAAAGTGTACACAAGCTGCTTGTGGTAAGGAGGAAAATGTAAGTTTGGCTACTTCACCAAATGTATTTGGGGATTGCTGACAGAGTTTGTAACAGTGCATTGCCATCAACAATGTAAACGGTGTTTGTTTTTGTTTTTTGCATAATCCTCGAACATTAATGAATTGTCAGGCGTGAGCTTGTGCAACAGAGTTGCTTTGTTGGTCTTCAGAGGTAAACCATCTGATGAAGCCAGCGACCATGGAGTAGGTGTTAGAGGATATTGAAGAACTTTTTGAAGATCAACACTCTGCTCTTGGGACAAAACAAGAAGCTAGCCAAATAAATTTCTTTGTGCCTTGATTTTGACCACGTTCATGTCTTTTTTCACTGTTACCACTTTCCTCAATGATGCAAATGTCTTGGTCTTGTTCCTTTCTAATGGCTTGTGAAATTCTACAGTCTTTTCCTTCAGTCTGTTTTCAACAAAACTTTCAAACAATCTTTTTCCTGTTTTTTCCACGGCTAGCAGGTCATCAGCAACATCCTCTTGCACTTTTATTCCTGAAGCTAGACTGACCAGACCATCTTCAACTTCAAAGGGATTGATAAATGCTGAAAATGCCTGGAGGATCTTTTGCACTCGCTTTTCACTTTGTCTTTTTTCTGCAAGGCTCAATTCTTTGTGGGTGTCTATACCTATACAGTTGTTGTTGCTGACCATTCTTTGGGTTGCTGATACATATTCTGCTCGATTGTGTCTTGTTACACTCCAACGGTAATAGCTTGGAAGACTCTTGCTGAACCCAACAATACCTCCTTTTGTCTTTGCATGTTTGTTTATTGTTTGTCCAATGGTCATATCAACTGCTATTCTTCCAGCAGGCGTCCTTGATCTGGAGACACTAAATCCATTATCTTGTAACATTTCTTCTGCCCCTGGGTGGGAATGAATCAGGTTGGCTAGTGACACAAAATATACACTGAGATACTTGGCATAATTGTGGTGATTCATGGTAAAAAGCAGTGGGCACAGTTCTTTTAAACAAGATATATGAAGAAGAAAGTTGTTTGTCTTTGTAGCTCGCAGAAGCTGGAGGAGAAGCCAAACTCTGTCCATGTATTGGATCCAGTATTGTGCAGTTTTTCCGTACTTTCCTGAGCGGACACTCTCTTTGAAGGCTTCATACTGGGAAAATAACTCAGCATACACAGTTGACTGGAGAATTTTATTAGCTGTATGGCTTGAAATTCCTTCGGTGAATTCCTTTATGTAAGACATGAGGTCTTTACTGAGTTTTGAATCCGTGTCCTGCTCAAATTTTGCAAGCAGAAGCCTCTCTAGAGCCTCCAAAACAGACACATGCACTCGTATAGCCCTGTTGTAGTTCTTTCCACTCATAACCCTATCCATAGAACCATGTGCACATAGCCCTGCTTCAGTCACAATTTCTTCAAAACCAGATCCACTTTGGAGCTTTCCCAGGGCACCAAGATATGAAATTATGGTGTGAAAGACACCCAGGTGAATAATGACTGTTTTGTAAAGCTGTGGGTTTTGCCAGACAATATCGTAAGCTTTCTTTGTTACAGCAAGGTCAAATGTTACAAATGTATATGTGTTATATGCCCATTAATCATGCCTGAATTGTGCTAGTACAAAATTCCTCTTGTTTATGTATTACTGAAAGGAAGCAAATACACTGTAATATATATTTTTTTCATATTATAGAGAAAATGGCTATCAAAGATTTAAAAACCCTATATAGCTTTGTAAAATATTTTATGATATGAGGCAAAAAATGAGAAATGACAATAAAATTCCACTATTTATTGCATTTGAAGCAATTTTAGGGTGATAAACAATCATTTTATTCACAAAAATGAGTTCACGAAAAATTGCACCCGATGACCTTTCAAGGGCCATAACTCCTGTAAATGATACTTGAAAAAACTGTAACACCCGGATTAATTTGTGTTATATGTCCCTGAAGCATGCCTGAATTGTGCTAGTGCAAAATCCCTCTTGTTTATTCATCCTGAAGGGAAACAAGTACACTGTAATATATTTTTTTTTCAAATTATAGAGAAAATGGCTATCAAAGATTTAAAAACGCTATATGGCTTTGTAAAATATTTTATGATATGAGGCAAAAAATGAGAAATTACAATAAAATTCCATTATTGATTGTATGTGAAACAATTTTAAGGTGATAAACAACCATTTTATGCACAAAAACGATTTCACAAAAAATTGCACCTAATGACCTTTCAAGGGCCGTAACTCTCGTAAATGACACTTGAAAAAACGGTAACACCCGGATTAATACTCAAGATATATTGCTGTTTCAGAAAAACCATGTGGCGAAAATCCCCCAGGAGGGGGAGGGTTTCGCCCACTGGCCCATGCACTATAATAATAATAATAATTAATAATAATAATAATAATAATAAATAATAAATAATAATAATATTATTATTATTATTATTATTATTATTATTATTATTATTATTATTATTATTATTATTATTATTATTATTATTATTATTATTATTATTATTATTATTATTGTTATTATTATTGTTATTATTATTATTATTATTAATATTATTATTATTATTATTATTATTATTATTATTATTATTATTATTATTATTATTATTATTATTTATTATTATTAATATAATTACTATCATTATTATAATAATAATAATAAATAATAATAATATCATTATTATTATTATTATTATTATTATTATTATTATTATTATTATTATTATTATTATTATTGTTATTATTATTATTATTATTATTATTATTATTAATATAATTACTATCATTATTATTATTATTATTATTATTATTATTATTATTATTATTATTATTATTATTATTATTATTATTACCTTCAACATCATTATTTTTAATAGTTGTAGTGGTATTAGTAGCAGTAGTTCTTGTAGTAGCAGTAGTAGTAGTAGTGTAGAGCTGGGGCAGTAATCGGTTTATAAGGGTCTTGCAAATACCGAGTCTTATAATATGGAAATGTCTTTCGAACTCCGAGCCGCTCGATTTGGTTTGCTATCTTGGCATAAACAAAACCTATAATATGTCTTGTTTTGTGACATGGATGTATCGTTTTGTGACCTAGATATATCATTTTGTCTGTGCACGCCGCGCGGGTAAGTACAGCAAGCGCTTGTTAGTTTGACAATAAAACGTAAAAACTCCCAACTTAACCTTTCAAAGGCGGATTTCAATCTTACTAGTACCTAAAAGAAGATCATGCCGTTTTCATCAAACGATAAATGATAGCAATGCAATGATAGTTTCATTGAAACCCAAGTCATATTATTCTTACTGCTCTTTATTCTTCATAACGCATTAAAAAGGGAAACTACTATTTGAAAACAAAAAAATCAGTGTCACTGGCACATGGTTAATTGCACAGCCCAGCATCCTCTGACACCCCTACCTCACTTGCTAATCATAAAAAGGAAATAGCAATCAGCAATATTGAGTTGAAAAAAAAAAGTGGGGTGGGGGGAGGGGGTGAAGCAAAACCCAATAGCAATGTAACCCTTTAAAGGCAAAATCGATCTTACTTGACCCAACACTAGATCTTTCAGCAAAAAGCAAGTAATGGCAAAGCGATTATACATTAATGAAGTTCAAGTGGCGATACTCTGACTACTGTCTTGGTGGAAACGTGTTATTCTCCATTTAACAATAATAAAGATAAAAAGAAACTATCAGTTGAAAACAAAAAAATCAGCTTCGCTGTTAAGGGGTTAAGTCGTCTGCACGACAAGCATCCGTCCATGTACTACGCCACCAGGAACCTATCTCCTTCATCTTCTCCCATACCCCCTCCCTTCACACCTTACCGCTCGAATCTCACGGTAAAACCGAATTTCCTGCTCGGATTGTGAATTGTTCTCTCTCTCTCGTTCAATTATTACCAAGACATCTGGTAGCTTGTTTACTGTTGATTGTGAATTGGTTTGAAAGCGATACAGTTCCGAGTTCCGATTCAATACTCGATGGGTCGTATTTCCGCAAGGGTCACAAGAAAAGCGAGCTGTTCCGGTGTCCCACCACAGCTTTTAGTAGTAGTAGTAGTAGTAGTAGTAGTAGTAGTAGTAGTAGTAGTAGTAGTATTGTAGTAGTAGTAGTAGTAGTAGTAGTAGTAGTAGTAGTAGTAGTAGTAGTAGTAGTAGTAGTAGTAGTAGTAGTAGTAGTAGTAGTAGTAGTAGTAGTAGTAGTTGTAATATTATAACAATATTTTCATCAGTATCAATTTTGAGGAAAATATTTGACTCCGGAGGGAAAAGTCCAAATGCGGCCAATTTTGGTTTTAAGATAAATCTTATTACCGATTAAATCTGTATTAAGTGGCAAATCTGCATTTTATTCTATTCTTCATTATTCAGCCGGCTTCTAATGGTTCGTCTTGTACTGGGTCTTCCTGCCAAACATGTCCAGTATGCAGAAAATCCAAAGACATTCCTTCTGCTGATTTCAAGGACATCATATGCAATGCCTCATCTGGTTAGTGATTTTGTTTCACACGTTCATCTTCTTCTTCTTCTTCTTCTTCTTCTTCTTCTTCTTCTTCTTCTTCTTCTTCTTCTTCTTCTTCTTCTTCTTCTTCTTCTTCTTCTTCTTCTTCTTCTTCTTCTTCTTCTTCTTCTTCTTCTTCTTCTTCTCCCCTCCAACCCCCCCCCCTTCTCTTCTTCTTACTTTTTCTTCTTCTTCTCCCCTCCTCCTCCTCCTCACCCACCTCTTCTTCTTCTTCTTCTTCTTCTTCTTCTGACCCAGCCATTGTTTGCTTATGTAGGGATGTCCATTGAATAGAAGATAACGTTGGATTTAAGTGATAAAATACCTTTCGTGTATTTTAAACTTTTTGTGTAACATTGTTTCATAACTTTATCAGGTAGGTTGTCTCATAAATGGACATTGAAGAGTTTTGGTGAAAGAAAAAGTAAGAATAAATATTGTTGTTATCAGGGATGCCAAATGATTTGTGAAAAAAAAAAGCCCTGAAAAATCACCTAAAACGAATCTTGTAAATAAACAAATATAAACATCTCGCTTAACCCCCCCTTTCCTTTCATTTGCAAATGTATGGGGCCTTTATTGCATCAATTCAAATAATATTTTCTGTCTTTAAAAGAAGGATCTTCAGTGGTCTTCTTGAAGACAGGAAAACCTACTGTGGTATGACCTGAGGTGTGAAAAAAAGCCAGAAAAAGCCGGAAAAACAGGACATTTGGCATCCCTGTGTTATATTAAGGAGGAATAATGTAAGTTTGGCTTGAGTTATTTAAACTCCGATATGAAAGTCTCTCAATGTTGTGCAACCACAAGAAGCCTATGAAATGCAACGTGTACTCTGTTTAATAGATATACTTCTAAATGGTTTTCTGGATACGATGTAGTGAAACTGAAAAACCTTTCCTCCATGGTTGAGAGGCCAACTGAGATGATGTTTATCCCGGATACGAAGGAGAATGCAAAGAGCAAGAGGAGTTGATCACTTCCTCACGGATACATTCTTATTACTGCTATTATTGTTAAATGCAATAATTCTTTCACTTTACATTAACTTGCATCCTCCCACGCCCAATTCTTTTTTCAACTTTAGTATATAAGACCACATCTGGACGGAAAGGAAACTATGTCCTGAAGATTAGACAAGATTTACGTCCTGATAAGAGGGTGAAAGTCAGAAAGTCTGCCAATTACACTCTGCCAGACAGCTGTGAATGTTCTCTCTTGAACCCGCCTGGTAGGCTCACTCTGTTATGAAATAAAAAGACTGTGTTGGACACTGGTTTTTGGCCTTTGATTTGATACAGGACTTATACACCATATTACTGTAGTATTAGTAGTAGTAGTAGTAGTAGTAGTAGTAGTAGTAGTAGTAGTAGTAGTAGTAGTAGTAGTAGTAGTAGTAGTAGCAGTAGTAGTAGTAATAGTAATAGTAGTAGTAGTAGAAGAAGTAGTAGTAGTAGTAGTAGTAGTAGTAGTAGTAGTAGTAGTAGTAGTAGGAGTAGTAGTCGTCGTCGTCGTCGTCGTAGTAGTAGTAGTAGGAGTAGTAGTAGTAGTAGTAGTAGTAGTAGTAGTAGTAGTAGTAGTAGTAGTAGTCGGAGGAGGAGGAGGAGGAGGAGGAGGAGGAGGAGGAGTAATAATGCTGAAAACTTATATAGAGCTATAACTCTGAGACACCAGACTCTAAGCGCTTAAATTACAAATTAATTACGTTGGCTGAAACATACTCATTCACACACACACACACAAGCACACACACATACACACACACACAACACACACAACACAAACTAGACGCCTATCTTGCTTCTCATATCATCTACTAAAATCGAAACAGATTTGTGTTAAGCGAACGGTTAAAAATAGACAAAGATTCTTTTTCACGAATGCTCTGTGGTAAGGCGTTCCAAACAGAGGGTCCGACATGAGAGAAGGATCTCATTTCAGCATTTTTGCGTATTCAAGGGACAACTAGTTTGGTGGAATCACTGACCGAACATAAGAGGCGGGATTTTGAATATCTTTCAATTTGCTCCGAAAGGGGCAGTACTTTCAAGACAACGATACACCAAAACACACGCTTTGAATATTATCCTTTTCTCAACAAGCAGCCAATGCAGGTTATGAAGCAGAGGTCTGGCAGAATCACACCTACGCTTCATGAATACTAGTCTTTCAGAGCTGTTCTGGGCAATTTGAAGACGCCTCAGATTATATTTCGAAACGCCAAACAACAGAGCATGACAATAGTCTAATTTCGAAAGCACAAGGGACACAACTAG
>NC_088361.1:24759481-24804481 GCF_034508935.2 Berghia stephanieae | reverse complement strand
CTCTGCCTGGCCGGTGAGAGCGTGACTCTACCGTATGAGCTATCCACGAACCCATAAAAATTTGTATCAAACTCAGGTCATTCATTACTAGAGCCCTCTCTCACCGACTACTGGAGATCGCGGGTCCAACACACAACCATCGCAAAGTTAGTTGGTCAGCAATTAAGCTTAATAGCCAATATTCTCAACACATATAACACAGAAACAATTGAGACATTGAGTATGCTCCGGTATATGGGGTGAATTTTTAATTCAGAAAAGTGAGTGGAGCAGGCACTTATGTTGGTAACAACAAGAGATGAAGTGAGTAGAAAAGTGCCAGAAGACAATAGAGAATAAAAAATTTTTGGCGGCGGTGATGGGGTTTGAACCCGCGACCTTATTGGTACGACAACTCCGCCTGGCCGCATGCCAAGTTTTTCAGTGTTTGTCAGGGGTGGTGTGTCACACTCTGATGACTCCCCCTCATCTTCATTTTCCAGGCATCGTTTTTGTGTGGTTGAACAGAGTCCAGTAGCTACTGAGATATCAGTTCACCGCTGATGGGTATATTAATGTCCATTTTAACAAATCGATCGAATCATTACTTTTTTGTGTTTTTAAAATTATTGTTCTCCAGTCAAGATGGAATCGAGGTGTAGCGATTAAGCGGAGTGATTATATAGCAAAATTTCTGTTTTTCGGGAATGTGTAGCTCATAAGCGGAGTGAACTGCACAATGCAAAACAGAGAGATGATTTACAAGAGAGAAAAAATATCTCTCAAAACCCGAACTATACATTTGACGGTTTCCCTCCCCGCAAGGATATCTGGCCAGGGCCAGGACAAACCAAGTAAACTCATTCCAAGACAAAGACAGAAAGCAAGTTAGGAAACATGGGGGCAGCGCGGTTCAGCGGTAGTCTTTGCTTCGTAACCGAAAGGTACCGAGTTCGACCACCTGCCGCTACGCTGTGCGGCCTTGAGCAAGTCACCTCGCCCTAGCTCAATTTGCGGCGCTGCACTGCGCCTGATGCCTGGGTTATTCCAGTCACCCCTTGGAATAGATCCTAGAGACAAATGTCCCCCTATGGGATGACTAAAGAGAATTTTATTTTCTTTTTTAAAAAACAGATACAGGGGGATAGAAGACAGCAAGTACCTCCCGCCCCACTATGGGAAGTCGGGAATCCCACCCAGAATTCAGGTCAACTCTGTAGTCTTCTGAAACTGCTGAGTTGTGTGAATGCAAAAAAAAAAAATGCTTTGGTTTGACAAATCTTTTGCACAAAACCAAGTTAGAAGGTTCTATCTATTATAGAACTGCTTACCGATTATAAACCTAAAATTGTATATTTCGAAAAGACTAGTAATTTGTATATTGTTGGAATTGGAATACACATATGTAGCTCACTGCTTCAAGCCAGTATTATATCGAGATGAACAAGATGCCAAATAGTTGTTTGACAGTTAAAATCACCAGAAATATCTGTCCTAAGTTTATGTCACTTTAAGGGGTAGTTTGGGTCTTTTCTAAAAAAAAAAAAATTACATATATTGGGCACTTAAGTCATTCTGTATCGTCATTATAGGTTAAAAAAACAACATTTTTTATCTGTGTTGATACCAGTTTGGTGACCTGATTTGGGGGTCTGGCATTAAAAAATATAACAATCTTGTGGCAAACGTTTCACAAAAATTTAAAAAGGAATGACCTCCATATCCTTCCATCTTATCAACATTGTAGCATAATGTGTCGCCATAGAGAGATTTCACAACTTTAGCTTATGGAATTTTTATTACAACATTACAAAGTTGAGAATCAAAATGTTATGACAAAATTGATGTTAAACATTTATAATTTGGATTATAATTCAAAATACACATACATTATTTTTTTTAATCTCGCTATGGTGACATGCTACATATCTCTGTGATAACTGAAAATTTTCATTCATCTGACACAGTATCCCATAACCTTAGAAAAATGACATATTGAGAAATTAGCAAAATAGCTTTCCGTTTTTCACATTTTTCTTACTACCTGTTCCCTTTTCCACTGTGTTTTTCGTACCTTTAAAGTCTATCTATTTAAGAAGTTGGACTTCAATAATATTATTTCTAAGATAATATAATATCGTTTTCCACCAAAATCTCAAAATCAACTTTTTGAAGGATTTTCCTAATAATTAGACCCAAACCGCCCCTTAAACTTAAAGTAACTGGATCTATACCAATACATTGAATAAAACATAAAACTTCATCCGTGTCAATCATTGTAATAGGGAACAAAAGGGTGATGTCAAAAAGCTGGTTCAAATCTCATTGGATGTATAAAACCACTCTTCTGGAGGACTGGATACATACCTTGCGTAATTGATCTTTTGATTTCAGAGTGATGGCATCTTATTTTCTAGTCTAAATATATGCTGGTCATCAATAAAGATCATCCATCCTCACTATTTAACGTCCCGTGATCCTAAGAATTTGCCATCCTGCTACTAAAATAGTTAAGCCACCATGTGAATCCATATGAAACATATTCATTATTAGTACCCTGAAGTACTGGTTACATAACATTTTCAAGGAGTTTGGAACCTGAAGAGGAGAAGGTGTGAAGTCACTACTTCTCTGACCTATTAAAAGCTATCCGACAAAAAAAGTATTTTGGGGTGTTGAGTCAAATGTATAAATTAAATTAGAGGATTTTTTTAAAAATTACGAAACACTTCAAACACTTGATGTGATAAACATAAACAACAACAACAACAAAAACAAAAACTATTAATAAGATTGTAAATCATTTTATTTTCGATTCAACATTTGATTTCTTCTGTTTTAAATATAGCTTGCTGACAACTCTTGACATATAGGATAAGCTCAAGAACTGAAAACCTAGAAATTTATTTTGATTTGTTTTATTTCTTCTTTAATCATTTTGCCATACTTTCCAAAACACACAAAATAATTAATTCATACCTTATTTTTTTTTAAAACCTATTCGAAATCAAAACACAGGTTGCGAGTTGGTTTTCATTTCCTTACTTAAATGCAAATGAATGAGACACTACAGACCAAATGCATAATATATCAACTAAAAATATTATTAACATTAATCATTTTAGGTTTAATATCCACAATTCATCTCCCATTAATGCAAACTAGGTGCTGTTCAATTTAAGGTCCCTACAAAACAAAGTATTGCATGTGGAATGATTGAGAAACAAGCCTGATGCCTTTGTCTTCATCACCTTCTTAAAAGATATCTTATGGCAGCCAATTTAAAATACATTGTATCAATTCTTAAAAACTTGTTTTCAGGACAGAATTATAAAAAGTTAATAGGATTATTATTATTTGATTATAGGACCATCCCGACAGTGAGGAAGAAGCTTTGTCTCTCAAATAAATAAAACTATTACTTCTCTCCTCCTCCTCCTCCTACTACTACTACTGTTACTACTACTACTACTACTACTACTACTACTACTACAACTACTACTACTACTATTACTACAACTACTACTACTACTACTACTACTACTACTACTACTACTACAACAACAATCACTACTAATACTACTACAACCACTACAAATACTACTATTACCACGACTACTACTATTACCACGACTACTACTATTACCACGACTATTACTACTACAACCACTACTACTACTAATCGTGCAACCATTACTTTTACTACAATCACCACTACTACTTCAAATAATTATGAATATACCCTCAATTTAAACAGCACCCAATACTTTCTTCACAGTCATGCAAGAAAATAATTAATCTCAGTAGAAACATAACTAGTTATCAAACATATTCAAATAGTTGTCATCATATCATCGGAAAAAATATTTTCACCTTAACGTCCCAATTCAGCATGAACCAAGATCGCAGTTAGTTTTTGATTATCTCATAAGCAATCTCGAGGGTTCTGACCAGTTGTGTGTGGAACAAGGAGACAAAACTAAAATAATAAAAAAATTATTTCCGAGACCTCCTAAATTTAGAATTGCCAAATTTAGTTACAATGGTTTGTAAAAATTACAATTTTAAGTGAAAGCTTTTGGTCATCACTAAAACATTGTAAATTCTTACACATCAGGAACAGTGATGGTTAATTAATTGATAATCAACAAAATTTTGGAAAATGAACTTGTCAACTTGTCAAGAATTGTTCGTAAAGGTCTGCAGGTCTGAATTACATATCAATATTTACAAATCAGGGTTGCTAATTCATGGGGCAAAATTCCACAGATCTTTTTAACTTTTACCCAAAATACACCGGACCACCACTATCTGAACACTGGACTCCAGTAAAAAGACATCACATACATACTTTTAATAAATGACATCATAGTTAAAGATCACAATTGGTCGAGAGTGATTTTAACTCAAAACTTGTATCCTGGCGCTTACTAGAAGTTCCTTTTCATATTGGCTCAACTTCCGTAAGGTGAGCTTTCGGCCTCCTACACCCAATAATTGGAAAATATGTGGAAGTTAAGTAAGTAATTACCTGACTTCTGTAAATATATGGAAAATCAGCAACTCTGTACAAATAAACATATAGGAGAGGGGGAGGAGGGGCAATCAGGAAGAATCTGACCTTTTTAATATCCTTTCTTTTATGAGCAGTGAACAACATGTAAAACTTGCTCTTTTGTAAAAGGCGTATATCAAATTTACACTATATTGATCACAGATTAAAGGCAATTTACATCATATGCATGACGGCTTTCACGAATATTCACAATTAATTTCACACCATATTACAGATAAATAAAAGAGCTTCTCCTTTCTATGAGAAAAAAAACAAACCAAATTGCTACTAATTTTTGTTTGTTATTTAAGGGTTTTACAGTGCTTGCAACACATTTAGCTCATAACAGCGCAAGTAAAAAGGAAGAAAATTGGATAGTGAAAAGATTCTAAATGTACAATTAAAAGGACTTGAGGAAAAAGTAAGACAAAGTGGAGTGGTTCAAATGGGGAACAGCGATGTAGAAGCCAAGAGCACACCATCAATGTACTTAGTTTGAGATCACCTACATGTCTCACCCAGACGCCAGCAGAAGATCCCACTAAGAAGAATACACTCGAATGCTTACATTATACAAGTGAGATGATTTATAAGGAAATAAATATCATCTCCTAAAACAATTACTAAGCATTTGACTGTTTCCCTCCCAGCCAAGCACCACGGTCAGAGCCATGGCAAAACCAAGTAATCTCATTCCAAGACAAAGACAGAAAGCAAATTGGAAAACAGATATAAGGGGATAAAAGACACAGTAAGTGCCACCCTGCCCACTATGGGAGGCCAGGAACCCCACCCAGAAATTGCCATTAAGACAATTTGTGTATTTAGCATTATTTTAGACAATCTATCTATTTACAAAAGTTAACAAAAGAAGGAATTATTCACAGGAGACTTATAGTGGAAGTTTGGAGCACCTACTTGGCTCAAGGAAACATAGATTACAAGGACAGTGAATAAAGAGATAAAACAATATGGCATAATGCATCAAGGCGGAATGTGTCTATGGCATTGGAAAATAATCTAGTCAGTACATGATATTGATATGATAAGATGTACGTTTAACATAATGTCACACTGACCAAATAAATGCATGGAAAAAAATATTCAAAGTACTTAAAACCTATTATCAGTTAGATATGTGTTAAACGAGCTGGTTTCATGTCTAAACGTGTGAGAGTGAGAGTAAATGATAGATATATAGATAGATAGATAGAGAGAGAGAGAGAGAGAGAGAGAGAGAGAGAAGAGAGAGAGAGAGAGAGAGAGAGAGAGAGAGAGAGAGAGAGAGAGAGAGAGAGAGAGATGTGGGGGGGGGGGGGGGAAGGAGATGAAGAAACCACAATGCTTCTCTTTTAGGTGGTCTGACATGACAAGAGGGGAAAATAAAGAATGTATAACACAATTTGAAATATTATAATCAACATGGAAACAACAATACAATAAAAATGTACAAACATAATGCCATGATATTTTCGCTGTCAGTTCTTATATAAAACTCTTTTCACAACAGCCTAGCTATTTACAATTGACTGTGTGTAGAGTTTGAGTTAATTAATATCAACAAAGTGTTTGAACTAGTTATATGTAAACAAAGAAAATACTTTTGTTACTTAACTTATGTAAGTAATTGATACAGCTCATTGATTTTTAACTCCAACCAGTTCAAAGAGGTATTGTGGTCAGCGATACTTATTTGCACAATAATAATCATAAATAAAGAGAAGAAGAAAAAAATTATTATAAAGACTAGAAATTGAATTATGATAAATGCAATCCAATTGTTTGTTGTTTTTCTTTTTTTTTTTCTTTTTTTTTCTCTCTTCTTTATATTATATCAGACGAATAAGATGATAAAATCATTGCTTGCAATGAGCTGAAGATGTAAAAACAAAAAACGACAAATGACTTATTTTGTTGACTTTTGTTAGTTTAAAAAATCAGTTTTAGTGTGTAATACCTTTTCCAACAAATTTTACATTATTAAAAGGTAACACTGGTCAAATTCTGGTTTGTGATATAATTAAATGAGATAATATAATGGCCTTAAAACTAAAACCAGTTAATGTAGTCTCAAGTGTCCTGTGATCTTCCCATTTAAAGACAGGTAACTTCTATGTCATACACTTGCAGGACTTCTTGAATTGATTTATGATACTTTTTCTCATTGTTTATATCTACTGTTCGTGCTATGAAATGGAAAGTTCTTTGTAATTTCAATTGATGTCATATAGTGAAAAGAATTTAAGACATCAATGACCAAACGCCATGCAAAACAATAAATAATAATTTTGATGAATTGAAATTCATCCAATGATTTTAATGAACACAAGTAAAATCAAAACATTTCTATCCACCATTTCAAATTCCATTTTGTAATGAGGAAGCCCTTAAAGTTCAGTAAAATATTTTATGTCACACATTAGAAAACATAACTCAAACTTTGCATCGAATCCAGTCACAACACAGTAGGTTAACACAGACTTGGCAAGTAACAACTGTCAAGAGACTTCATTTTTTCATATTCTGATCCAGAATAAAGTTTGTTTTTTTGTTTTTTCATTTTCTCGAACAAAAATTCATATTTTCATTTCAAGATGTATGATGCAATCACTAATTTACTAATAATTCCCAAGACTTACGGAATAGATCAGATGATCAAGAAGTAAGAGGGAATTTGGACCTATATCAGTGGTCTGTAATTCAATTTTAGTTAGACTTGTTTTGTCAAATAAGAGACTACTAAAGGGCTGTTATAAATCCCAACAACAGACCTGTTTTCTTGTCAAAAATACATCATTCCATCATCAAAATACAAGACAACCGAATAATTTCAATCAATCATGCTACTTTTTGCTCAATTTAATTTTTTCATGTTCTAAATTTACTCATAATTTGAGTATTTAAATAAGTCACTTCATACTGTTGGCAAGCCTGCAACCATTATTTTAAAAATCCAAGTGGTATCTTTGATTTGGATGTGTCATTCTCCAAAAGATACCTTCACATTTAATACATCTTTGTATTGAATACCTTATGTATCTATAATAATATACATGATAAAGATTTACAGGGGGTGGGGGGGAGGAGAAGAATATCTCTATCTCTACGATGCTTTGTCTGTGCACATGCCAGGGGCAGTGGCTGCATGACGGAGAGCAGGGGGAGTTTCTTCCTCTTTGATTGTTGTGGGGGCCATGTTTAGAACAGATCTGGAAAAAAAAATTATTTTTTTTTTTCTTGTGAGCATTAAGAGAGCAATATCCACAAATTGGTTTTAAGTGATGTACTTATGTTTTTATTGTCAGAAGGTCCTGGGTCAAGTCCCGCAGTGAGCGATGCATAGTTGAGTTCCTAGAATAGGCTCTTTATTCACATTCTCTCACCGTACTCAAGTGTAAAATGAGTACCTGGCTGTTAACGTGTCTTTGTCGGAAAAAATTGAAATATCGCCTAACTGACACCATGTCTCGTCCTACAGGTTAAGGCTTGCTGTTGGCTTGAAACCCCTAGTAAAGCGCTTTTAGCATGTTAGTGGACATTGCGCTGTATAAACGCTAAAGTTTGTTTTTTTAATTGGCTGAAGACGGGTTTTGAGCTCTTCCGTGGTTGGTGTTTTGTTCTGTTATATTCAATTTTGTTTATTGCTTTTTACAGTCCACAATTCCAGCAGAATAGTATCACTTAAATTGTGCACAAAGCGCTTTACATGAGGTCCTAGGCCAAGAGCAAACACTATACATATAAGGTGAAACATGACACAGTTACATTATTTTTCAGAAGTTGTGATATAGAACAGATACTTATTTTACACTGGGGTATAATGAGAAAGTGCAAGCAAAAAGCCTGCCAAGGACTCAATTCAGTACCATCTACAGCAAGACGCGATTAGGGACCTAGAGATCACAAGCAGAGTGAAATACCACAAAAAGGAACCAAAAAAAAATATTAAAAAACAAAAATAACAAGACAATAAATGCTTATGTAAAAAATTCTTAAAGAGTAACAAAACAGGACATTAAAAAAAAAAAAAAAGAAATAAATAAACTAATTACACAATCATGACTATGATATACATAAATCTAAATAATTATAATTTAATATATCGAGGGTGTCACTCTCTGTCCATGTAATTGGTTTTGACAAAATTCTACAAGAGATACAAAAAAAACTAACTCTACATGCTCGTGATCTGAAGCACTATCCTTCATGTTTTGTTAATATGAGGTATTCATACTGCATCTAAAACATCAACAATGAGTAGAGGATTGCAGTAAAAGCCTTTTGAACATTATTTGCGGGGATGTCCATTTCTACAATAAACAAAAAGCCTGAAAATTGTTCCTGTAAAAATGGACCATATATGAAAATATTTCGTGCAAAGCTTCTCTTCATCAAATAGAATCACCCTTAAATCATAGAAAAGGATTAATATCTTTCTAGCTTCCCCCATACCAACCAAGGTTAGGTCAGCTGGAAGATTTTAATGAGCTGGGATTTTTTCTGGTTTTAAAAGGGCAACACTGTAATAGCTAAGAAACAAATTCTAATTTTCTATTCCAATTACACTGTCAGAGAACGACACCATCGAAATCAAATCTGACGATAAGCACCATGCTCTGAACTTCTCCTCACCCCTACCCTTCCATTATTTCACATTCATTTGTATCATGACCATTGTTGAGTTTTACAGCTTGAGTCCAATGAGTAATAGAAAAATGACCAATTAATAACAGATAATCAATGACTGTCTTTTATTACGATTTTTACTTCATGAGTAATATTTGTAAAAACCTGCTTTAATGAGCATCAATTCAATGTTTTAACATAACAAGCAGCAATAAAAACTGTAACAAGCTTAGAACAAAAATATTGTCAGCAAAAAAAAATCAACTGTAACTATTTCATATAATGAATGAGCCATCCATAACAGAAAAAAAATGTTTTCCACCAACCTGTTGTGTTTCAAGTGAGATTTGACCAAGTGGCCAGCAGCTAATGCAGACATCAAAGACAGTTCTCCTGCCAACACTGAGGCACATATTATTTCAGCTAGGGTACGGGCATTGAGCCCTGGTTCAGCTTCATTGGAACCATTCACTCCAAGCATCTATCAGCAAACAAAAAAAGTATAATTAATAAATAAAACTGAATAACAGTCTTAGAAATGTGCCACTGAATTTGGCCAAATTACCCTTTAAAAAGCAGTCTATGTTTAGATTTGATAAATAAAAAGTGGTTGATATCATTTTATCTTCAATCCCTTTGCTTTGGGTAAATTACCATCTTAACAAATCGTGAACAACTCCCAATATCATTTTAGACTTCATAAGAATTTTTTCTTTCTTAATAGAGCATTTATATTGCGCAATATGCAATAAACCTGCTCAAAGTGCTTTACAAGGGGTCCCTAACCATGAGCTACACTTAACATGTATAGACATAACACCTGTTAGGCGATAATACAATTTCTTTTTCAACAGAAACACGCTTTTAACAGTCAGGTACCCATTTTACACCCGGATACAGTGAGAAAATATGGGTAAAGAGCATTCTCAAAGAACTCAATTATGCTCCCCTCAGAGCAGGACTTAACTCCTCGACCTCTGGACTGAAGGCGGGTGTCATATCACTAGATCACATAGTGGGAATGATTAATTCAACGATGGAGAAGTTATCTTAAATGTCATAAGGGGGTGGGGATCAGTTGTTGGAGCAATCCTTTCAAAAATGTGAGAAGTGATTTTTTTCCAAAACCTCAGCGTTGTTGACACTTGTGACAACAAGCAGCATAAGACAGAGTATATTCTTAGGAACCAAGCTCTTGGTGGCTATATTTTTTTTTATTTGTAAACATTCTGTCATGCATCAGCTGAGCTCTTGTAAAGAAACCCCTAAGGAACAATGAAAAAAAATCCTCACTTTAAGACAGGAAGACTGTGGTGGTAAGACTGTGCCACCCCCTACAGTTCCCACTTCAATGGAAGGCATCGTGCAGGTGATATGTAAGTCATCATGGAAAGGTCCAGAGGGCTCCATCATCACTAGGCAGTTGGAACTTGTCACATTCTGTGCTGGGTCCTAGCAAATGATTGTATTATGAATAGAAAAAATACAAAAGTAATAGGTCAGAAAACTTCATTGATTTATCAATTGATTGCAATATCATGCAAAATATTGTCTTCTCATCTTGAAACTTCACTGGGAGTTTATTGTAATATAGTTAGTGGTGATCGCCTAATTTAGGCGAAGTGGGCAATTAGACATGGTCAATTGAGTTAAAAAGAATGAATTTTTTTTGTGGGTGTGTGTTTTGTTTTGTTTCTATTTTTTAAAGTATTTTATTTGTGGTCTTATTGTTTATTATTTCAAGTATAAAAAACATGAAAAAATACTTTTTAAAAAACGGGAAGGGAAAAAAAAAAAAAAAAAAAAAAAGGGGGGGGGGGGGGGGGGGGGGGGGGCAGAGGTTTTTTTAATGTTGTGAATTTCCATATTCAATATGGAGATAAAGGTAACATTTTATTATGCGCACACAAACAAGCACAGGGAACCGGGATCTGTTGATTGCTTTATAGAGAAAAATGAATCTATTTCTGTTTGTTTCTTCTTCATGTTTAGGTTGAGATAATTTTTCAAAAATTTCTTCCACATTAACCAATATGCTGTTTTTCTCTTTGCTCATAGCACAGTGTTACATTGTATTTATTGCCTCCAGAACTTCCTTTGAAGATGGCTCTTTAAACGGCTCCTCTTCCTCCTCATCATCATCTTCGTTTTGATCCTCAGTCATCATTTGCCCCTTCACTTCCTGAATATCAAAGCCTGTCGGCATTTCTGATGTCTTTGTCAGAGGTGGACGGCAGATTGGGGATGGAGGAAGAAACGGGGGGGGGGGGGGGGGGGGGGGGGGGGCTAGCAACGGACAAGTAAATGACGGATTGTAGACTTGTGGTAAAACAAAGGCACGCTTGAATGTTGATAACTTGTCCTCTGTTAGCCAACAGAAGTCAGGGGAGGGAGGGGGCATGGCCTCTTTTCTTTATGTCAAATGCAGCTGACCACATTGTGAAATTGTGCGGCAGTTTTGGAAGACTGAAAATATTCTTTTTGTCAGAGCGGACACTTATGTGGAATCCGTTTTTAGAAGGGAGCATTTAGAGTTGTGTTTTACAGGGCAAAAATTCTGTTTTACCAAGAGAGTGGGCAATTAGTTGAAAAGGGCATTAAGACGGCAGGCAATTAGGAAATCACTACTGAAGTATTGTTAAGTAGCCATTGTATGTTAAAATCAATTATAATTCTTTGAGTTAGTCAAATACTCATTTGAAGACTTGCTGGCAACATGTTTCATGATTGATGGCAAAGAATGGAGAACAGTTATTTGTGCTTACTTTTACAAGTCTTTAAATGATTAAAAGATTAATCATGTCACATTGTTTGCTTCTACTATTCACAGTAAAAATTGAAAAGGGATTGGTACGTACTGCTACATTCAATATCTTAGGAAGGTTTCCCAAAGTGAAAATGTGAAGAGAGAGAGAGAGAGAGAGAGAGAGAGAGAGAGAGAGAGAGAGAGAGAGAGAGAGAGAGAGAGAGAGAGAGAGAGAGAAAGAGAGAGAGAGAGAGAGAGAGAGAGAGAGAGAGAGAAGAGAGAGAAGAGAGAAGAGAGAGAGAGAGAGAGAGAAGTAGAGAGAGAGAGAGAGAGAGAGAGAGAGAGAGAGAAGAGAAGAGAGAGAGAGAGAGAGAGAGAGAGAGAGAGAGAGAGAGAGAGAGAGAGAGAGAGAGAGAGATAGAGAGAGAGATAGATAGAAGGGTAAAAATGTTACCTGTCCAGCAGCGATGTATATGGCAGTAACAATGTTGGATGCATGGGCGTTGAAACCACCAATGCTGCCTGCCATAGCTGAGCCAACCAAGTTCTTGTTTGTGTTTAGTTCAATTAAAGCAGGTACTGTGGTTTTTAACGTATTTTTCACAACAGTAGATTTGATGATAGCCTCAGCCACCACTGATTTTCCCCTCCCTTCAATCCTTCAAATAAAAAAAAGGAAATATTTATTTTGAAATTGCAATTGTAAAGAGAAACATTGTCAAACAGAAAAAATAGAATGAAGATTCAGTACGTATGAAGTAGCTTTGCTCATCTCACAACTTAATATTGTGGAAAACAAAGTGCATTAAATAATAATAAATAATTAAAATTTGAGATCGTTTACAACTTTAAAAATTTGAATTCATTATCATTTTTTTCTTTTGGTATTTGTTTTAAAAATCATTTATGTTTGATATATTTGTCAAGCCATCACAAAACACTTTTTTTTTTGGAGTATGTATCAATTCTCAAGAAATAATCACAAGACAATAAATGCACAATTTCTAAGTTTACCAGTTTATTGCCGCTGGTTTTTTGTCTGTACAGTAATTTCCACTCAAACTAATTATTTCTGTGTCAGGGAAATGTTCCTGGAGTTTTGCTAAAGCTTTTTCGGAACCCTGTAGAGAGAAATATATGAAATTAGGAAATGACTGAAAAATATCATATACAAGAAAAACATAAAAGCTATCACTTCATTTTTTGACTGGATTCTTGTATGGCTATACATTGGTATGACACTCGCCTTTAAAGGACCACCTTCAGGGTTCGAGTCCCGTTCTGAGCAGTGCATAGTTGAGTAGTTGGAAAAGGCTCTACTCACATTCTATTACCATACTCAGGTGAAAAATGAGTACCTGCCTTAAACAGCTCTGTTTCTGACCCAAAAAAAAATTGTAATATCGCCTAACAGGTGTCAAGTCTTGTCCTATATTTTAAGTATTGCTGTTGGCCAGGAAGCCTGAGTAAATTGCTTTGAGCATGTTTTGTAGATATTACGTTATATACATGCTCAATTTTTACATTAAAAAAAAAAATTCAATTACAATGAGTGATTTTGTAAAAAGGATTGATCAATATTGCCTGTACATTTTGATGGTTGAGCTTATATAGTAAAATAGTGAATTTCATTAGATACAAAGGGAAATCAATTTTCTTAGAGACTATGTACCATAGATAGATATAACAGGGTGATGTTTTTGGATGCAAAATTGATAAGCCTCATAATCAGCCCAGCATTTCAGAAATTTCAATATTTCATAAGCTTGAAAATGTCATTTACAATGGGTTTTACATCACGAATATTTAAACTTGTTGAAGCCAGTTTATTTACTAAATAGTCACATGAAATTTTATCTATCCACATACCCTAAGGTCCTATGCTGCAAAATATTAATTTGAATGGTTTTGGAGAATTACTAGTCAGGAATTACAAAATATATCAAAATAAAACTAGGTTGAAAAACAATTTTACAGCAAAACAACTGAAAAAGAGAATGTGCAGAAGGTGACATGGACAATACCTTGGATAACATATTCATGCCCATTGCATCTCCAGTTCTGGAAACAAATCGGATGTATAAATTACGACCTGCTTGGCCAATGTGGATTTTCTTCAGTCTCGCAAATCTGGGATAGAGAGGATTATACAGTGTCAAAGTAGGAACACAGAAAGACATTGACAAACAAATACACAACAATAATAGATATTGTGAGAGTTAAAATTCCTGTTTCAGCTGGATAACTGGAGAGGCATGTATGGAGGAGGACGGGCAAGCGGGTGTCCATATATATATAAATCTTTTAATAGAAAATTTGATGCAAAATAATGCAGTTAGGATTAAAGCTGAACCCCAGCTCACACTTCAAGTGAATTGTTTCCACACATATAAAAACATTTCAGAATTCCATTTAAGCAGTCAACTCTTATAGTTATAAAAACATTTTTAAAATTTTTTTTTTAAAACCCAGAAAATCCCATTTATGTAAAAGACTATGACTTTAAAATTTAAAACAAACCTAAAACATGAAAAACTCTATATTCAATTAATATAAATGATCATTTATTTGAGGTCTGGGCCTTTTCTTAACAAACTTAGATAGCTACCTGCTCGTTGTGTCGAATGTTTCCTTTAGAATTTCGAAATTTTCCGGCTTTTCCAACCATCCCTTGACTTCACTGTATGAGACAAATTAAAATGAAAATAATTAATAAATAAAATGAAATAAATAATGAAACTAGAAATAATAAAATTTCAAACGAAATTTACAAATTTCTTCAAGAAACACATTGATGAATGATGATAAGAAAAAACAAAAACAAAACAATGATTAATAAGAATCTATGCTTGTGAAAAATCCATAAATGCTTAAAATTAAAAACATGAAATTCTTCAATGATATTGATCATCATCTCCAATGAAAGCAAATCAACCACAATATTGTGTCATTTTACAACAATGCCACCATTATCATCATCGCCATAATGATTTCCACCACCATCATAATCACGACAAAATATCACAAATCTCACCAGCTTGAGTATTTAAACCATTTTGAATTCATTACCTGGCTCTAACTGCTTTCGGAAATCGAACCACCGGTCCCCTTGTCATTCCATCATTTGTAATGCAGCAAGAAACCCCTCCACTTTGCTGCATTAAAGAAAAAATTAAATAGAAAATGGCAATGCATGACAATGGCGTAAAATTTGATGGTGATAATCATATCAAGTGAATAAATAAATAAACTAATTAATTAATAAATCAATCAACACAATTCCCTTTATTCAATCCAAGAAGATATTTGACTTTATAATCTGTTTTGGGAAAGATGAAAAATCAAAATTGTGCACTACTCTATTTAACTCTTTCTGGTATCTTATCTAATAATAAGACAAAAAGACCAAAAACAGCTAACTTAAACTCCCACTGGCTAAATTAATCTGATCATCATCGGTGCAATCTAACTATAAAAAAGTTAATCCAAAAAGAATTTTTTTTTTTATTAAATCTAAACAAATATATGAATCTCTTAATTAATTAATTAATTAATCAATCAAATCTTAAAACTAGCTTGGGGTGACAAAGACAATTTGCTCAATTCTTGACCTTTTTTCTCTTTTTTTTTTTTTTTTTTTTTTTTTACCAACGACAGAGCTCACATCAGAACTCTAAGAGCTTTCTTACCTCAATAGCTCGACAACCTCTGTTGGTGCTGGCAACAAGACAACCCTCTGTAGTGGCCATGGGGACATGATATCTGACTCCATTCATCAAAAGAGGTCCTGCCACCCCTACAGGCACTGGGACGTAACCAATTACATTCTCACAACATGATCCTTCAACCTGGTAATATAGACAGAGAGAAGTAAAAACAAAATCAAAACAAAACAAGACAAAAAAAAAAAAAAAAGGAAAAGAATTTAAATATATTTAAAACAATCTTTAATGAGATGCCCTAAAGCATCGATTCTCCCCTCAAGATCTAGAAATAATCTTGAATTCTTATAAATCTCACTTGGTCATCAGCAGATGAGTAAATAAAGTTCGTTCACAACTAAAACCCATGAATTTATACCATGAGCTACACTAAATGATAATCTAACAAACAAATTTTGTTTCATCACTTAAAGATGGACTTCTTTTTTTTATCATTATAGTGTTTGCAGTGTCGACTACATTTTCACCATTAACAGAGAGCAAAATCAGCCGTTTGATAACTTGCTTAGTTAATCATATTATATTAATTCAATCATGGGAACTGACATTTTAAAACTCATCTTTATAGAAGAAGAAGAAGAAGAAGAAGAAGAAGAAGAAGAAGAAGAAGAAGAAGAAGAAGAAGAAGAAGAAGAAGAAGAAGAAGAAGAAGAAGAAGAAGAAGAAGAAGAAGAAGAAGAAAAAGAAGAAGAAGAAGAAGAAGAAGAAGAAGAAGAAGAAGAAGAAGAAGAAGAAGAAGAAGAAGAAGAAGAAGAAGAAGAAGAAGAAGAAGAAGAAGAAGAAGAGGAGGAGGAGGAGGAGGAGGAGGAGGAGGAGGAGGAGGAGGAGGAGGAACAGGAGAAG
Organism: Berghia stephanieae; assembly: GCF_034508935.2. NCBI lineage: Eukaryota > Metazoa > Mollusca > Gastropoda > Nudibranchia > Aeolidiidae > Berghia > Berghia stephanieae. The sequence continues at coordinate 24,788,010 of NC_088361.1, read as the reverse complement.
AAGTAGGAGGAGGAGGAGGAGGAGGAGGAGGAAAAGAAGAAGAATAAGAAAAAGAAGAAGAAGAAGAAAAAGAAGAAGAAGAAAAAGAAGAAGAAGAAAAAGAAGAAGAAGAAAAAGGGGCTCGAATTGTGCATAAAAATTATTTGCCTATTTGCCTAACAAAATGGATCATAACAAACCGACTTTTGAAATAGGATAGATTGCCAACGACAATTAAAGAGAGGAAAGAGAAAACAACAGACTATTTTGCTATATAGATATTGTAGTCTTCCTCATTATACACCATAATTATTCATGACACATGAAAAGTAAAACGTAAAAGCAGAGATTAGTTTGTTATTCAACCAAAGAAAATGCTTACTTAGCAACTTATTCATTTTGCATTGACCTGTAAAAAAAAAAAAAAGCAAGCCATTATGCAAATGAGAAGTAGTCATCTGAGAGAGGAGACAGATGACTGTGGTTGGACGTGGGGGTGGGGGGTGGGACTAGTTACATACACAGTAGAATCACTTACAAATTTGTAATCATAGTGCATGAATGGCAAACTCTCCAACGCATTTTGGGAGGTAAGCTGACCAGTCAGTAGCTGTCTCCTGAAATGTGAAATGCCATTATGGATTAGATTAATGGTAACAGAAAATTTTAAAAAATGTTGGGATAGGGGGCGGGGGTTTGAAGTATAGCATAAAGCAAAGGGGAATGGTTGGTAAGGTTGTTTGTGGAACAGGTTTTGTTGTGTATTTGTTGTTGTTGTTTGATGAAGATGATGATGATGATGATGATGATGATGATTATGTTGATGTTGTTGTTAGTCTGGGTTTTTTGTGTGCTTGTTTATGTTCTTGGGTATTTTGTTTTTTGTTTTTTTTTGGTATTTTTTTTTGGGGGAGGGCGGGGGGTTTGTCTTTTTTTTTTTTTTTTTTGGTCTTTTTGTTTTGCTTGTATTTATTTTCTTTGCCATTAAAAATATATATATATATATTATTGTTGTTAATGCTTATATTATTTTCTTTGACTTAAATCTCCTGTTCTTTGGTTGGATTTTGTCCCCCATATTTGTAAAATATTTTATTTATCATATATTTTTAATAATGAAAGAGTATCTAAAAGCTTACGATTGCCATTAACTTAATATTGTTTTCAAACTATAGGGGGGAAGGGGGGTCCGGGAGGAATTTTGTCATTGTATGCGTCTGTGAGTAAGAGAGAGAGAAAGAGAGAGAGAGAGAGAGAGAGAGAGAGAGAGAGAGAGAGAGATAGAGAGAGAGAGAGAGAGAGATGTATGTATGTGTGTGTGTGTGTTTGTGTGTGTGTGTGTGTTTGTGTAATATTATGTACAATTTTAAAACTCACCTGATTGCAACTCCTCTCATGTGATTTCCCAGCATACTCTCTAACTTGTATGGTGGAATGTGACGAGAATGGACCAGTATTATCACTTCTTCATCAGTTAAAGCTTCTGGGCCAGCCTACAGATAATTCATTTTTGATTCATTTCCTATATAAATATTATTGTGCAAGATTGCTTGGGTGAAAATAAATGCTTTCTGAAAAGATGGAGACCATCCTTTGGAACTATTTGCAGATACCACCATCATCTTCATTATCTATCAATCCTTTTTTGATATACAGAATAGATAAACAATTTTTTACAATACTTCAAAAGGTAGTCAAAACCAAAGTTAAGTGAAGACATAAACATTAAAAAAGCGTATGCAATCATCTATTAAGCAGAAAAGAGAATCATAAATTGTAAATGTAAGACAATGAAATTCTTTAGGCCAGGCAATTTTTTTGGGTAAATAATTAACATATCTCTGTGTTTGGCTACGTTTAAGTGGAATATTGACATGATGACTGTCAAGGTACAGCTTTTAAGCTTCTTTTATTTGACTGTCAAAGGGGTCGAGCTAAAAATGATTTTTAACATTATCATTTTCTTTCTTAAAACTTGTCTTCACCTTTAGTTCCCTCACGATAGATGTGAAAAATTCCATCACAAATCTGCCTGAACAAAAAATGTTACATCCATATTTTGCTTAATGGTAAAACTTAGGTGACATTGTTTTGATCATTTGTACCAGTAAACGAGTAATGGAATTGAAATACCTAACTTACATCAGAATTCATAATGGCAACACACTCATCAATCGTCCTTGGTTCCTCGTCTGATAATTTTGGACTGTGGACAAATTTTCCCAGTTGAAGATTACTTAATTCCTTATACTGTTGATCCGTTTGTGTTTCTGCATGGCTCACTTCTCTTGCCGATTCCTTATCATCATCTGAACTGCTGGAGTCATCCTGCCCCCCAAGAAAGAATGAAGCTGGCATAAAATCATTTTTCTTTGGATCCAGACACTCTCGGCCAATAGGTGACAGGGGACCATTTTTGGTTTTCAGAGAGTCGGCTCCATTGCTTTTGATTGATTCCGTACCATTTGTTTTAATTTTACTGATGCCATTGCAGTGTACTCCATTTGTGCCATTTGACTGCAGGCCATTACCTTAGAAAAGAACAGTTAAACAAATACTACTCATTGAATTAACCAGGAGTGTAGGGCATAATCTGAGAAATGAATAGTTCATTAAAGTTTTGTGAATGAATTTATTTTGAGTTTAGGGCAAAGCCTGAGAGCAGAATAGTGTATTAAAGTTAAGTGAATGAATAAGTTATGAGTGTCAGGCAATAGCTGAGAAAAGTTTGGTGACTGAATAAATCATGAGAAAATATGCAGTGCTTATTTGACACACACATTTTTTCAGCTTTCCAAACAATTGCGAAAGTGATATAGAGGAGTAGTTAGTATTGATAATATCTAAGTCTTCTAAAACTTGATACAACCCATTAGATTATTCATCTCCACAGTGCCAGAATTTATCCTGGTCTCTGGAGTTGAGATTGGACAATAACAAATTGCCTCCAGAATTTGATGCTGGTCTGCAACAGAAAACTTCATTCAATACTATACCCAGCTACCCAAATACTGTTGTGAAGACAGGTTGTCAGAAAAAAAATTCTGACAACACGGGTTCAAATAAGATTCATTTCTCACTACTACATGAAAAATATCTTTTAAAAGCAAATGAAAATGATTCAAAAGACCTCGAAAAAATGTTAATAGCATAAGTCTCTTGTCAGAACAAAAACCGAATTGTCTCATTAAAGAATGAGGACTAAGGTAAGGGCATCAAAGAAAGAAGCAAAAGATATGGAGTAAAATACAAATTAGGCAGTCGGGTAACAAACATAAAATTGATCCAATTAACATTGAAATTGACTGGTTCAACCTTTCAAGCAACATTGAGACTTTTGAAGATGTACTACAGACAATGAGAAAGGCACTATACTTTTTTTGTAATGGATATTCAACATCTACATAAATGCTCAATTTGACTGAGTCAGTCAGATTATAGGGTGAAAATGAGGGAGTGATCATGGGAGTGATATTATAGAGGATCTACCAGTAACCCAACTCATTGTTTGTTTTGTTTTTAAGAGTTTTACGGCACTTGCAACACATTTAAGTCATATCAGCGCCAGTAAAAATCAAGAAAATTACATTTTAAAAGCATTCTAGATGTACAATAAAAAGGGCTTGAGGAAAAAGTAAGACATAGGGGAATGGAACAAATAGGGAACAGATGTAGATTCCAAGAGCACGCTATCAGTGTACTTAGATTGAGATCACCTAAAAGTCTCACCCAGACACCAGCACAGGATCCCACTAAGAGGAATACATTCAAATGTTTAAAAATCATATGTTTGAAAAAAAAAAAACAACCAGTACTTACCAGAGAAGATTTAAAAGGAAAGAAATATCATACCCAAAAACTATATACATTTGGCTCTGTCTCTCCTACTCAAAGACTCCGGCAAGGGTCAAGACAAAACTAAGTGATCTCATTCCAAGACAAAGACAGAAACATGGTTGCAAATTCAAGAGGCAACAATTTACTGAACTTTTACACAAACATGGAGACTGACCCCATTCTGAGTGCTGAACACCTGTAAAAAGACTTTAAGTACAGACTTTTTTTCCCGTTTAGCAGGTGATTGGAAAATACATTGATGATTTGTGACATACTGAAGACCGTAAATATACGGAAAATTGGCAACCTTGACAGAAAGCAATTGGAAAACAGATGCAGGGGGATAGAAGTACCTCCCTGCCCACAATGCGAGGTTGGGAACCTCACAAAGAACCCAACTCATTCTGCATGCATGGAAATGGGATAAATAAATAACAACAGAATGTGAAAAATGCACTTACATCCTTTTGTTCTTATTGGCATGTTGTTGATGTTATTGTTGTGTGTACTCCTATCAAGATTGACACTAGATTTCTGTGAAGTTTCCTCACTTGATTCAGCTTTTAACAGTTCTTGGATTTGATCTTCAACTTTGTCATCAAACAATACATATTTTATAGCAAGAAGTATTGCAAATAAAAGAGCAGCTCCGTAATCTAAATTGGAAGTGAGAATCCTAAATGATGGAGAACATAAAAAGATTAAAAAAAAAGTCATATAAGGAGTTCACAGAGAAATATATATCAGTAAAAGCATTATAAATGATTATTTCTGCTGTTTTTATAACCTCCTCATTTTTTTAAACTCACAAAGTAAATCACCATGTTATACCCCGCCTCCCCCCCCCCCCCCCCCCCCCCCCCCCCCCCCCCCCCCCCCCCTCATTAGTATAGAACTAACTTTACATAGTCCATCACAGAGAACTGATGGGTGCACAATCATAATTAAGGCAAATGGGTTTATACTTGTAATCTTCTTCACTAAATGAAATCACAGCTTTTAAATTGACGTCAAGAGAAATTACAACACAAGGAATGAACTCAACTGCAGATGTTTATCATAATCAACGTTCATTAAATCAAAGGTGAAAGATGTAAAAATTCCTTTTTATAAAAAAGAACAACTATAGTTGGGGGGAAGGGGTGTCTACATATATAATAAGGGTCTTTCTGAGGATAGATAATAACAATATATAGACACTAATAGGTGAAAAAGTAATATTAGGATGGCCAAAAGGGAAGTTGAGAGCGAGAGCGAGAGAGAGAGAGAGAGAGAGAGAGAGAGAGAGAGAGAGAGAGAGAGAGAGAGAGAGAGAGAGAGAGAGAGAGAGAGAGAGAGAGAGAGAGAGAGAGAGAGAGAGAGAGAGAGAGAGAGAGAGAGAGAGAGAGAGAAAGGGAGAGAGAGAGATTACAAAGAGAAAGAAAGAGAAACATAAAGACAGAGAGAGTGAGAGAGAGAAAAATGAGAAAGAGGGAGAGAGAGAGAGAGAGAGAGAGAGAGAGAGAGAGAGAGAGAGAGAGAGAGAGAGAGAGAGAGAGATAGAGAGCGAGAGAGAGAGAGAGCGAGAGAGAGAGAGAGAGAGAGAGAGAAAAAGAGAGAGAGAGAGAGAGAGAGAGAGAGAGAGAGAGGGAGAGAGAGATGTAATTCATAATTTATTTATAACCCTAGCAGTTCATGCAGTGGCAGGAAAAATCCATGAGCTGCGGATAAACAAGAGAAAGGAGGACATATTTGAAGATGCCTTAACACTTAAGGATAAAAATGAAGATTGAGAATATCAGAAGAGGAGTTGGGTATCAGTGATAGCGAGAGCAGAGAAGACAAATAGAGAAGAGAACAGCGAGAGAGAGAGAGAGAGATAGAAAGAGAGAAAGAGAGAGAGAGAGAGAGAAAGAGAGAGGTGTTGTGAAGGGGGGGGGGGGATTAAATTTATTAAATCACAACTTATTTTATATAAACCATTTTCTGGGCACCATGGCAGATAACTAAAGGAAAAGACTATAATCTATTTCCCTATGCTATCCTGATATATACCGTCTATGCACCCTAGCCGTCATGGTCGTGATATCATGGGCAACGTTTTTTTAATATTCCCCTTCCCTATTAAAGAACGGTGTCCACTTCCAATTTCCCCTTGATTTGAATCAGTTTCATCTTTGAGAAGACGAATTGCATAAACTACGCTGATCAAAACACTTTGCAAAGCTCACAGACAATTGCACCCAGACTGTGAGTAGACGTTATATATATTAAGTAATGTGATTATAATTTATATGGGAAAGTTGTCTAATTTTTTTTTTTTACAGCACTGCAGTTTATACAAATTTTTCTTCCATTCCTGATTGCACAGATCCCGAAATTCTACATAAATGAAGCAAGGCATATATCACAAAAGTTTATAAACAACAAATGACATTTTAAATATATTTTCAGTCCTTATCCCCTTCTAAACCAAAATAATAAAATTAAATAATGATATTTAAAAAAAAAAACAGGTGGGAAAATACTCACTTTCCCACATAAAACTGCCAGAATGGAATTTCAGGTTGCACAGGATGGTCTTGGCCAAGGTAATCCAAAGATCCGTCAGTAGAAAGACTAGCACTAGATGATGGGATCTCTCCAACTATAAATCTGCTTCGAGCGTGAACCAAAACAAGCCCAGCAGACTAGAATAGAAAACAGACAGTTTTTAAAAAAGAGAATAAGGATAAACAAATAAAAAGTGTTAATGACTCGTAGATGTCCTTTATATATACATACATATAAATTGTGCATTGGAGCTTAAGCTCACTAAGCATAGTAATTTAATATTCAAAGAACAGGTCCATTAGTGGACTATCTTCCATCATTATATATTCATAATGTAAAATAATACGAAACCTCCATGACAATAAAAAAGGGTTATTGCACTGTTGCCAATTTTCAATATTCAAATGAGTTCTCCTGATATATTCATAATAATATGCCCAGTGTTGCAATGTCAACAAAGGCCTTCGTGTGACAAAAAAAGCAAACTCAGACCTTTTAGTGGCCATAATATACACAAAGTTATGGTAACACCAAAATTCAATACTCAAGGCATCCATACATTATTATAACCATAATTTCACTATTATTGATATTCTTTTTATTATTATTATTATTATTATTATCATCATCATTATTATTAGTATCATTATTATCATCATCATTATAATTACTATTAATATTATCATTATAATTACTAATACTATTATTATTATTATTATTATTATTATTATTATTATTGCAGTCCACTCTGGATAACCGCAACACCTTGGGATCAGCAAAAGTGTTGCGATTAACCGAAGTTGAATTTCCTGTCCACTATTGCAACATTTTACACAAATACGGTAACTCTAACCAGTTGTTTTAAACATTGCTCTTAGTCCACCACAGACTGAGCTATATTATTGAAATAAAAACCTTATAGCAGCCCTGTATAAATTTTGGCAAGCAAAAGCAACTTTGATGCAAGTCGACATCTGATTCAGATAAGATAACTTTCATTCTTTTGTTCTCAACATTTGTAAGAGTCAAAGAGACTAGCCATGATGAGAGACAGTAAGCTCTCACCAAACTCGTTGGTCACAACGCAGAGTTGTCAATCCCAAAACAAAGGATGTCGCTCAGTCTCTCTTTAAACTGTCATTGTCTACCTGTTGTCAAGACGATGCCCAACCCCCTCGCCTCCTTATTTAATGGCCACAAATGATATCACAAACCCATTCTGCAAAGTCTCGCCTTCTTTTGTCTCTAATAGAGTGGTGGCAAACAACTGTAGCATTAAATCCCGCTCACTTTCGATTCTTCAACCCGTCACGATTACATCCATGGTGAAATTTAATCATATTTTGTTTGATTGATTTCGTGCATTTGCCACTTTTTGAGGGCAAAAATTTGTCGTGATTAACCAAAGTTTGTTGCAATTAACCGGGGACTTTTATATAGAATTAATTCCTTTTCTTGGGAAATGTTGCAATTAACGGAGGTGCGATTATCTGGAGTGGACGGTATTAATATTATTATTATCATTATCCTTATCATCATCATCATCATTATTATTTAGTAGAGGATAATCTTGACAAGTAAAATAAACAAAAACAAAGCTCTTTTCTATATCAGACAAAAGCACTTCTAGAAAGTGAAATTGAGCTAAAGAGATAAACTAAACCAGTTAGTTGTCATAAATGATAAGCAAACATGGTTATGAACGTGATGGAAAGGGTTAGATTTTACAGATATTCAAGCCAGGTCAGAGGGTGATTGTCATATCACAGGACCACAAAGACACATTTGTAACCGACTGTCTCAAAACAAACAGTGTCACGTCCGGGTGAACTCATATTATCAACCTGATTAAATTGTTCCAAATAGATGTTAACCTCTATCTATGATATAACCGTGGCACATCTGACTGATTATGAGATCTGACATTCAATCACTAGTCGATGATATATTTTTTTCTTGCATTTTTCTTTCTGCTTTGTCTGCAAACTTGCCAACCAACTGTAACCATTTGAAAAGATTTATCATATTTTTCACAATATTTATGCTAATGATCTCATAACTTTTCTAAAACAAAAATAATATTTGAAATGTGTGCAACCATTCACAATTTCAAATTTAACAAATTGATGCATTTATGGAGCTGGTAGTACTAGTAGAGGGTAGGAAAAACCTGAAATTCCCTTGACAATCAATTGTCTGACTATTCATGTTCTAATTTAGGTGGAAACAATATTTAATGATCCTCAACTAGTCCATTTTTATCATTTTTTCCCCTTTTGTTACAATTTCGGACCTTTTGCGTTTAGCACATTTTAGTCAACATTTCCATATTATCAAATTTTGGGCCTCAAACCGTATTAAAATATGAGAAATCATACTGGTTGCCATGTCTGTGTCTGACACCGTTCTATTTATACCTTTATAGATTTTTTTTTCTTATACCAATGTAAGGCAATTAGGTCACAATTCTGTTCATTTTGACTTTTACCTCATTTCCTTCAACTAGTTCATCCCTACATAAATTCTAGATTAGCACAGAGGAAATTTTGATTTGGAATCATGGGTCTTTTAAACCAGAATTTATTTTATTTTAACACAAACACAAACCACACAAAAAAATAATAATAAAAAAATCAATTTAAAAAAATTTGTAATGGATGTTACTTTATAAGGAAGAGGTCTTTCCATAAAATCTTATATTGAACCCATCGACCCACTACAGCTGGGTGGATAGTGGGAGGCATTAAATATGAAATTAATTTAGGCCTCCTTGATAGGATCTGAGAAACAACACAGAAAATACACTCAGTCTATACTGACCATTATGATTTTGACTTTCTGTGTAACAGGGTTTGGTCTATTCTCATCCTCTTTCCTCTGCAGCACCTTGGCCAATTTTCTCAGTTGTTTTAGAGGTTTACCTTCATTGCGATCCCGGGATATCTAAAAATAAATATTTTTAAAAATTTTAAACTTTACATACAGAATATTAATAACCTTTTGATGGTAACAGATTTCTTTCAATAAACACCAAGAAAAATTGACACTTTGTGCCCTCCGGGTTTGTTTTGTTTTGTCTGGGTATGTTTCTAAAAGAAAGAAAAAATTTCAACTGCATAATCGAAAAAAAAAGAAGAAAAGATAGTAAATGTTTTGTGTCAATTTCCTGATTGAACTCAGCTTAATAATATACTTTGAATACTTCTTATATGATTAGCTAATTATTTCCTAAAAGAGTGGTAAGAAAGTTCCAACTTGAAATAAAAAATACTTGTACTTGTAACACTATGTTTTCTTTCTTTTACCACTAAACTATTGATATTTTTTTCTTCTATGATATAATCAGCTAGATAGACAGGACAAACCGATAATGATGAAATGATTTAGAAGAAACGCCACCAAACTAGAACTATTGTCTGACACGTCCAACCTATTATCATCATCATCATCATCATCATATAATCATCATTATTGTTGCAGTTGTTGTTTGTTGTTAGTCTTAACATTTATTATCATCCTTATCATCGACCTCAACATTATCATCACAAATTATAAATATATAAAAACAAAGTTTGCTTACCTCTAAGACTAGTGACAAGCATGCTGGGTAAAAAGTCATAAATGCTAGGTAGTTGGCAATCACAGACAAACAACCAAACAAACACATAGTTTCCAGGATTCGGACACCTATGGGAGAAAACGAGTCTTAATTTGTTATCGATATAATAAAACATTGATCTAAGATTAGAATTAAACAGTATCTTGTTTTGTTTTGTTTCTTTGGCTTTTTCTTTTTCTTTCAGGTAAATGATACAGACATTAAGGCATATAAGTGCAAATCAGTCTATGACGATGACATTCACTCTTGATTTGAAATTATAATAACTTGATCTTTTGATCTCTTGATTATTATTATTATTATTATTATTATTATTATTATTATTATTATTATTATCATTATTATTATTATTATTATTATTATTATTATTATTATTATTATTATTATTATTATCATCAGACCTGCCTACTTGAAAATTTTAAAAATCGCTATTATTTGGAGATAAAATAGAAATCGCTATAGTTGACTTTATAGATCAACAATTTATCCTCATAATGATTAAATACCCCTTCAAAATCCGGAAAATCACATACTCTGGCATCAACTTTCAGTTTCAATAAGCTTCAATGGCTTAGAAATGCTCATGAGGTTTTGAAATTGGAGCCAAAATTTCGTAATTTTACGATTTTTTCGTCGTAGTAGGGAGGGGAGGTCTGCATCATCACCACCATCATCATATCGAAATTAAGATTATTATCATAATGACTAGTATTGGGTATTATTACCATTATCATTATCTTAACAAAATTCAAAAAGAAATCCAATAAAAAATATATATAAGCTACTCCTCCATTTCTTTTAACCTCACAAACACAATGTTATCAAACCGTCCACTATGTAACAATCAGCAATCTGTTGTTTATTTTTTTGTTTCTTTGTTCTCTTTAAGAATAATGATCAGCTTTTATTAAAAGAGAATGAATCAAATTATGTTTATCACTATTTTCTTTAATTTTCTTGAATGGTGAGATACTTCAGTGGGAAGGTAGAATGTGTTTCTTTTCTTTGGAGCTTTCGGCATAAAGCAACTTTATAATAAAAATTATCCCACTTCATTTTTTTTCATAACAGGCATTTTACTTGCTGGTTGAATATTTCAATATTAAAAACTTTTAATTAACAAATTATCTCTTGAGCTCAATTAATAAAATATTCAGTAAAAGTATAAATATGACCTGAGAACATTCAGAGAGTAAAATATGGTTAGATGCAAAATTTTATATATTAAAAACTTTAAAACCAAAAATAAAATAATAAAAACCTGGTAAATAACCAGCATAAAAAAAAAGTTATCAATGTTGCGGTTAAATAATAATAATAATAATAATAATAATAATAATAATAATAATAATAATAATAATAATAATAATAATAATAATAATAATAATAACAATAATAATAATAATAATAATAATAATAATAATAATAATAATAATAAGCCTATTTCTATAGCGCCTTTCGTCGAAAACGCAAAGCTTTCCTGAAGCATTATTATGATCATCGAAATTGAATGAGAAATCTTCTACTGCATACAAACTGCAAAGAATAGGATGTTGGTCTAAGAAATCCTTGGTAGACAAGTCTGGAAAAAAATAATCTGACTACACAGATTTGAATCAAATCTATCAATTATTGACGTATTAGCCAAGTGCTTAGTGACTAGCCGGGTAAAGTCTATGGCTCTGAATTGTACAAGTCTAATTGTATTCCTTTCATTTTGATTACCTGAGAGTGTCCCAACCCCTAGAGCCAAGGTCACCACGATGGTATCAAGGGTTATTGCAGGGCCCATCACTGCCATTCCACTCCCTATATTTTTATGAAACTCGTCTTGCACTGAGGCTGTTAGTGAAAAGCGAGCCAAAGCACTCACTTTTGAAAAGTCAATCAGTAATAAACAAAATGGAAGAGCCTCACTGGAAATAGAAAAGGTGGAAATGTTATTGATTTAATACTTTGGCAATGTGATACTAAGCTGCTAGAAGCTGTGCATTGTAAAATGAATAACAGCTTCAAAAAATAACAAAATACTAAACAATTAATAATTGTTTGATATTTTGCTCTTTTTTCAAGCTGTTATATTAATTTGTGTTTATGATTTAATATTTTACATTCTTTTTACCCTATTTCAATTTTTTTTCAACTTTTGGCTTTACCTGATAATGTGACAATGGCAAACAATCATATTAGCATTAGTAATTTCAATACTCAATTTAACAGTTTGTTTAATGGTGCCTATTGGAGACAGATGCACAATATGGCCCTATAGACAAAGAATACAGAATTGACAAACCCAAGTTGCCACAATGTGTTGCCAGCAATGGTAAAATTGGTAGTGAGCACAACATTAGTAGACACTTGAAGTTTCACCAAAATTTTACAATAGAAGGCCATTCATCGGAGTAAGAAGTCTAAAACATGTTGAACCATACACCACTTAATTCTTTTCTTAGGTGGCGCTGACATATTTTGTTTTGTTTTTTTTTGTCAAAGTCAAAGTGAATAAAAGTCAGAGAAGACAAAGAAAGTCACACAATGTACGAAACGAATTCCTTTATTGTACTACTAATATCATTTTTAAAAAAATATAAATTACTGTAGAGTGAAAATTCATAGTAAATGTGACGATTTTGTAAATTAGGCAGAGGTCTAAAATCTGTAGGATTTAACAAGTCTGAGACAATGAGCTCTCTAAAACAAAACTTTATAACACAACAGCAATATTAAACTCTCGCTTAACAAAATAGTAAAAATAATGTACAGGAGTAAACTAACAGTGATTACAAAAAATGCTGTAATCCTGACAAATATACTTACTTTAATCCATTGAGATCAAATCCAATGAGATTCGCAAAAACAATACTGAATATGAAACTTGAAAATATTGTAAAAGCACCAGCTAAACCTGAGGGAGGAAATTTCAGAAAAAAATCAATTAACAACAAAAATAACAAGTTACATAAATTTAGAAGAAGATATTTAGTGCCCCTTGCTAACTCCTTTTTATTTCCACATAAAATGGAGTAAGTGATTGCTTCTTTAACACAAATCAAAACACACACTTGAATAAGATGTGATTGAATAAATAAATATAAATTTTCCATGTAGTATCTGTTTATATCATAGCATGAATGCCAACAGAAAAGTACTCATTCACAGTGGGGTAATATGTGTTTAGTGCGATAAGAAAGAAGACAAATGTCCACAAACAAAGAAGAGAGATGTCTATCATTAACAGTCAGTTTGACCAATCACCATTAATTTCACCAATTTAAAAAATGATAACAATACTATTCCAACTCCATAGCATGCGTTGACTTTCATAGTTTAGTTATTCAAAATACAAAAAATGCATTTTTGAAGGACTTACCTAATAAATATTTAGATCCTAATTTGCGTAGATTTCTAAATTGTAAATAGATGTACACGACAGCAAGGCAGCGAGTTAAAGCTATTAAAAGCAGATCTGAACTTTTTAAGACCTGAAATAGACAGTCAAAATTAAAAGAAAGATTATTTGTCAATTCATATACAATTCAATGTTTGTTAAGATTTTTAATAATAACATAATAATAATAATAATAATAATAATAATAATAATAATAATAATAATAATAATAATAATAATAATAATAATAATAATAATAATAATAATAATAATAATAATAATGATAATAATAATAATTATACTTTTTTTTTTAACAGGGTCTGTCTGTTTCCTCAAAAATTAAGAAATGCACAGCCAAGGGGAAAAATGAGAGAATTTTATAACCATGAAATTTCAATACTACTGGATCAAATACATAGCTGCCAACCCACCAAGCTTATTAAGAGGGAGTGTTGGTCAGAAAATCAGGGAGATTCAGAAACAAATCAGGGAGTTACATAAATGTATAAATCTACATTTCAAAAGACTGTCAGCCTATCAGGTTGTCTCTTGGGCAAAGTATAGTTGAATTAATCCACTCTTAAGCGAAATTACAAAGTAGCCTGCACATGCACTTAGAACACAAACAATCTCCATCCATGAATGTTTCTGGCAACTACTAAGAAACTAAACATACTTGATATCAAGATACACTATGACTTGAAACAGTTTAAAAATGACCAACAATTGAGTTTAAAAGTTTTTTTTAAATGCGGGAGATTGGTGTGATGGGCGGGAGCGCGGGAGACGAACTAAAAATGCAGGAGTCTCCCGCAATTTCCGGGAGGATTGGCAGCTATGCAAATACCAGAGGGGAAAACTCATCATTTCGGGACCTTAAATTTTAAAACTCAATCATATAAGAATAGATGTAATAAAACTTAATCCACAATTAACTTTCTATTTCTCTAAAAACAGACCAAGAAGAGAAACGAAGAGTAGAAGGGGAGATGAGGAAGAGGAGGAGAGGAAGAAGAAGAAGAAGAAGAAGAAGAAGAAGAAGAAGAAGAAGAAGAAGAAGAAGAAGAAGAAGAAGAAGAAAAAGAAGAAGAAAAAGAAGAAGAAGAAGAAGAAGAAGAAGAAGAAGAAGAAGAAGAAGAAGAAGAAGAAGAAGAAGAAGAAGAAGAAGAAGAAGAAGAAGAAAGAAGAAGAAGAAGAAGAAGAAGAAGAAAGAAGAAGAAGAAGAAGAAAAGAAGAAGAAGAAGAAGAAGAAGAAGAAGAAGAAGAAGAAGAAGAAGAAGAAGAAGAAGAAGAAGAAGAAGAAGAAGAAGAAGAAGAAGAAGAAGAAGAAGAAGAAGAAGAAGAAGAAAGAATTGGACAAAGGTCTTTTAACTATTTTAAAAGAGACGTTATTTAAGACTGACCTCTTCACTTTGGCATACATAATTCCACCCACATAGCTTAGTGTTGGTGGCCAACAGACTCATGGACATAAGAGAAATGGTTATGGTGAGAGTTCCTATCAATACTTCCCACGGGTGACTGGCACACAGATGTCCGTGGGCACGGAACAAACGACTCAGCATCCTCCCAGGAAGTAAACACACTGGAAGTACCTGAGAATGAAAACAAACAAATATTCTAGAAAACTCTGTGAGAGAATAGTCTAATCATGTGTATGATGAAACAATAACTTTTGGTATAACTCATGAAAAATAATTTGCTATGATCAATAAGCATCAAAATGCCTCACATTTAATCCCATAACAAGCAAAATTGAAATTTGCTTCCATTTCATTACAGTAAAACCACCTGTCTTGAAAATTAAAAACAATGGCATGTGCCAATACCATCTTGGTCATCAGGATGCTGATGTTGTATGATCAGCAAAAAAAAATTTATAAACCACTACCTAGCTTCACACAACACCACTCCACGCCAAACTTTAAGAATAATAATAAAATTAAAAAATAAATAATAAATTCCCATTATTCACCACTCTGAGGGTTATTTTTGTTTATTAGGGTCTTATTTTAAAAGAAGGCTGGAATAACCTAGCACCATCTACAGTGCAGGTAACTGGCTCAAGGCTACATAATGCAGTGGGAATTTGAATTTGTTACTTCTTTAATTAAAAAAACGAAGACCTCATTGCTGTGAGACACTGCCCCCGTACAGAACCACTCTGAAAATGAGGATAACAACAGATTTCATTTGCCAGATGAGGATCAGCATTTGACTTATGTGAAAAGGAACAAGGCAGAGGATGACAAAGTACCTGCACTCGCATCATCAATCACTACCTATACCCATGTGCTCATCCCCATCTGGAAGTTCTGAGCAAATCCCTTTTGGTTTATTTTCTTGATCAATGTCGATTTTTTTTTTTTTCATTTATGAGATGTATGGGATTCATTCCGAAATTATATATTATATAATCTCAACTAATCGAACAAAGGTCATAAAATTTGCTCAAAACATTTATTTTCTGGAATAATCACAGCAGATATGAATACACTTTTGCCTATAACAAAAGTCATCTACCAATCGAGTGACATAAGCAGCATATGACAGCATCGTATGTGACAAGTTATATGTGAATAAAGAGGATTATCCTGTGTTCCTAATCCATATAACTTCATGAGCTCTGTCACCATCCTGGTTTTGTGAATAGAACATTGGGAGCATTGTCATAGTGGAACATAAGCCCCATTTCCAACATTTCCCGAACATGGCAGGTCTTAACTTGTCCTGAAGGACCATATTATAGTATGTGGCTTTGTTGGGACTAGCCAATTACATAATAACACCTTTGCTGTCCAAGGGAACCATGAGCATGATTTTCAGTAAACCTTGTTTTAAATAGGTTTTCTGAGGCCATGACTCCACATCGTTTTAAATGTCAGCTTGACCACATACTGTGATAGGCCGCCCTAATACGTTTCATATTCAATGTCTTCTTTCCCCTAAAAACTGATTTCAACTCAATTTCTTACTGATTGCACAGAGAAATCATTCTGAAGGTTATTGTGTTCTTCAAGAGCACTCCCTTAAAAGTGCAAAGAACATGATGACCACATGGATCCCATACCTTGAAAAAAAACTAAAAGATTATTTTGTATTTTGTGCAATATTTTTGATGGCCATGTGCTGTCAGTGGAATACAACGTTCATTATTTTTTCTTGACTGCTTCAATTGTTTGGTAAACATTTCTATTGAGGAATGAGTTGATGTGTGAGCATGCTAAGTTTCTTTGTTGGAGATACACTAATAGTAATCAGGGGTGAGAATGTCTGGTCACAAAAAAAAAAGAAGGACATTTTTTTTAGCATGTAGATCATGACCCACCAGAGCGACTATACTAATACCGATAAATTTGAATTTCATTTAAATTTATTGAGATGCAATATAAAATGTGTCTCACAGCAATGTTTAACACAAATCGAAGGATTTTCAAAGAGTATTAACAACATATAAATGTTATTTACTTAGAGAAAGGTGCCATAACCATGTGATGATACAATGTCAACAACCACAACCCATCCCCTTTTTACTAGTGATGAATGATGATGTGGTGGTAGTTGTAGTACTCATGATAGGTAGGATGCTGTGTTTTGGTTTTAGTAGTGGTTATTGTATTGATGATGATTTGGTGGTAGTGGTAATAACAGTGGTGGTACAGATGATGATGTAGGGTGGTTGTAATTGTGGTGGTGGTGGTGGTAGGGATGGTGATGTGGAGGTGGTTTAAGCGTTGTTGGTAGAAATGATGATGTGGTGGTGGTTGTAGTAGTGGTGGTAAGGATGATGATAGGGTGGTAGTTAGGAATTTTGATGTGTTGGTTGTTGTTGTGGTGGTGGTATGGATGGTGTGGTGGTAGTTGTAGTAGTAGTGATGGTGGTAAGGTTGGTGATGTGGTGGTAGTTGTAGCAGTGGTGGTGGTTTGGGATGATTGAGGTAGTAGTAATGGTGGTGGTGGTAGCGATGACGATATGGTGGGGGTTGTACTAGAAGTGGTGGTAGGATGGCGGTTGGAGTGTTGGTTGTAGGGATGATGATGATGTGGTGGTTGTTGTAGTGGTGGTGCTAGGGATGACAATGTGGTGGTGGTTGTAATAGTAGTGGTGCGGAAATCCGCCTTTAGGCAGAAGATTCTCAGATCTGAGTAATAAAAATTTGGGAGATATAAGAAATTAACCTATGGAATGGACCTTGCGAACTTTATTCACTTACTGCTGCATACATCTTATTGTCTGACAGTTGTAAAAATAAGGGGAGATGTCAGCTAAACATTACAAAATCATTTATATCCACATCTAACAAAGAGGTAAAGAGCTAATTATTTACGTAAGAGTGAGCTGTGGAATTCAAATTTAATCGGACTACCGCTGCATCTGATAGTTAAATAATCAAAAGACTAAATGTACAGATGATAAAATTTCAAGTCAGAGACCAAACAGGATAATCGTTAGTCGCATGTACAAATATTGGGCTTTGTCAGGGGCAGCATTCTATTTCACAAATGAACTGAATATTCAATATACAACAAACAAAGCAAATTTAAATGAACAACCAAAACAAAGAGCAGTTCAAGGGGGGGGGGGGGGGGGGGGAGCCATACAAGGGAGAAGGACATCAAGAGAAAAGGACTCCCATTAGTTGTATATGGGCAATACATCCTCTAGACAAACCATCAATCATAAGCTATCTGAATACCAGAGCCGTATTTGAGCAACATATCGTCAAGATGACCCACAAATCATAGGCATAAGTTGTGAATAGACAACATTTTCGGGACAACCCAGCAATCAAACGGTATCTAAATAACAAATTAGTTAGCAATCAAAGGACAGGATTATGAAATTATAACCGTGAACAAGATAAATAGTTAGGAGTACCCATGTACAACTATATGGTGGAAATAGCAGGTCTTCAAATGGAAGAGCATCAATGAAAGGGGATACCAAGACAGTTTCTCTGATGTAAAAAAAAAAAATATATATAATAAATAAAATAGAGCTCAATTTGACTTTGACTGCTTCATATGGAAGAGGAAGTTCAGCCTGGGCGTAGAAAAAAAATCAAGTCAACTCATTTCAGGACAAAGATAGAAAACCACAGAGAAAAGTTTAACAGATTAAGGGATTAAGAGACCATCCCCTAACCACTGCCAACTGCCTACTTGCATTGGTTTATCTACTACAAGCTGAAACGATCATATGGGAATGCCTGGAAGTATAGTGTTGGCACGATTAAATTAAAGAGGCATGATAGAAAGATGTATAGAATTATTCATTCTATATATGTTAGATGATTTTTAATTGTCCCTACTAACATTATAGATAACTTATCATCTCATACCACAATTTAGCGACTGAAAAAGATACAGAAAAGTGCAACATTTCATTTCAGTTGAAATTTAGAGTTTGTTTATTTGTTTTCCCCCTCTCTCTTAAAGAGCTTGTAATGTACTAAACACTATTACCAATTGGGGTATGATTCAATTTCCTTCGTTATCATGTCCCATTAGAAATCATCCTCTGAAGGTAATGCCAGTAAAATAGGATAGAACTATTCTTTTTTAATCATGACATTTTTTATAATTCATATATACATTTCGAACTGACATCCATTTTACATTCAGGGATTAAAAATATGAGTACATAATTCTTTTTCAAGTTTTAATTTTGTTCATGAAGATAAAGGAAGTTTCTGTAATGAAAAACAATATAGCTATATGCCATGAAAAAGGTCCAATGGCTCTCAGATTAGTATTTTAGCCCGATAAACATCACCTCACTGCAGTTGAAACATAACCTCATTGTAATTGAAACATCACCATTAAAATTGAACGTCAATTCAATGTAAAAACGGGAAAATCCTGACAGTTTCAAGACCTTTATTTTTTGTAAAATCGGGAATCTCCATTGGATGTAACAATATAACAGGAGTTGGCAGCCCTGTATGTGTGTGGAGGGTGTTTATGTGTATGAGTATGGATTTTTATTTTTTTTTTGGGGGGGAGGGGAGTCTAAGAATGTGGGATAAACTAAGAAGTACCAATTTGAACATATGCTACTAACTGTGCGACATTGGATAGACAAGATATCAAAGATACAGAAAAGGGAATAAATACAAAGGATAAAAAGAATTAAAAATAACAAAGAAACTTTGATTTCATTCTTTCATCATTGGATATAATTCAAACCCACCAGAATGTTACCATTTTGACGGGTTTTTTAATTGTTTTTTTTTTTTCATTAGGACACAGTTGAAGGTTAACGCTCAATCAGGATATATGACAACATTGAGGGAAACTTTGCTAGTCATTTATAAGCAAATAAAACTACTGTTTCCCTCTTTTATGCTGTTGATCACTGCTATTTTAACAAAATATCATTATTGTTTGAGCACGATAATTGTTACCATACTGGTGCTTTGGCAAAGTTTTCATTTAAAAATTACTCACATAAGATTCTGACTTTGTAAAAGATACAGCCATTCTTAGTATTGTCAAATACAACTCTCGAATGATGAATTATAAATCCTCAATTTTCAGTTAATCCATAGTTAGTCCTCAGGCAAGAAATTTGATAAAAATGCGGCTACATTCAGGACACAAAATCACATCTTGATTGATGGACACTACAAACGTAAAACAGATAATTATGAAATCACAACAGTCCTATTCTATCACTAAAACTACTTCAGCTACAAATACACCTCAGTTGATTACAAACAAAAAACCACCACAAAATGATGATTCAGAATTAACCGGGATCTAATATAGTGTATTCATGTAATAGACATTCAAACAAAAAGCACAATTACAGTAGCATGTGAAAAACCTCACAAACATCAAAAATGCCTTCAGGCACATGATCAATGATCCATGGTAATCCTTGCATGATGTTGACACCCCCACTATGATGTGATCATCTTTCATAAAATTATACAAGGGTCAAGTGACAGGTACAGTCAATGACTTTTGGTGGAAAATAGAAACTGGGCTTGACAAGGGTGGAAAAATCCATTGAAAATCACTGTTTAATACCAAATTGATTTTTAAAAAGAAAGAAATTGATCTGGTTGGCCAAAACTTTTAAGAAGCATGCTACAGTCTCTTTGCCCTACTAAGTTTTTACTACATGCAAGGACTAAGACAAAACAGTCCAGACTTTTTCACGGTAAAAAATACACTTCATTGCAGTGGATTTAGAAGCATTTCAAGGCCCTCATACTCATCACCATAAAGAAACTAGCATTAGTTGATTGTATCCAATGTGAATTGTGTCTCAAGAGGAATATAAAGTACCAAAAACCCTTAAACTATGACTTTGTAGTCATAACACGCCAATACTAGGTAGCATGATAAGTGCCAAAGTGAAATTTGCAGGTCTAAAATAAGCCAAAGTCAATTGCTATTCAACTTTTTTACCTTTCATTAGACGTAACATCTGTCCTATCCTAAAATTGTTATTGTCCATTTAACGTTAAAGACACTAAGATAAACTTCAAGGGCCTTTCAAGGCAAGGGTGAGAATGGCTGGTCACTTTAAAAAAAAAAAAAGGAGGAAATTTTTCAGGGCATAGATCATGACCCACTGATGAGACTATAACCTATAAATTTACTGAGATACAATACAAAATGTGTTACGCAGAAATTTCAGACACAATCCGAGGAATTTCAAAAGTTGAAAGAGTAATGACAACATATAAAATCTTATCTGTACTTAGAGAATGGTACCATGTGATCAAACAATGTCAACAGCCACTACCTACTCCCACATTTCACTTTAAAATTACTCATATGGTTTGTTGGTATGATATGGTGGTGATTATGGTAGTACTAGTGGTAGAGATGATGGTGTGGTAGTAGTTGTTCCTCATGATAGGTAAGATGCTGTAGTGGTGGTTGTAGTAGTAGTGGTGATAGGGTTGATGATGCAGTGGTGGTTGTAAAAGTGGCGGTGATATGGATGATGATGTTGTAGTGGTGGTGGTAGGGATGGTGATGTGGTAGTGGTTGTAGTAGTAGTGGTGGTACGGATGATGATGTGGTGGTTGTAGTAGTAGTGGTGGTTGGGATGATGATGTTGTGGTGTTTGAGTTGTAGCAATGGTGGTCATAGGGATGATGATGTGGTGGTGGGTGTAGTAGTAGTGGTGGTACGGATGATGATGTAGTGGTGGTTGTGCTAGTAGTGGTGGTAGGGATGGTGATGTGGTGGTGGTTGTAGTAGTAGTGGCGGTAAGGATGGTGATGTTGTGGTGGTTGCAGTTGTAGATATGGTAGGGATAATAATTTGGTGATGGTTGTAGTAGTAGTGGTGGTAGGGATAATGATGTGGTGTCCTTTGTAGTAGTGATGTTAGGGATGACGATGTGGTAGTGGTTGTAGTAGTAGTGGTGGTAGGGATGATGATGTGGTGGTGGTTGTAGTAGTAGCAAGGTGGTAGGGGTAATGATGTGGTATCTAGTTATAGTAGTAGTGGTGGTAGTGGGAGGGATGATGTGGTGGTGAAAGGAGTTGATGCCTGTTTTTCACCCAACAATAAATTAGTCGATGGATAAAAGGTTACTATAAATATATTGTGGCGATCTCCGTTTCCTACGAACTACGAAGACTTACCACATACTGCTGACTGCAAGACTACTCTACACGTCAGATCAGACAAAACGTAAACACGAGAGAACTCATTAAATTTATAAAATTCACTACACATTGCTTTCATTGTTTGTTGTTTCCAGTAAAGTAGATGCTACATTGGTGACCCCGACTTAAAACAACTTAAGAGATAGGTATATATTATTATTATTACTATTTACCAGTTCAACTCTTCACAAGAACATAATAATAATAAACATGTCTATTGACGCCGTAGCATTGAAATTGCCCACATTCTGGACCACTTGTCCTTCAGCGTGGTTTGCACAAAGCGAGGCACAATTTGCCTTACGCGATATAACAAGCGATGAAACAAAGTACTACTATGTAGTGGCTGCCTTAGACTCAGACACAGCAACTAGAGCCCTTGCTATTCTATCATCACCACCCAAGGAAGGTAAATATGAAATACTGAAAAACTTCCTGCTGTCTGCGTTCGGCCTTTCGGAAACAGAGAGAGCGGAATCTCTACTCAACATGAATGGTTTGGGCGACTTAAAGCCATCTGAGTTAATGGACAGGATGTTAGTGCTCCTCGGCAAACACAAGCCCTGTCTGCTCTTCAGACAGTTATTCTTAAGACAACTTCCAGCAAACATCAGACTTCCATTAGCAAACTCGTCCAACCTGGATGATTACAGGGCACTTGCCAGAGAAGCTGACAATTTTTTCTACGTTGCTCACTCAAACTCTAACTCCTTTTCAATTTCTCATACTACTTGTGAAGTTGACACACCAACCATGACCAGTGAAATAGATTCCCTCTGCTGGTACCATCAACGGTTTGGTTCAAATGCCCGTCGATGTGCACAAACATGCAAACTCTTCAATTCATTCAAGAAAAACAAGAAGAACCAGGGAAACGCCAAGCCGGGTCAACAGTAAATTCTGCTGTCGACCCGGATTCTTACTCAGCCAACGCGCCCACATCAAAAAATCTCCAACTCATCGTCGTCGATGAAAATTCAAACCGACGTTTTTTAGTAGATACTGGAGCTCAAGTATCTGTCACACCCGCCTCTGCATCAGACAAAAGCTTGGGTTCCTCTGATCTTGCATTACAAGCTGCTAATGGTTCTACAATAAAAACATACGGATGCTTTGAAACTAACATACGTATTGGATCGCGTTCATTCAATGCACGACTTATCAAAGCTGATGTCAAGCGTCCCCTACTTGGAGCAGATTTTCTACGTCATCATAATCTGCTTGTGGATATTCATGGTCGACGCCTTATCGACGCTGAAATGTTTTTGCACGTACCTTGTTCAGTTTGCGCAAACGCCGAACTCTCACCACTCGAGCCGAACTGCAATACATTCAGAAAATTATTGAATAACTATCCAGAACTACTTCAACCAACATTTTCAACGGCAACTGTGAAACATGGCGTGCAATATTTCATCACAACCAAAGGTCGCCCAGTATTCGCACGTGCTCGTCGCCTGGCTCCAGAAAAACTCTTGTGTGCAAAAAAGGAATTTTTGGAAATGGAGAAAATGGGCATAATTCAAAATTCAAAGAGCCCTTGGGCTTCCCCATTACACATGGTCCCCAAGGCTGATGGCACAATGCGTCCCTGCGGAGATTTTCGTCGACTTAACGATGCTACTATACCAGATCGATATCCTGTCCCACACATTCATGATTTTACAGCAAACTTAGGCAGTAAGATCATCTTCTCGAAGATCAACCTTGTCAGAGGATACCACCAAATTCCAGTCGCTCCAGAAGACGTCCCAAAAACGGCAGTGATAACCCCTTTCGGCCTTTGGGAGTTCTTAAGAATGCCATTTGGATTAAAAAATGCAGCACAAGCATTCCAACGTTTAATGGACTCCATTTTACAAGATTTAGACTGCGTATTTTGTTATTTAGACGACATTCTGGTTGCAAGTTCAACTGAGGCAGAACACATGGAACATCTCAAAATCGTATTCGAAAGACTTAGAAACCAAGGCCTCGTTATCTGTCTTGAGAAATGTCTTTTCGGTGTGAGATCTCTTAACTTCCTTGGCCATCACATCTCGCATTCTGGATCTGTCCCAATGGCGACAAAAATTGAGGCTGTTAAACAATTTCCACAACCAAAAACCATCAAGTCACTTCAAGAGTTCCTCGGGATGTTGAATTTTTACCATCGTTTCATTCCGAGACTAGCTGAAATACTTCGACCCCTATATAGTGCTTTGAAAGTCAAAAAACAACGCCAAGCACTTACGTGGACGCAAGAAATGTTGAAAGCCTTTACTGACGGTAAAAATGCACTAAGTAACGCTACAATGTTAGCCCATCCTTGCTTGAACTCACCCCTCGCTTTAACGTCTGACGCCTCCGACCAAGCTGTGGGCGCTGTCCTTGAACAACTTAATCATCAAGGTAATTGGGAACCATTGGCATTTTTCAGCAGGCAGTTACGTAAACCTGAACAGAAATACAGTACCTTTGATAGGGAGTTGCTTGGCATTCACTTAGCCATCCGTCATTTCCGTTTCATCATTGAAGGGAGACAATTCGCTATTTTTACTGACCATAAACCATTAATCCATGCCATGTCCAAATCAACTGAACCATGGTCAGCTCGTCAACAAAGGCACTTATCTGCCATATCCGAGTTCACAACTGACATCCGACACATTTCTGGAAAAAACAACACTGTCGCAGATTGTCTCTCAAGAGCAGTTACAAACTCAGTCTCAATTGGCATCGACTATCAAGCTATGGCGGAATCCCAAGAAAATAGCATTGACATACAGGCTTACAAAACTGCATTAACAAGCCTCAAAATCGTCAAAACATCCGTTGACTCGGGTCCAGAGTTAATTTGTGACATCTCAACTGGCTACCCAAGACCTATCGTTCCTACCGACTTCAGAAGACCGGTTTTTGAAATTATTCACAATATGAGTCATCCTGGAGTTAAAGCCACAGTCAGACTTATCAGCAAGAAGTTTATCTGGCATGGTCTTAAGAAAGAAGTGTCAGCATGGGTTAAGCAATGTCACAACTGCCAATCTTCGAAAATTCAAAAACATATACGAGCACCGTTAGAAACATTCCATGTCCCAGGAAAGCGATTCTCACATATAAACATTGACCTCGTTGGATCATTACCTCAGTCAAGGGGGTTCACCCATCTCCTTACTATAATTGACAGGAACACCCGATGGCCTGAGGCAATACCGTTACAAACCACAACAACAGAAGAATGTGCAAAAGCCCTGATCTCCAATTGGATCTCGCAGTTTGGTATTCTTGTTGATATAACTTCTGACAGGGGCTCACAATTTACATCCACGCTATGGAAACAGATGGCCAGTCAACTTGGTGTGCAGATTCATCACACAACTGCGTATCACCCACAGTCCAACGGCATGATTGAACGGTTTCATCGGTCCTTGAAATCATCCCTCAAAGCTCGTCTAATAACTCCAAATTGGGTGGATGAGCTACCTTGGGTTCTGCTTGGTTTAAGAACTGCACCTAAGGATGATATCGGTCATTCTTCAGCTGAATTAGTATACGGAGAACCTTTAACAATCCCTGGAGAGTTTATACCTGACCATCCTTCAGACTTCCACGCTAAAGACTTTTTGGCAACCTTTCGGCAAAACGTGTCCCTTCATTCACCACGGCCAACACATCATCACGGCTATCATCAAACAAATTTACCCAAGAACTTGATGTCAGCGAAATATGTTTACATCCGTGTTGACACCCACCGAGGACCCCTTCAGAAGCCGTATACAGGTCCCTATGTTGTCATAACCCCTGGAGATAAACAATTCCTGATCGATGTTGGTGGCAAAGCAGAACGGATTTCGATCGACCGACTTAAAGCTGCATTTGTCGATTCTACGCAACCAGTTTCCCTTGCCACCCGACCTCGTCGTGGACGCCCACCGAATACGAACAGAAAGTTATCGAACAGAAACATACAAAACTCCCGTACTGCTTCTGATGATACTAACGCAGTGCCTACCAAGAAGCTATCTCGCTCAGGACGTACCATTAAACGACCTCGGTACTACAAAGATGACTAGTCCGTGTTTGGGGGCGCATGTGTGGCGATCTCCGTTTCCTACGAACTACGAAGACTTACCACATACTGCTGACTGCAAGACTACTCTACATGTCAGATCAGACAAAACGTAAACACGAGAGAACTCATTAAATTTATAAAATTCACTACACATTGCTTTCATTGTTTGTTGTTTCCAGTAAAGTAGATGCTACAATATACACAATATGCATCAAAATCCATGTGGATGTCCAGGCTGAATGGGTAAGTCGTCTGTCTCAGAAGGCTTGACAAAATTGACGCTGTGTGTTCAAATCCTGGCTCAGACACTGTTTTTTTTTTTCGAAGTGGCAATTCGGACCAAGGAATTGTCAGAAGTGGAAGCTGGGTTGAAAGTGAAGCGTGGTAGGGTGGGGGGAAGGTGCTCGTTCTCAGTTGTCAGTCGGTAGGAGGGCGAGTGAGCGAGCAAGACACGTTTTAGAACTCTCGAAGATGACTAACCTTCAAAAGCGGTGGTCTATTATTCCCCTTTGTCTTACTTTTTCTTGGGTACTTTTTAATTGTAATTCTAGAACTTTTTACTTTTACTATCCAATTTCTCCCTTTTTACTGGCGCTGATATGACCTAAATGTGTTGCAAGCGACTTAAAAAAAAAAAAATCTAAATATTCGTGGTCTTTGGGAGATTACAATTGTAGTCGCTATTGTTAACGTTAACAATCAATTTGCCCTCGCATAGATAAGTGTCTTTGTGTTGGAAGATTTATTTGATTTGCCATGAGCATGTTGCAAAAGATACATGCATGACATATCTACATTATATATTTTGCCATTTGCGACCGCGAAAAAGTGGGTGGAAAGGAAAATAATATGAGTTTGGGCATTGCGCGTTTTATTTAAAAGGCAGTATGGGTCGGGCTTTGACAAAAGGCAGTATCTTAATTCTTTTTTAATTAAAAAATGCTGTTTTATTTCTAAATATAAAATAGAGGCGATTCTTGGCAGCAAACCATGCAATAGAGCCCCGCCACTGGGGTAGGGGCAGAGTACCGTCTATTACTAATATTATTAGATAATACTGGACTAGGTGCCTATTAATAAAATAAGCACTGGTTGAATACGGAGAGAAAATTAATGATCAACTGGAAATGGGATTGGGGGGTAACCAGCGACTTCTCATAAGCAGACGATGGGGGTAACCATTAACATCTCCACAACCCACAAACGACAGAGGCGCTGGACGCAGGGGAGAATATGGTGATTCGAGATCAAAGAGAAAAAGCCGCCGGCTCTTGGGTTGTGGAAATGGTTGTAGGGGGGGGTGTGATTATTCTGTTTTTAATGACTTAGAGATACCCATGAGTGTGTGTGTGTGTGTGTGTGTGTGTGTGTGCGTGTGTTTACGAAGACCGAATTGTCACAGGAAGCACTTCAGACTCGGGGTCCGAATTGCCATGGGAGGCAATTCACACTCGGGGTCCGAATTGCCACAGGAAGCAATTCAGATTCGACTCCGAATTGTCACCAGACTCGGGGTCCGAATTGCTATGGGAGGCAATTCAGACTAGGGGTCCGAATTGCCACGGGAAGCAATTCAGACTCGGTCCGAATAGCCTTTTCCTTTTTGTTTTTTACAGAAAGCTAATGAAGAATCAATATCATTCATTAAAATTTATCCATTATTTAAAAACTTATAATTCAAAAATTGATAAATTTTTACTTCATTAGCTTTCTGAGAAATAGAATATTAACACAATGGTTTGCATCTCTAGACAAAACAATTCTCGACTCGTCCAGCCTTCTTGACACTCATTGACAGTCGACCGTGAACTGACAGACTGACAGTGACAGTCACGACATGATTCTTCATTTGTAACCCAATTCGGAATTGGGGTACGAGGTAGAGTCAGGAATTAAGAATGAAATGCAGCGTGAGAAAGCTTTTGTCTCGTTTTAAGTGATACCAAAGTGCCTACTACACTACAGTTAGAAGTTAGAGAAGTAGAGAAGAACACTTACATTGACGAAAGGGATGATTGCTTCGGGGAATGATCCCAAATCTATCATAAATTTCAAAAGCATCGTGAGTCTTTGAAGATCCAAACTATCTTCTGGATTTGTATCCAAACATGTTTTTTTAAGACTTCTCCATGTTTATCGTACATAAACTCAAAGAAAGGACCATTGCCATTGCATTGTTTACTCATATTCCTCCATTTTCTTCTCATTCGCTTTGGAAATTAGTAAGTCGGTATTGTTATGTGGTAGAGGTCGCACGACGTCAGAGGAAGTTCCGTGTTACTATTTTAAGACAGCTGACGGAAAGATGCACGAGAGTCGGTATGTACATGATATGTGATAATCTACACAAGATTTATATTTTGGGAATCAAACTTTCACATTCCATAATTATTGATCAGACGTGCCAGGTTTCCCGATAAATTGAATGACACGCCTGTTTTTTGTCGATTGATTATCGCCGTTGTATATATTTGGTTAGAATCG
>NC_088361.1:24754481-24756981 GCF_034508935.2 Berghia stephanieae | reverse complement strand
CCTAGGCAGAGGGGTCTGACCACAAGGTGAACACCGCTTTGGCGGAGAACAATAAAACAACCTCCTAACTGGGAAGGGAGGAGCAATACAGCGACCACTCTTGTCTGGTCGGAACAAACACTGGGTCAATCGGTAAAGGAGTAGGAGCAACGCGATGGTGGGACCAAAGTAAAATGCCCTCTCCACCTCGGCGCCCCAATGAGGATCAGTCTTGGGCACCTCTATTCTTTTGGATCATGACCGACCATGGTAGAGAATCATCATCATTATTTACTTTCTTTTTTTTTTTTTTAAATATTATTCAAAAGAACAATATTTAAGCATGAGGTGTTTCGCAATGTGCATCTTTACCATGGACATCCACATTGGGGGGGGGGGGGGGGGGGTATTCATTTGTCCACAATACGGTTGGGAGGTTGGGGGGGGGGGGGGGGGGGGGTTCTAAAATTATGGTCAAAATGTGTCCAATTGGTTTGTGAACGGCCTCGTTTCTGAAATTGGATTCAAACCCACTCTCACGTGAGAAGACTGCACCCTGAATGTTAGACGTCTACGTCTTTTAAAATTGTATAAACCGTTAGTCCTTCCTGACTGGTTATACTGGTAAAGTATAAACAAAAGCCAACCTGTAAAGTATTATATCTTGAGGGTGTCGACTCAAGCAGGAACTAAATATACTTTCAGTGTTTGATAATAGATCTATATTATGTATGTTTGACAGAAAAAAAAAAAATCAAGACATACAACCTAACCTGCCCACTGATGATAGAAAACGGGCTGTTCTGTACTGCAAACATAAATTATGCAAAAAAAAAAAAATAATAATAAATAAAATTATATGTAATAAAAATGACAGTACCGTAAAAATCGCTAAGAGAATTGACTTTGCATTAATTATTTGTTAATTTTAGTTTTAGCTTTAGATCTAAATATGTTAAATGAAATTAATTTTGCTTTCATTCACCGCCTCTAGATCTGTACATCTAAATATCGGGAGAAATGATATGTGAAGTTTTGTGAATACTGCAAAAAGATGATAATCTATAACTATGCGGATAATTGAACAGAATCGCATCAACGCCATAAAAATAGCCATGAGAACCGTCTTTACGGGACTGTAAAAATAGCCCCGAGAACCATCTTTACGGGACTGTAAAAATAGCCCCGAGAACCATCTTTACGGGACTGTAAAAATAGCCACTGCGTAAAGGAAAAGACTCTGAACAAAGTGGGCGGTTCCCTCTTTACGTTTGTTAAAACGCGATGACTTCCGCTATGCGCAGAACCATTTCCACTTCCCATTTTAATGGAGTACTGGGTCTAAATCCCAAGTGTTTACCTTAGATACCACTTAGACTTAATTCTCTATAAAATACTCTCGTAAGTGTTTGCGATTTTTGCAATCATAAGAGTTGCTAAGATATAAATCTTTATCTCAATGATCATGGTTAACTTTATGTTTATAAAATTCAAATTACTTTTTCCTTATAAACGCTAAATTAGTTTAAAACTAGATTCAAAGTCAAATATTCATGTGGACCGGTGGACGCTCGCCTTTTACTACAGACTTTTAAGCAAGTCAATTTTAAAAGTTTCATTTCAAACTATGGGGATAATTAATTCCAACTTGTATTGCTGTGAGATTTTGTCCTCGTTCTGGAGGTCTGTGGGTGGAATTCCCTTTAGGGTAGGGGGAAGTTGGCTGTCTTGAGCTGGTTGTTTATTGGCCCTTTACCTTGCTGTCTTCCCCATCGCTCTTTTATCATTTATTCTTTCCATGTTCTTGTCCTGGAACATGATTGAGACTATTTGGCTCCTCCTGCTGGAATCATATAATGGGAGGGAGATGATTAAATGGCTATGCCCAGCACATGACTTGAATGTGAGAAGTGATACTTTTACTTTTTGTTGTTGTTGTTGTAAATTATCTCCCTGACGCTGAGAGTCATGAGTATGAATAACCATCTAGTACTTATCTCCCTTTTGGCGAGAAAACCCGTCTCATTGTCTGTGTGAGTTGATGCTTCGTGGTCATACACTGAGTAGACTGCTGTTGGGACATATTTTGCCTTTTTTATTAGGCGCCTGTGACCCACGATTGCAGGCATATTTAGAATCGTCCTTTATGTTTTGGGTACCTTTTTCTCTTTCATTAAAACGACCGCAACTCGTCAGAATCACACCCCCTCTTGGTGAACTCTTCATGGGGCAACATCCTGATTAAACTATCTCTTTATCCCTCGATACAATACCATTTGGATGCCATGTCATTGACTGCGACCTCTTTCTGTCCTGTTCTTCAATGGGACCGTTTGGTTTAGCCTAGGCCTTGGATCTTGAAAGAAACGGTGCATTTGTTGTGCTCTACATATGTTAGGTTTTATAATAATTTGCATTTGCAACCATTTGGGTGTATGATATGTCAGCCAAATTGTTTCAGACCATGCTATCTACTTAGGCCTTTTAAATGGTGAACTTGTCCCCAGGGGGTAACTGATCC
>NC_088361.1:24734481-24749481 GCF_034508935.2 Berghia stephanieae | reverse complement strand
AACTTACTTTGTCGATAAAAATTCCACATGTAAAAACACACGTGTTCTTTTTCAAACAGTTAAAGAAATGAAGAATCCAATTGATAATAACCATTTATCAAAAGATGAAGTAAAACCTCCAAACTGCTTTTTTCCAAGTATTTTTTTCAGACAAAGTGAAAATTATAAAAAACAAAAAACAAACTAAATCTTCATTCGGTTGTTCAAAACGATGAGGAAAATTCGGACTATGTTCGACCCCCAAAATGTATACCTAATTTTAATATTTTTAATCATGTATCATCTGATGAAGTGAAAGAAAATATCCTAGCCTCACCAACCCAAGTCGTTTCCCATTGACCCGATACCAACTAATTTAATGAAATGTCTTGACTGCTTTTTAGAACATATTACTGTAATCATAAATAACTCGGGCTGTACCAGATTGCTACACAAAAACAATCGTCACTCCTCTTTTAAAAACGCATAATTTAGACCCTGAAACTCTGAAAAATTACCGCCCTGTTTCTAATTTGCCTTTTCTTTCTAAAATCCTCGAAAAAGTAGTACTAAAGCAGATAAAGAATCATCAATTAATCTTATCGAGTCTTTTCAGTCAGCTTACCGTGAGCACCATAGCACTGAAACCGCCCTTTTGAAGATTGTGAATGACCTGCTGATAGCAAGTGATCATGGTAATATATCTATCCTTACGCTGTTAGATCTATCTGCGGCATTCGACACAGTAGATCACTCAATCCTACTATGTGATAGGCTTTATTCTGATTTTGGCACCTCTGGTACCGTTCTTTCGTGTTTTAAATTATATCTCACCAATAGGTCACAGGCAGTGAGTGTAAATGGCCAAGTTTCTAACGGTGTCTATATAGAATATGGCGTCTCATAAGGTTCGGTTTTAGGCCCTATCCTTTATACCCTATATACTTTACCATTAAGCAGTGTAATACGCTCCCATTCTGTTAGACAAGTACCACATGCATCCTGACGATACGCAGCTATATACATCTGATTCTCCTCATGATCTCTCCTCTCTTGTCTGTTATTTAGAAAATTGTTGTGACTCCATCAAAGGTTGGATGCTTGCAAATAAGCTATTGTTGAATGAAGACAAAACTGAAGTTGTTTTGATAGGAACTCAGCGAAAATTAAAGTCTTTCCAATTTTCAACTCATACAATAACTAAATAACTGATTGTAATATTCCTCTTTCTGAAAAGGCTAAAAATTTGGGTGTCATTCTGGATAGTTCTTTGTCTATGGATCAGCATATAAACAATATTGTGAAAATTATGTACTACGAGCTCCGTAGAATATCACAGATGAGGTCGTTTTTACCTTTCAACACCTTGAAGATAATTGTCTCTGCACTGTCTCTGCGTCTCGACTACTGCAATTCACTGCTCGCTGGTCTCCCTAATAACAAAATAAATAAGCTCCAGAAACTACAGAATTGTGCGGCTAGGTTAACCCTGGGAAAATTGCATTACAATGATACAAAGGACATGCTTCGAACCCTCCACTGGCTGCCAGTCCGGGCTCGAATTGAATACAAAATAGCCCTTGTCTGCTGTCCCTCTTTACATTCAACACTTACTCCAACCGTACGTACCCCTGAGAAATCTTAGATCCCACGATTTAAAATTGTTCGCATCTCCTAAAACTAAACTTTAATATTTTGGCGATATGTCCCTTATGAAATTCGGACCCACGATTTGGAATGATCTCCCTTATTCTGTGAGATTTTCGAACTCAATAGACATTTTCAAAAAAAAAAAACAAAAAAACAACCCGAAAGCATATCTTTTCAGAAAATATTTACTTAATTGAATTTTAAATGTATTGTATGTGACTTTTGTATTGATGATGTTTTGATACCCGTTTTATGCTCTTAACTGTTTTGATATTTTGGTTGAATTGGATTTGAAACATTATTGTTACCTTTTTTTAAAAAGGGCTTTGAGGTTCCGACGAAAGGCACTATAGAAATATGCTTATTATTATTATTATTATTATTATTATTATTATTATCATTATTATTATTATTATTATTATTATTATTATTATTATTATTATTATTATTATTATTATTATTATTATTATTATTATTATTATTATTATTATTATTATTATTATTATTATTTTTATTATTATTATTATTATTATTATTGTATTATTATTATTATTATTATTATTATTATTATTATTATTATTATTATTATTATTATTATTATTATTATTATTATTATTTGTAAAGAACAGGTTTTCGTGTGTTTACTTCCAATGATTTGATTAGAGCCTCTCTTGTCCATTGTGTCTATAAATTAATTGAGTATTGATTTATTTATATTGGTTTCTGGTTCAATTCTTCTCATGTAAATATTATGTCTCTTTCTATCCAAAATTGGAATCGTTAGACGTTAGCCTTGATTTGTGTGTCTGTATACGGCTCCCGCTTTTAACCATCTTCTTGTATGTTTGTTTGTCTTCTTGTTGATCGAGAAGTTTTACAATGATTATGAGACAACCTTTTCGTTTATCTTAATTAATAAAAGAAATAGCAAGTCTCTCTCTCTCTCTCTCTCTCTCTCTCTCTCTCTCTCTCCCTCTCTCTCTCTCTCTCTCTCTCTCTCTCTCTCTCTCTCTCTCTCTGTCGACTACAGGGAAAGCCAGACTACCGCCTGCTATGAAAATCGACCAATTATTTTTATCCTTCTGATGCAGAACGTCGAGTTGTTTGAGATTTGGTCGATTTTACAATGGCCGTATATAAATTTTAAAGCAATTTTATTCGATATCCTAAGATTCACGACGTTGTTTTAAACAGGAAACGAGAAAGCGATTCCAATACAAAAGTTCACAATAAGCGTTACTTATTTACAATACACAGAAACATGCTTCACAATAGATAGTTCGAAGATGACGTCACTCAGGTCTTTGTTGATGTTTTTTGCCATCCGCGTTTATGAGTAATGCTCACTGAACTGTATTATCCCGACTATAAACGTTCATGGATACACACTGTTTTGTGTGTTGGTCCGTTATACTTCCGGATGGCAATGTTATGAGCTTCTTAGCCAAGCGCATACTATCTATATGATGTTTTAATGCGTTGAAATCTAATACTGGTTGTAAATAAATACGTAACCAATAACTCTACTTACTCTGTCTACTCTCTCATTCAATCAATACATTGTTTTGATGCTTTGCGATCAGCCAAAGAGCTCACAACATTGCCAGCCAAAAATACGTACCAACACACAAAACTATGTGCAACCTTGAACTGTTATAGTCTGGTTAATACAGTTTAGTGAGAACTACTAATAAAAACGGCTGGCTAAAAACAATAACAAAGACCCGAGTGAAGTCAACTTCGTTCTATCTATAGAAGGAACGAAGTCGACGTCACTCATCTCTTTGTTATTGATTTTAGGCCGAGAGTTGAGCGATTTGGTCTCACTAAAATCATATAAATCAGAGTTTCAACTTTTAAGGTCACATATACTTTTGTGTGTTTGTAGTATTAAGTGGCGGGCAAATCTTATAAGTATTTTACCTTAAAGCATAACATCAATACGGACCTGTTCATTTTCATCATATTCATGTTAACTTGCATTCCTTTCTGTGCCCTCCCCCCCCCCCCCCCCCATTCTCCCTCTCTCTCTCTCTCTCTCTCTCTCTCTCTCTCTCTCTCTCTCTCTCTCTCTCTCTCTCTCTCTTCCTGTCTCAATCTCATTTATTAGTGTTTCATTGAAGATGTAGGACATTTGCTAGTAAAATCATAGACAATCTTTTTTCAACAAAAGAAAGCCAATAAATTATATTTAAATAAAGTAAAAGAAACCAATAAGAGACACTGCCATCGTATATTCTACTATTCAAATAAATTTTTAAAAAACATTTTTTTAAAAAGAACCAAAGAAAGAAGAAGAAAAAATCTGATATGTGTGACTGCTCGTCTCGAACGGTATAAAGTCGGGATGGCCGAGATGACCAAAAATCAAAGTAAAGTCAAACTGGTACAAACATATTTGGTTTTCGCGATCTATAATACTACATTCATTCTTCTCGATATAAAAGCAATCAATGTCTGATATTTTTGTATATAAATACAATTTTCAGCATCTTAGTCGTCCCGACCAAACAGACTTTCCAAGCTATGGGTCACATATTTACAAGTGAAGAGACATAATTCAGTGTAAAATCTGTTTCTTGACGAGAAAGAGAAAACGAGCCGGAGAGGAGCAATAAGAAGATAATCACTAGAATGGATGAATGATCTGTCAAAAAAGTCTAAAACCTGGCCAAAAGAATGAAAATAGGGATGTTTTTGGCTCATGTCGGAGATTAACAATGTTGCTTTGTCATGCAGTGTAAAACAGATCTAGTTCTGTAACCGGCAGCTTGCCGTAAACAACGGATCTAATATTTTGCTCATAATATTTTTAGTTTAGCCAAGAAGACGGATGTGAATGGATAGATAGCCGCCATGTTGCCCGAAGCAATACATTCTGAGAGATTACAATAATTATACACATTATTGCGTTGTCAACGTGACGGGGTGGACGAAGCTGCGAAATGTAGTATATTTAGACCTTGTGTGGGTTGTAGTAGCACGTAGACTAAATGTTTATCGGTATTTTCGATAAACTCGAGTATCTGTTATGCTATGTTATTGTTGAATTATTTTGTGTCAATCAACTTTGCTATTTTTTCCTATGTAGAATGACAATCCAACGCTTTCGGGCGGCGCAGTAAGAAAACTGGTTCAGACATTTTTAAGAGAATGAAATATTATACGCCCGACAAACATACGATGAGAACAGGAATCACTAACAGTGTCTGAATGAGAGAAATTGGGGTCTTTAATCCTGATCCCCCGTCCCCCACCCAAAACCACGCAATAATGCCAAATGTGGGACTGGAGCTCAAAACTCAAAAGTTTAACTGCCATGCCTTATTAACTCGGCCACTACGTTGTTTTTAAGCCTCTATACATCTTTTAAAACATTATTCACCTATTTTGTTTTCTTCTTTTATTAGGAAATAAATCAAATTCGGCCCTTTTGCGGGACACATTAAGAGAAAAATATCCTAAAGTGGACTCCGCATTTCCATATTGATATTGCATGCCGGAAAAACAGCTATATTATAGATATAAAAACACAATTATCTGTGTCACACATGCTTATAAAAGTATCTATAAATGAAATTGTAAAAATAATTTCATTTATCCCCAGGATGAACATTATCTCTATGATCTATTCCAAGGGTAGCCTGGAATAACCCAGGCGACTCCCGCAGTGCGGCACAGCAAAGTGAGATAGAGAATAACTTAGATGGGCACATCCTTCAGAAAAGACTTAGATGGGTACATCCTTCACACGGAGTCTGATCGTGTATTGAGGCGCTTTCTTATGGCTCTCACCAAAGGAGGCTCAGCTCAGTCTAGCCAGAGGGCTCCATTTTCATAGACGTTGAAAACAAAAGTTTGACTAAACTTGAACGCTTGGCCAAACGCAAAGGGCACCCGGACAAAATTAGTTGAGGACCAATGAGACAATGCTGCTACCGAACAGGTAATCATTTTATACCCAAGTATGATGAAAAAATAGTCTGTTTTTTTTTTTAAATAGCATTGACCAAAGACTCAACTTTGCGCCGCATTTAGCAAAGCTCGAACCTGAGAATTATAATATGTCTGAAGCGGAGTATTATCGTACCTCTAGATGGCAAAGTCTTACATATCCACACAACGGATTCAATGTAGATGTGGTACGACTTTAGTTCTGAGCGTGAACACAATATTTGACTAACCATCATCATCATATCTTGTCGCGCCAGTGAGTCAGCCAGTCCCGGGCAGTCTGGTTGCATTCCCTCAGGTCAGCATTGGTGCAGTGAGGTCCCAGCGAGCATTCGGACAGGATGTGGTCCATGGTCTGTCTGGGGTGACCGCATGGGCATTCAGTGCCCGGTGAGATTTTCCATTTAAAGAGGTTGGTGGCGGTGTTTCCCACCTTTGCTCTAGCTCTGTTCAACGCCACCCATTCTTTTCTCTTGAGGTCTGTGCCTGCTGGGAGCTTTTCTGTTGGGGGCTGGAGGGCATCGTTTGCTGTCTTGTCCCATTCTACCCATTTGTCCAGGCGGAAGAATGCTGAGTGGTCTGGGTGAAGGCTCTCTACTGTGAGGAAGCTTTTTCTTGATTTGAGCCTGCTTTTGGGGCAATTGTGGTCATGAAGGGGGTGTCTCTGGTCCATTTCCTGTTTGTATTTTTGTATTTGGGCATGGGTTTCCCTCCGGATGTGTGGTGGGGCTATTCCTGCTGCACGGTGAACCAGTGGTAATGGTGTTGCTCTCAGCTGGCCCGTTATGATCCGGCAGGCGTTGTTGAGCTCGGGGTCTAGCTTGGAGGCATGGCATGATCGGGCCCATACAGCTGAGCAGTACTCCGCAGTTGAGTAGCTGAGGGCCAATGCTGTGGTCCTTAGAGTTTTAGGGTCAGTTCCCCAGTTCATGTTTGCCAGCTTTCCAAGGAGGGCATTACGCGTGGACACTTTTGCCTTGGTCTTTCTCACGTGTTCTCTGAAGGACAGAGTTCGATCAAGCGTCACTCCGAGGTACACTGGGTGGTAGTTGTACTCTAATGTCTGGCCATTCCACTTGATGTTAA
Source organism: Berghia stephanieae (assembly GCF_034508935.2). Lineage (NCBI taxonomy): Eukaryota > Metazoa > Mollusca > Gastropoda > Nudibranchia > Aeolidiidae > Berghia > Berghia stephanieae. The sequence goes on along the minus strand of NC_088361.1, from coordinate 24,742,812 downwards.
GTTTTTTGTGGGCTTGGTGGTTATTGAGGTGAAATGCACACACTTGTGTTTTCCCTGGGTTGGCGTTCAGCGAGTTTTTAGTGTAGTACTTTGTAAGGGTGTCTAGGGCATTTGTCAGTCTGCTCTCGATTGGTTGGAAGGACACATCCTGTGTTGCGAGGCATAGGTCATCAGCATATATGAATCGGCGGATATTTGGGAACTCAGGCTGATCATTTGTATATATGTTGAAAAGTGTTGGAGCCAGCACTGATCCTTGGGGAAGACCATTCTTCTGGGTGCGCCACCTGCTCTTCCGGCCATCCATTTCAACAAAGAAGCGCCTGTTTTCGAGAAGTGACTGGATAATATTTACAATTTTCTTATTCTTTATCATTTTAGCCACTTTGAGGAGTAGGATCTTGTGATTCACTGTGTCATAGGCTGCAGTGAGGTCGACGAAGACTGTGCCAGTAACCTGTTTTGTCTCAAACCCATCTTCTATGAATTGTGTAAGGTTAAGAAGTTGACCACATGTTGACCGTCCTGGTCGGAATCCAGCCTGGTCTGGAGACAGTTGTTCGTCTAGACTGGGTGACATGCGGGACATAACCATTCGCTCAAATAGCTTGTATGCGATGCACAGGAGGGAGATCGGGCGATAGCTTTTCTTGGATTTTGGATCTTTCCCCGGTTTCAGTAGGGCGACTACTCTTGCTTTCCTCCATGCACTTGGCAGCCTGTTTGTCCTTGCGCATACATTGAAGAGGTCCAATAGCCAGGATAGGGTTCTCGGGCCAAAGTGTTGAATCATCTCAGTTGTGATTCCATCCAGTCCAGATGCTTTTCCTGCCTTCAGATGGGACAAGGCCTCTAGTAGCTCCTCCAGGGTAAAAGAGTCAAGATGATCTTCACTATCCTTGAGGGCTTTGTCCATTTCACGTTTCAGGGCTTTTAGTTGGCCTCGTGCTTTCTTGGCTGGTTTCCCATTAAGTAGAAGCTGATGTGCTACTTGGTCAGGTGTTACTGCAGCCACTCTTGTCTGGGTATTTTTGTCATTATTCAGTTTTGAAATTGTAGTCCAGGCCTTTTTGCTGTTTAGGGTCATATTGGTGGAGGTTATTAATTCCTTCCATCTTTCTGATCTTTCATCGGCTATCATTGATGTGAGTTCTTCACCCAGTTCTAGGGTTTCTTCGCTGAAAGGATCCACCTTGTATGATTCAATGTATCTTTCATATAGTTTCTTGCTTTCATCTTGGAGACATGGAATATAACTTTTTCGGCATCCTCTGGGGATGTTTTTCTTTGCAACTTTCCATATGAGTGTTCTAAAGTCGTCGTATCTCTGTGGGTCACTTTTTATATTGGTGATCTCATTGTCTAAATCTTTAGTAAAGTTTTCCCAATTTGCTTTTCTAAAATTGAATCGTGGTATCGCATTTGATTCGAGGGCTTTAACAGCTGGTTTGATGCTGATGGTAATAGGCCTGTGTTGAGATTTCGGTATAGGCTCACCTACAGTCCTTTCAAAGTTTGAGAAGTGTTGAGAGGATATGACTAACCTATAACTGCGAATAATGCAGGCCGGGGGGGGGGGGGGGGGAAGACGCATTGTGACGTCATATCACCTTTAAAAGGAGTTTTGTTTACTCCGCCGCTTATGTACATTAATTAGTACATGAGATATAACGCAAAGCAATGTTGATATGATACCATTTTGGGTAAGCTACTTTTAATAACTGCATAATATGGTGAACTTAAGGCAAAAGGAGACAAACAAAGAACGGTTGCCGCAGATCCATGGTTCATACCGTTGAAACGTATTCTTGGGAGAGTTGGATTTGCCAGAAAATTATCATTATGTGACGAAAATGATACTCTTTCCTTGTAAAATAACATTCAAAAGATTTATACGCGAACTCTTTTCACTCCAGATTACTGCAGTTGTTTCAACGTCGGTGCCCAGTAATCAGGAGGAAAATAAAAAATAAAAATAATGAAACGGACAAAAAGGCGGAGCTGGCATGCAGGTGAAATGTGACGCAGATGACGCCAAGTATGGGAGGTATTACCAAAACTGTGGATATTGTGGTAAAAGCATGACATTTGGTAACAACGAAGAGAGTGGCCAAATAAACAAAATAAAAATTATGGATATTGAACCACCTAGACAAATGAGCGGACTGACCACAAACTGACCACTCATTAAAGCCCTCTAATTACTATAGAAAATAAAAACATCGGAAACAATAAATACTTCAGAATTTCTTCGATGACAAAATGCTTATCAGGATTTGTTTCGCTTTACATTGCTATTACGATTCAGCTCATCATTGATCATAAAATGACCAACTGACCATTGATAAAAAAGAATGGGCTACAACTTTTGTCGTTAAAATACACATTGTAATAATTTAATTCGAAGTATGGTCAGCACTGCGGTATAAAGGAGATGCCACAATTGGGCAACATATTCAAACTGACCACATTACTGACCAATAAATGGCCACTCTTTAGCAATCATAAAATCAATATCCTTTTGGAGCACGATGTTTCAAAGATATGAATTATTGCAAATGAAAAGTTTTGCTTTTTTAGATGAATCGTAGTTATTATTAGGATCATTGACCAACTTATGACCAACTACTGACCAGATGACCACACTTCCATAATCACATAAATATCACAAATTCCCTTTTTTATATTTGTAATGCCACTAAATGGCCAACTGACCAACGATTGTTGCCCAACTGATCACTGGTTTAGTAGTAGTCCTCAAGCTATTTGAGCCGGAGTTTATTTCGATGTCTATTGTGTTATACTGACGATATCAATTGCTAGCTTCTCTTTTCATAAGACACCGGTATTGATGCTATGCGTTTAGTTAAAACTCTCAAAACATTAGCCAGCCTGATATAACATACCAACACACAAAACAATGTGTATAACCTTGAAATTTGATGGTTTGATTGACGTAGTTGTGTGACAACTATCACTAAAATGGCTATCTAAAACAATGAAAAAAGAGCTGAATAACGTCATATTTTGTTCCATCTGTATAATAGATCATTGGTTGTGCTTGCCTAAAATGTATTTGGGGTATGTGTTTGTCACACTGTCCATTAGTTGTGTCCAACACAGTTAAGACTATTATGAAGACAACACACGTGTAAACAATATAGACAGGTAGATAACCACGCCTCTCGGACAATCGTCATAATGTAAACAATAGCAGTGATTGGTAGACACAGCAAACTACACAGGTTTTACGATCAAATGGTATCTTATACATCAATAGAACTAACACAGAAAATTATGTGTAAATTTAAACGTTCATAATCTGATCGAGAAAATTGTGTGATAACTAATTTCCCATTTGGTGGTATAAAAACAATAACAATGATCAGAGAGAGGTCGATTTCATTCACGTTACTGTTTATAAACAACCAAATTTGTTTGTCCAAGCACGTGTGAAGGAGTATCCCAAATTTCATGTTTTGATTGGTCAAAAATCTACTGGTTAATTGTTTATGTTCTTTGAATGTGCTCCTTTCAGTGTATCGATCCTCAATTCTCTGTTCACTTGTTCTATGACTGATTGGTAAAAAACGTAACAATAATGATATGCAACTAAGCATAGGTTATTTTGGGTTTATGTTAGACCACTCCCGTCAAGGATGTGTTTTGCGATTTCAAATGACGGTTGGTCAACTTTTAACACATAGATCTGTGCTTGTTTAGGATTGAGATTGTGAATTGCCTTTTAGAATCCAAACAAAGTTGGGCTGTAACCTCGTTACCAAAGTAGCAACGTGTTGACAAGGGATTTGATGAAAGGCACGTTGTCCACTAAGCTGGCATTGACAGCTGAGATTGTGAGGTTGTTGAGTCCAGATTGCATGTCTACGTTGAGCTGTCAAATTGAAAATGCGTTCAAGAGAATTTGATTCAAAGCCGGTGGAATCAACTAGCAACATGTTTAGCAACTGGTACTCTATCACGTTGCTGAGAGATTTACTTAACGCCCAAAAATGCATGCGGCAACTGTCTAACCTCATCTTGTTCTAGAGAGAATAGGAAAATGATCTCTGACAGTTCCGAGATTCTGTTTGGCAGGATGCTGGAAGAGAGACATACGTGTGCCATGAAAACTATCCTTTGCTATAATGGAAGAGGGATTGTAACTGGCTGTTGTTTCTTATTTGAAATCTGACTAACAATTCATTCTCTTCCAATCTCAGAACAAACAGAGTTAACGATATCTGTTGACATACCCGATGGTAAGGAAATGCAAATTCCCAAATCATGTGAAGTGGTTACTATCCCTTTTGAATGTGTTAACGCATTACCTTTAATCTACGGTATGAATTGAACACGAACTGACTGAGCGTTATACATTGATTATGACAATCAATGGCATCGTCATCAATACTACTACCCATATGGATCCTTTCAGTGTGAGAGAGATGGGGACATGGCCTTTGACATGGCTCCAAAACTGCTTTCAAACGGGTTGGTGCGGTGTCCAATCTCATTATAACAATTTTACAGTACCAATTATATTTACAACATTGTGACCACCCTGTTCTCAGAGCGAGTTGTGTTTAATAGATCAGAAACTCCCTCTTCTAAATATGAAAGAATATCCCCTCCTTTAGAATATTAACAGGGATAGGCAATTGTTTAAAAAACCTTTCTGTCAACCTATTTTTGCACATTTTCACTCTTATAACTCCATTTTCACTCTTATAACTCCATGTTCACTCCAATAAAGCGCTAGAAGTGATTTAAAATGTCCCAATCCTTGACAACTTATAAAGCTTTTCAGAGACCCCTTTTCTTAAATAGGTTACGGTGATTGCACACACGTTGTTTCTGAGTGACCCGATTCATATCCCCACATCTATCTTACAGACTTATATGATTGGGGGGGGGGGGGGGGGGGGGGGGGGGAAGCCGTGGCACTATTTATGCCTTGTCAAAATACAGTGCAGCTTGCTCTTTTTGTTTGGTTTGTCTATTGGCTTTAGTTACAGGAGGCTGCTCGTGTTGATTAGCGCCTGTTGGGCTCCATATCTTCTTTCACTGTTATTGACTCTATGGTTGTGTATTATTCACGGAAGTTTAGATATATTAAGTATATTATCTGCCAAAGAATAGGTCAAAACAAATTAATAAAATTGGTTGGAGGCGGTATTGTAATCCCTATAAGTTGTAGTTCGTACTAAGCTTTAGTTGTCATAGGGCAGAGAAATCGTGGCGTTACAACCCCTTCTATTCTGGTTCCAAACTCCTCGGGAGTGTAATTGTAACTAGTCCTTCAGATGACTGACAATGAATAGGTTACATATTGTATCATAAGGTGGTATAACTAGTTTAGTAGCTGGATGTATAAGCAGTAAGCAGATTCTTAGAATTACCGGTCGTAAAAGAGCGAGGATAGATGATTTAATCGACAACCAGCATATATGTTGACTAGAAAATAAGATGCCATCACTCCGAAACCAGAAGATCAATTATACAAGGTATGTATCCAGTCCTCTGAAAGATTGGAACCTGTTTTATTTTGACATCCCACTTTTGTTCCCTATTAATGTAGCATTATCAGTTTAAGACAAACTATAACTGTCACCGGTAGGTACACACTACACCGTCTTCTTGAACGCGTACACATACACACAACACACTTTGATATAGATAGTATGCGCTTGGCTGAGAAGCTCATAACATTGCCATCCGGAAGTATAACGGACCAACACACAAAACTGTGTGTATCCATGAACTTTTATAGTCGGGTTAATACAGTTCAGTGAGCATTACTCATTAACGCGGATGGCAAAAAAAAACAATAAGAAAGACATGAGTGACGTCATCTTCGAACTATCTTTGATGCAGACGGATTGCCAGGTGGCCAGTTTGACAGAATTATCAAATTCCACGGGGATGCTAAGCTGACATTACCTTATGTAAAATTCAGAATGAACAACAGTAATGATGATGAATATATTTTCACCTGTTTCATGCAACATTGGAGGGCTACGATGTAAATATTAGTGCAAAAATCTAATACGATGTTGATAGGGGTAAAGAATTTTTACAATGTTAAATAATCACTGTCAGTTTTTATTTCACATGAATATAAATTTGGCTGTTGCCACTTGTCATTATCTGTAAACAGCGCGGAAAACTGGGCCTGCTGAACCCAACCCAATAACAGAATTTGAATGTCATTAGAATGGAAGGTATTCTCCCTTATTAAGTTCATTTTTTCATGAAAGTAGATTCATTTTTTAAGGTTTCAACAAAAATCACGGATCAAGAATAGATTGGTGACAAAACGTGAAGTCGTTTGTCCGGCTGAAAAAAAACACAGCAATCAGAAATGTAAACAATGCGGCGTTTTCGTTACATTAGTTTTAATTTATACCATAATTTTTCCGTTATTCAGAGAGCCCTTGTGTTTAATCAGAAACTCTCTCATAGTGGATCTATAATATAAAATCAATCTTTATTATAAGATGTTGTATTGTGCAACATTTCATGCTTTTACCATCATTTGCACAATTCGTGATATTAGGTCCCAACGGTCCCCACTTAAACTTTATTATACATTTTAGACTAAAATATATTGATATAGTAGTGATGAATTAAATATGGCGGGAGATGGGAAGGGCTCCATATGTCCGAAAATGAGGTCGAAAGACCAAGCACTCAGTGTCGAATTTGAAATTCAAAAATCTGTTTCATTTGGACTGTTACAAATGTTATGAGCTCGATTTGAAAAGGTTCTGAAAAGCAAGGGAAGTCAGATAGTTGGATTTCCTTACAAAATAACTGTTGACTGTAGAAGGATTGAAAAAAGGGCCTATTGATTCATTTTCCTTCTCGCCTTACATTATACAGTACTCGCTTCATTCAACATACTCTGAGGAGAAGCCAAAAGCGTACTAAAATAAAGTTCCGAAATCCGATGCTTATGGTATTTAACGATTTATTATCTAGATGAAATTCGTTCTCCCAGCTCCAGTGCGCCATATTGCAGAGGTGCTTGAATCCAGGGAGTACCTACTGCAACATGACTCGAGTTTGTGCTTTCGTGCGGCTATGTCGACTTGTGGTATGACACTCGTTTTCGAATCGGAAGGTCCTGGGTTCGAGCCTCGCTCGGCGCATAGTTGAGTCCTTGGAAAAGGCTCTTTACTCACTTTCTCTCACCGTACTCAAGTGTAAAATGAGTACCTGGACGTTAACAGCGGTATCTCGGTCCGAAAAAAATATAATATCGCCTAACAGGCGTCATGTCTTGTCCTTAATGTTAAATGTTGCTGTTGGACAGGGACCCCTTGTAAAACGTTTTGAGCACATTTAGTGGATATTGCGCTATATAAAAGCTCAATTTATTATTTACCCGACTCGCAATTTAAAGCGACGCTCGTCATGTCGGTAAATCATTATTATGACCAATGACGCATTCAACATTGGACGTAAAGACGGACACAGTATAAGTCCTTGGGGCAACCATAAACAAGTTGTCCGGCGACAAAACAATAATCAATCGTATCAACAACAACTGTTCTTCCATACAATAATAACACTCTATAAATAACTCCATCAATCGTTATGAAAACGTAAGCCCTGGTGGAGATTGTAAATTCATAATAGTATGAGAGTTATGAAAACCGCCATAGCAGATCACTGGACATGATCACTGGCCGTCCTTGACATTAAACCTTTATGGTTATTTTCAGCTCAGCAGGTTTTATCATAAAGTAGAAAACGGTAAGGGCTGCCTGAAGCCGGTGATTGTAAAATACTAACGAAAGAGTGAAAATGGAAAGGCTTCGTATGGGAACAAAACAGACAATGGACGTTTCGGGTACAAACCCTTCGTCAGCACAACAATACACAAATAAACGTGGAAAACAAATAAAATATAATGAAAAATAACTTGTATCGTCTGTACTCAATGGTGGTTGCAGTATGAATGCGGGCGAAGACACCCACAGAGTTTTCTCAGAACCCCCGTTGGTAGCATATCGACGGGATCGTAACCTGAGGGATCTCCTTGTCAGAAGCCGCCTGGAACCCATACCTAGGGATGGACCTAAAGCCAGATCGTGTATGCGACCCCGATGCAAGACTTGTGGGCACCTGTGGGAGTATGACAGAGTCAGCTTTCCAGACAAGATTTGGGACATCAGGCGGCCGTTTACTTGCACTGACCGTAATCTAGTCTATGCGATTACGTGCTCCCTGTGTGGGATTGCTTACGTTGGTGAGACCGGAAAGAGGCTGGGTGACAGATTCGTGCAGCACTTGCGTGACATATCGAACTGTGCAGACACAGCA
>NC_088361.1:24686981-24729481 GCF_034508935.2 Berghia stephanieae | reverse complement strand
AAGATTGTTGTTGTGGCTCCACTTTTGCTTTGTTACCATCCATCGACATTGTTCCTAAATTCCATTTTCTGTTATCAAATATATGTCAAAGAGTGCTATTGTGTATGTCTATGTGTGTTTATTATTATAATGTGGGTTGGTTGGAACTTAGAACAGTGCTTTTGACGCCTCGATCAACCCTGACAGGTACGATGATTGGAGTATTAAATTGTTGTTACTTCTATTAGGGCAATACTGTTCTCTCTGATTCCGTCCTTTAGGGGTCACATCTATAAAGACAACGCTCATATAATCTCAAGGCTCGAATGATTAAAGGAAACAAAACTCGCATATCTTAATTCAAATACTCTTCAACAGTCGTAACGTCACTTCCTTCCTAATGACGCATGGTAACTTAGTAATACTGGCTCTAAACTATCGGACCAATGGCGGACGCTCGTATGAAATATTTCTCCCGCGAGCATAATGGGTGTCCAGAGGGGAAGAAAACATAAATTTGATCATGTTTTGACTTTTACACATTCTGATCACAATGCATATGAAAAGTTCTAGCCAGCATGAAGAAAAAAAAGTAATGATTTTCTTTGTTTAGAACCAAGATGGCCGCCGTTGCCGGGTCGCGTGACATCAGACCATTGAATCCAATTAACTGGCCTTATAAGATATGGAAACATGTTATATTTTGTTTCCAATATAGTTATAATGTCTTCTCTTTCTCTCTTTTTTAAAAAAAAATTTAAACACAGCTAAAGAAATTATGAGAGGTCCATTTCCTTATGACTATGAGAAGCGATTTAAAAATAAATATTGTTTGCATTATTCGGGATAAAGAGTGTTCAGTCGGTGAGGGTGCTACTGTTTCGTCTATTCAGGAATGCAAGATTCTGTGATTTCTCACACGATAGATCTGTCTGTGCGTTGAGGTGTGTGATTGTGCACATGCGTACACAAATAATCTTTTACGCTAAATCAGCTGATGCTAGTGAAATTGGATATTATATATATATATATATCTATATTTGCGGCTATGTGGTCTTGTGGTATGACACCCGCTTTCGGACCGGAAGGTCCTGGGTTCGAACCTCGCTCGGCGCATAGTTGAGCCCTTGGAAAAGGCTCTTTACTCACTTTCTCTCACCGTACTCAGATGTAAAATGAGTACCTGGCCGTTAACAGCGTTGTCTCTGTCCGAACAAAATGTAATATCGCCTAACAGGCGTCATGTCCCGTCTTACATGTTAATTGTTGCTGTTGGCCAGGGACCCCTTGTAAAGCGCTTTGAGCACGTTTAGTGGATATTGCGCTATATAAATGCTCTCTTTATATATATATATATATATATATATATATATATATATATATATATATATATATATACATATATATATATATATATATATATATATATATATATATATATATATATATATATATAGTTACTCACATATTTTTTGCCGAGACAATTGTTTCTATGCCTTCCATGTCGTCACTCGGCATATGTCCGTGGTGTGCTTTGTTCTTTCGATGTGTCGATGGTTATTTATTTGCCTCCTTACTTCCATTCATTTTTATATTAGCTCTAACCAGCATCATCGAGCACTCTCAAACCTACAAGTACCCACCAATACGCGCACACACACATTCACACACACACACACACATATATATATATATATATATATATATATATATATATATATATATGTATGTATATATGTATATATATATGTATATATGTATATATATATATATATATATATACAATATGTATAACATATGTTTGTATATGTGTGTGTATATGTGCGCGCACGTGTGTATATATGTATTTTAAAAATCTTACATTGTCAAATCAAGATAACGTTCACCATAATCTTGCGTTATTTTAAACCGAAATGATTCTGCTGCATGGACTTAAAGGAAAAAAAATTCTGATCTTCAGCCCGAATTTCCTGCGTGCGTGGGGAAACCTGCTCATCAGCCGCTGAAGGTCTTCCTCGGTGTGCGAGCATCGAGCTGCATCATCTGCAAATAGCATTTCCTTTATGTGGACTGTGCGGACCTTGCTCTCAGCCGTGCCAGGTTGAACAGCCTCCCATCACTTCTGATGTGTAAGTGGACTCCTTTTGAGGACTGTTCGAATGCAAACTTCAGCTAAATATAGTTGTAAAGTACTAGTTAAAACATATACCCTACCAGTTTTGGTTATATCTTATCTTCTAGTGAGATGGATCTAACTTTGTCTTCTGAAAATATGCCTCCATAGTCTTTAACAAGGAATGGAAATTGATAGTATCGAATGGGTGGACAAGTGAAACCTGAATAAAAGCCAAAATAGTCATTGCCTCTGATGAAAAATCATTTCTTAGCCACACCAGAACACCACAGTTTGAGCCCTGTTTTATTTATTAATTACACTGTACTTTAAAAGATGTGCGTAAATCTGTAAATTCGGCCCAATCACATTTTGAAAACGAGCTCCAATGGAAATTGCATATGCTTACGACATTGCTTTTATTGGCGTCAAACAGATCAATGTAAAAGACGTCTAAGAAGTTTTACAGAAGCGTGGCTCAGCGGCACGGTCTTTGCTTCGTACCCAAAACTCGGTGTTCGATCGTCCGCTGCTGCGCTGTGTGGCATTGAGCAAGTCACCTCGCCCTAGCTCAATTTGCGGCGTTGCATTGCGGCTGACGCCTGGGTTATTCCAGTCTTCCCTTGGAATAGACCCAAGAGACAAATTTTCCCTATGGGATGAATAAAGAGAATTTTATTCTAATTTATTTATTACGTAAATGCTGACAAAACAGACGTGGCATCACTATCAAGGACGGAAGATGGATGGAGAGCCACGGAAAGTAGGATCACTACTAGGATACAGGGAACACTAAAATCAAATTATACACAACACATGTATAGACAGTGGCCTAAACCGAAGAATAAAAATTAGAAAACAACTAAAAAAGAGTCGTAAATATCCAATACACCTAAAAAAAAGCAACTAAACACTGTATGAAAAGTGCAAATAAAAGACCCCTATCTATTCAAATCCTAAAGGGGAGATGACGATCTGTTGGAGATACACTCGGAAAGCTATGAATACTTAATTTTACCACATTTGGACACAAGGAATAAAAAGGCAGAACACCTAGACGCTCATTCAAAATGTCCAAAATCGAGACCTAAATCGCATTCGAATTAACCATGAATCAAAGGAAAATTTTCTTTTATCAGCATCCACAGAAAAGACCGTGAACTGTGGAAGGGATTGAGACAGGCGATTTGAGAGGCAGCCGATGCATCCCGATGGGACTGTTAGGAAGCGAAAGGCTTTCAGTTAAGTAAGCGAGTTAGATTGATTCAGCCTTATTTTTCACGTCTTTTACCAGCTACTTTCTGTCTAAGGGCTGACCGTTAAAACGGAATCGCTCTTATCGACAAAATGATTTTAACGATGTCTGATTCTAGTGTCAGTTTGTCGAACTGTTAGTTAGTCTGTCGATGAACCAGCTGTGCACTTCAGCTTATGCTCATTGTCGATCTGTTGTCCAGCAGTAAGTTGATGGGTTAACCTCGTCAGATAGAGAATTATTGTACTCTTTAAAAAAAGACAAGCATAACAAAGCAACAACGAAAAAGAAAAAGGAAAGAAGAAGAAGGATGTGCTCAAAGAGACCGATGGAAGAAATTTATCATTTCCGTGCACTGAAAGGTATAACGGGATAGAGTTAAATCGCCTTTTAGACCTGAATAAAAAGTAAATGTGATGTAATATGTTGTCAACCTATATTGCTTCTCTGCTAACCATATGACGACGGGAGTCGAGTGAACTCTAATCTGATTCAACACTATTGTTTCCCCTTTCTTCATCTATATGTTCTACAGGTATGATCACATCCCTTATCGTTTTCACTAGGAGTGGGAGAGCACCGGGCTTCAAGCTTCGATAGAACTTATTGTTTGCCTCCGCTAAAGTAAACCCGAACTTCGCCGTTATAGGATTCCCGACACCTGATATAGACGTTCAGTACGATGTAATACTTGTTACATGCAGTTTAAAAAAAAAAATTTGGTCAAGAGGCAGTCTCCACTCATAGGTATGAGGATATAGATATTATAGTTAATATCATAGCATGAGCATATGGCAAAGAATAACGTTATGTAATATATTGTATTACGTAGTCTATCATTTTAAAATGACATTATGTCACTATGGAAATTGAATTTACGCCCGAAAATATGAAACATATGAAACGTGGGTTAACCTTATTTAATTTGCTTTATTGGGGATACTTAATGTGTATTTTAAATAGAAAAAAAGACACCTACTTTAAATTTAAATTCACTTCTTGACATCTTGTTAACTCCGCCATAATACCAAAAAGATACCGTGGCTTACACAAACAGTTAATCGTTTTTAACGATAAGTTGGCCATCCTACCACATAATTACAGTTTTACAAATATTATTTTGGATGCTATTTATTTAATCTTTTATTTTAAGATCATTCATAATTTCTTTACGATTGACCCGTTAACTGCGAGTGTTTCTTTTTTACAAAACCCGACGAAACCCGACAAAATTATGGGAATTAGGCAGCAGTAGGGAGTGAATCTGGGACTCAGGGAAGTGTACACTATTGGGGAGTGAACCTGGGACTGGGTTTCGTAAAAAAGAAACACAGTTAACTGCTTTACTCTGAAAATGAAAAACACGAATTTATAAAGTTGTCCAGAAAACTCGCCCTTCAAATATCGAACGATTAAAATGACCCTCATTATGCAAAAACTCTCAAACCGATCGAAATTTGAAGGACGAGTATTTTGTTATTAAATACGTGTCTTTCCAAAGGACAGCAGTTAACTGGTTAAAATAGTTAACAAGAAACCTTGATATCGCGTGCTGAACGAAATCTGGCGTGGACATTTAAAGAAAAGGAAGGAAAAAAGAATATTTAACTTTTGAAAGTGATGGGAAAGCTCATTTCCTACTCAATACTGTCCAATTACTCTAAGAATTGTTTAAAAAGTCACCATCTCGGCTCTCTCTCTCTCTCTTTTTTTTTCTCTCTCTCTCTCTCTCTCTCTCTCTCTCTCTCTCTCTCTCCCCACACACACACACACACACACAAAATACAAAAAAAAATCAAAACAAAACAAAAACAAACAAAAACCCAATTCGACAATGACAATACTGTTACCGGTCAGACATTCATTCATTGTGTAAACCTGACAGCGGGGAGAAAATGCGAGCAAGTGACTTTTCCAAGGACTCAACCATGCCCTGTCCAGAGCGGGACGTGGACTCGATCCCAATACCTACTGGTCCGAAAGGCGAGTCAGTGTCATACCACACGATCACAAAGCCGTAAAAAGCGGAGGAGTCCCGGAAAGAAACTGCATAGGTCAATGTAACATGGGTAAAATAACAACGATAGTGACCATTATGTCAACAGCTTTGGCAACAACAACCACAGTAATGTATACATGCCCCCTGGCAACATAATTAATACTATGTATTATTAACCAGTTAACTGCCCAACACTGAAAACCACGTATTTAAACATTTGGCTAGAAAACTCGTCCCTGCTAATAATATCGATCGATTTAAATGACCCCTCATCTTGACAAAAACTCTCACATCTGGGATCTCGAGGGCCCAGGGTTCAGAGTTTTTATCAAGACGAGGGTCCTTTAAATCGATGGATATTTGTAGGACGAGTTATCTGGGCAAATACTTAAATACGTGTTTTTCCAGAGTACGATAATTTACTGGTTAATACGAAGTTACCATTAATATTTCTGCTGACGTCCTGAAAAACAAAGGGGACAAGTCATCTTTGAAGACGGTTTGGAGCAGAGAACAGTACATCAAAAATGCAATTTGTGACCTGTCGTCTGAAAACGGTATTGTGTCGTGATGAGCATTTACAAAACGCAATTTCCACTAAACGTGCTCAAAGCGATTTACACGGGGTCCCCAGCCAACAGCAACACTTAACATGTAAGTCGAGACACACACACACACACACACACACACACACACACATATATATAATATATTTATGTATATATATATATATATATATATATATATATATATATATATATACTATATATATATATATATATATATATATATATATATATATATATATATATATATATATATATATATATTGAATCGTGTTTGATACAAATATGGTACGAAAAGTGCTCGACATGTAGTAATGGAGCGAATTATTATTTAAAATATTTACCACAATGTTTGGGGCAGTCTACATCGATGTTTCAGGCTTAATTTGCCATCTTTCAAATTAAGCCTGATGGCAAATTAAGCCTGAAACATCGATGTAGACTGCCCCAAACATTGTGGTAAATATTTTAAATAATATATATATATATATATATATATATATATATATATATATATATATATCTGTCTGTTTGCCTGCCTATCTATCCTTTACCGTTGCAAAGAAAAGTATACAGATGCTTTTCCCTGTGACACTATGGCAGTGTCTTGTTCTGTTTCAATGGATTCATCCTCAGATAAAAAATGAAATAAATCCTTCTCTATAGTGTTAAAAATATGCTGAATTACAAATATTTTGTGGAATGTAGACTGACACTCATCAATAATTCATCCATACCAAGCCAGGGGGTCTAGATGTCATTTATTTCAAAACCCGATAGTCATAGATAAGAGCTTCAATTCCTTTAAGCGAAAAAAACAAAACAAACACAACACCAACACTTAATACTCTTTGCCTATTGTCAATATTTATGATCAAGGAAACGTCGAAACATACG
This sequence comes from Berghia stephanieae, assembly GCF_034508935.2. Taxonomy (NCBI): domain Eukaryota; kingdom Metazoa; phylum Mollusca; class Gastropoda; order Nudibranchia; family Aeolidiidae; genus Berghia; species Berghia stephanieae. Next base: position 24,722,672 of record NC_088361.1, on the reverse strand, counting down.
AAGACGAAACACGGACATCTAAGAAGAGAGAATCTGAAAAAGTGGGTGTGAAGCAATGCAAGAACAAGTTGCAAGAAAAATACAATTTTTAAAAATCATCCCCAAAAATCAGCCTGACGCGGCTAGGATCGGAATTGCCCGTAATCAGGAGGTCTATGGTTCGATTCCCCAGCCGTGGCAGGCTAATTTTTTGTGATGATTTTTTTCTTGTCTTTTTTTCTGCTTTGTCTTGCATTGTTTTGCACAGTCCTTTTCAGAGTTTATTTTGTACTAGTGCCTGTTCCCTAATTTATCACTTCGTCTAAGAAGTGCAAATTTTGGGGAGAATGGCGATTCGTAAATAAATAATAGCACAAACGTTAAAAATATATTTCTCCGACAAAAACCACAGGTTTAAATGGTAAAGCACAGCAAACATGAATGTAAGCTAAAGTGAAGGCTTATACAAGAAGAGTGTTACAAATAATGTTTCCCTTCCACGCATTCCCTTCGAAATAATAAAAGTCAAATGGAATGTACGAAGACAGATATATTTAAGCGACATAATATTTAAATTATTGAAAATAGTCACAACGAACTGAAGTAAATGTTTAGGTTGAAAAGGACATGGGCTTAAATGCAGGTCTGATAACCAAAATTGTTATGGGCTCATTTTTGTCATGAACATACTTTCAAAATAACCCTAGTATTGTCAATTATAATAATTTTAAATAAAGTCTATAATTGCATTCGGTTATCAGGCCTGCAAAATGTGCGCGTCAGTTGAAGCGGTCTAATTATCAAAATTAAAAAAAAAATTATGGACATCCGCGTTACAGATATTTAGATTGACTAAATTCATGAAATAGAAATAATAACATTGTAAAACTGCCTATTGAAATCTCCCTTCCCATTAATTAATTAATTAGCAATGTTGCAAGGATGGCGCTATATCTTCATATCGCACTATTGTTGCGTCATCAAGGTCCACTCAAACGAAATCTAAAATGATTACCCTCTTCTGGTCCACTGTTTTTCCTGCAGTTGAACAAAATTGAAATAAAACACACTTGGACATAATAAATTCATTTTGTGAAATTATTTGAAAACACCATTGAAAACTTAAGAGCGGTGGGGGCTGCTTGAAGCCTGGGTCGTAAAAATACTTACCAAAAAGTGACAATGGAAAGGCTTCGGACGGAAACTGAACATCCGAAGCCTTTTCATTTTCACCTTTTTATTCGTATTGATACTGATCAATGCAAGACTCACTTGACCCAAAGCAAAAACATAGCAACTGTTCACGCAATTATGATCAATCGGTTTCGATGACCATAGTTTATTCAATCTTAGGCTTTCGCCAATAAATCAACAATTTAATGCCAACATACATGAAGTGGAAAAAAAAAAAAAGGTAAATGGAACCAAAAAATAAACTGATACACCACACAAAAATACAACAATCGTAATAACATCAATACGTTCAATAATAATAATAATAATAATAATAATAATAATAATAATAATAATAATAATAATAATAATAATAATAATAATAATACTAATGATAATAATAATGATAATAATAATAATAATAATAATAATAATAATAATAATAATAATAATAATGATAATAATAATAATAATAGTAATAATAATAATAATAATAATAATAATAATAATAATAATAATAAGAAGAAGAGAAGAAGAAGAAGAAGAAGAAGAAGAAGAAGAAGAAGAAGAAGAAGAAGAAGAAGAAGAAGAAGAAGAAGAAGAAGAAGAAGAAAACAACAACAACAACAACAACAACAACAAGAATATCAATAATAATAACAATAATAATATTACCATCATCCCTACACCCCAATCATCACCGTTACCACCACCACCATTACCATTATCACTACCACTGTCACCATCACTTTTACATTTCCAATCAGTTTTTCTCATTAAAAAAAAAAAAAATTAAAATTAAAAAAAAAAAAAATTGATACCCATCACAACAGACCTCCTCACTACGACGAAAATTCCCGTAGTGCTACGGCTAAATCCCGGGATGGATATAATAAAGGTTTTTTAATTAAATGTCATTTCTTGAAAACGAAGTTCTGGTGCCAGAGCTATCACATAGAGTTAATATTTTTCCCCACGCATTATAAGGACAAACTGGTGGTTTTTAAGGGTAGTTAAAATGTCTACGATGTTATTTACCCTGAAAACTACTTATTACATTTTCCTATTTCAAGTAGGCAGGTCTGCTATGATAAGTATCAGTTCCATAGTCAAAATAAGACAAACAAAAATAACTTTTATTTTAATCAATAATCCATACAATTTGATGACAAGAGACATGAAAGTGAGAAAAAAAGGTACATGAAACCAAAGCATAAAATGATACCATAAATAATCATAAAAATACAACATTGTAATACCACCAATACTTACAATAATAATAATAATAATAATAATAATAATAATAATAATAATAATAATAATAATAATAATAATTGTGAAAATAACAGAAGCGCCGCAGCAATAATATCTAGTATTGTATTTGTAAATGGGGACCACGCTTATATCCCATTCGTTGACAATTAAGAAGATAGGGATTATATCATGGTAATTCTGTTTTGGATAATAAAGTTATTGACTTTTAGTAATACTAGGTGCTCCAAAATGCTTTGGTCTGGGTGATCTTTATCTTCGGGGAAATTCCAACATAATAAATAGCCCACCACTTATTTAACACATTTCTATCGTTGATTAAAGTTCTAGAAGAATGGGATTTTGCGAACATTGCCTAGAAGTTACAGACATATTAGTTTAACGTATTGTTTGGTAGAATTACAGAATTAATTCCCAAAGACAAATAATTGAATCTTTTAGAATATCACAAACATTTAAGTAATTTTCCGTACTGATATAGTCTAGAGCGAAACAAGCTTGCGTACTTCAATTATTCCATGTCAAGGGTTGGTTTCTGTGTTTTTAAGAATTTTACGGCGTTTGTGACGCATTGAAAGAACAGAAAATTTATAAGGTAGTCTAAAAGTATACTTTTCTCAAAGGCACCTGAGGATAAATAAGGCAAAGGTAAATGGTGCGGATAGGGCACCAAGAGCACCCCTCGGTGTACTTAGATTGAAATCGCTTAGAAGTCAAAGATACAAGCAAAGGGTCCTAACAAGTGAAATACAACACTTCTTTTACAAATCACATCAAAACAGAAGAACCAAGAAAGGAAAAAAAATTATATATATATATATATATATATATATATATATGGTTATATACACTGGTTATGATATCAATGCTGATAATAACAACAACAACAGCAACAATAATAATAATAATAATATTAATAATAATAATAATAATAATAATAATAATAATAATAATAATAATAATAATAATAATAATAATAATAATAATAATAATAATAATAAGCCAATTGTGCAATCGCAACTAATCTTTATCATGGTAAACTATAATACAATATTTTAATATCAATGCCCAATCCCCCCCCCACCCCACTTTCTCACACAAATACACACTCACACACACACACACACACATACTTATATATATATATATATATATATATATATATATATATATATATATATATATAACATGTCATATTTTGTATAATATACCACATCTTAGTATCAGAACTGCAGTTACTAAACAGACAAAAACAAATGAAAACAAACAAACAATCGCATTATTCCCTCTATCATCAATTTTTCTCCGGAATCGGAGACACCAAAAGTCTTCGCCGGTATCCATCGATAAAATTCATCATCTTAGACAAACCAATACAACTCATACGATAACTTTAAAAAAGGGCTAACTAAACAACTTACCATAAACGAAAACGTCCGAAATAATGCTTGATTTGTCATACACACCTTTTCAGATTATTATCATACAAATTATACGTGATTAGGGAAAGCTGTTGAAAATTACGACTGGCTTAGATTTTTCGCATCTCGGTAAAGGATCTGATTGTAAAATAGAGCAATAACAAGTGCATTGATTTTTTTTGATTTTTTTTTTTTACCTTTATATACTTGTAGCACGGTATCTCATAAATGCGCCCAAAGGGGTCCGGAGACACTTTATATGTAGGACGAGACAAGACGCTTGTAAGGCGCTATTACATTTTTTTTTTCAACAGATGCAGCATTGATTCTGGTCAGATACTCATTTTACATCCGACTAGGGAAAGAGATTCAACTTTGTGTTGTTCACAGCGGGACTTGAACCAGGGATATACTGACTCGAAGGCGAGGGCCTTACTACCAGGAAAAACTTTAGACGTCAACGTCAACGTGTGCGCACGGATGTGGAACTGACTATAGCTCATCATTCGTACTCGTTCATTTCACTTCAAGTAGGGAGGCTAGGCTTGGCTCTCATAGAGCTTACCTTCATTACAGTCTATGACCTCATGCGCAATATTATCCCAATCAGCGATAAAAAATGTTTATTTTTGATCCCTACACTGCTCACTTTATGAAACTCACTTGTCTGTCAGCTTAGGATTGCTGCATTAATGTAATGTTATATATTCCAATGTTATGTAATAATTAATTTATACAGCGCTTTAAAGCGCTAAAACATTCTTTGACAATAGGTAACACAAAACGAATGTACAATTATTACTCAATCATCCTTAGTATTTTATTAATCGTGTTTCGTTGACAAAGGGGAAACCCGAACCGTCCACATCATCTGTCTTCGTAAGTAGAATTGAAGCTCCCATTCAATTTACTACTGTTTTCTAGTACTACTCAAAAGCTTGTGTGAAAAGAAATGTTTTCAAAAGCTGTTTATTTAACTTCTGAGCTCTGGGGCGTCTTTGATTTCTTTGTCTAAAATTTGTCCCAATTTACAACAGCAATATGAATGCATTGTTGTTGTTGTGTTTTATTTTGTTTTTAAAAATTCGATCGGATAACAGTGCTGGGTGTGATTCAAGAATTTTTTAAAAGGGCCCTGGGCCAGGTGGAGAATGCCGTTCAGTCGGGTCGCGGTTTCAATTCTCATCCCAGGAAAAAACAAAAGTTGTTAATCTCGATTGTCTTCTGGCACTTCTAGTAACGTATTTAATTGTCTCTGTCGTGCATGTTTGTGTTGATGATAGAGCCCAAAGATTAAAATCTAGCTTGGATACGTTTTTTCTTTTTAACGAAACCCGCCCGAACCCGCCGAAACCCGACAAAGTTATGGGAAATAGGCAGCAGTGAGGAGTCAACCAGGGACTCACGGAGGTGTACACTTGTGGGGAGTGACCTGAGACTATGGGAGGAGGAGGGTGTTTCTTTTTTTTTACGAAACCCGACAATATCCGATAACCTTATGGGAAGTAGGCAGCAGTGGGGAGTGAACATTTGACTCACGGAGGTGTACACCAGTTGGGAGTGAACTTGGGACTAAGGGAAGAGGATATCAGAGGGAAATGAACCTGGACTATGGGAGACGGATACCTGTGGAAATTGAAGCCGGACTATGGGCGTTGAGCACCAGAGGAGAATGAATTTGAGACTATAGGCAGGAGGTAGACAGCAATGGGCAATGAACCTGGGATTCAGACAAGAGCACACCAGTTTCTTGTTATTATATCCTTTATTCTTGCCTTCAATGTGGCTTTCAATATCGGCTGGGATATCCGAACATAGATTAATTCCAGCCTGTAATAATGCATAAAATGAGGGTCTTTCTTCATAGTTGAAAACACTTTTGCATGTGTACTTTTATTTAAAATAATTGCAGTTAGTTGTTCTTAAAACTTAAACTGTCCATGAAAAGATTGTCGAACAAGCTCAAGGGAAGCAAATGCGACGCAAGCTGTTTGATATGTTGACACTGCAATTGTGTCCTTTAGTTTACGCGGCAATTATTTATCAGGATGTTCCTGGAATTTTAGAAGTCACAAGTTGACAAAATTACTTCTTCAGTAGAATTTAAAGGCGGTTATCACTTTATACATTTCTTGCACTTCCGATTAATCATAAATTAGTGATATACACGGGTAAGTAAGACAATCCAGAACTTAACTATTAGATGCTGTGGAGCACGAGATGAGAACAATTTGAATTCCCAATTGCCAGAATCATTTGACAATACCTTATAATATATTTTTTAACTCCATTATGTCTAAATAAAAATAAGAGACATCCATTTTGAAATCCAGTTGTGCTATCTTGTTACATATTCCAAAAACGTTCAACCTTAGGCATTAAAATAATGAGGGATAGCGCTTTGATAACATGTCTATGCAATGTAATTACAACAAATTACATAATATTAAGACTTTATACAATTTTTTCATGAAATAATGAATTCTTCGAAATAGTTTATAAAACGTATCTTTGGATTTTCACTGTTTGCAAGAATATTTCGAATTATTGCATTGTCTTTCTTTCTCCACTGTCACAGTAACTAGCTTCATCAATGGAATGCGACTTACGATACAGTTTGTTTTATTTTCAGAAAGAAAGTTTAATTTTTTTTTTAATGCAAATAAAACCATGGTAAGGAACCATCATTCTTCAAAATAGTTGATGCATTTGTTGTTGTTGTCTGTGTTTTTTTGTTTGTTTTGCTTTTTTAAAATGTGTAGTTGTGCAGTCATCTTCAACGTTTTCAATATGTGTTAGAGAATCTATTGAAAACTAATCATCTCTTATTTCTTGCTATGCGGTCTAAAAATAGAAAGAGCTGAGTGACGTCAATTTAATTCATTTTATACTCTCGTAGAAAATATTATTTCAAGAAAACACCGACGTCATTTTCAACCATATCTTGATTGAAATACTTCTTCCTTGCAATGCAACCTCGTCGTCTTCAAAGCGCAATAAATGAAATGAATTAAAATGTTTCTTATTTCATATTGACGTGTATTTGACTTTGCCATGAAGATGGATGATATGGAAGAGGAAGACGCTGCGTGCGTTCATGACTTACCAAGACGAAAAGGCCACCCGGCACCCATCGTATCGTTAGGTAGAATTATAGGCTACAAACTAGCAGGCATCGGAGTTACCATAAAATCAATGGACGTATTCAACGCCATCAATTTTCGGAAATTTGTATGCAAACCTGAAGTTAGAGGAGCAGTCGAGAAAATGGATATTAAGAAAGCAAAACGGAGTGTTTCTTTCAGCGACATTGTTCAAGAGGCGACAATTGAGGATCTCATGGGTAAGCAGATCGCTGATCATTTTAATTAATTATCTATTAACAATGAATGACAACAATACGCGTAGAAATCTCCCCGTCCCTCATCTGTTTGGATTTCACGGGAAGTATTACAGTTTAAATGCTTTTGTTGAAGAAGGTTTTGAGCGCGAAACTTTCCGCGATAAGTATTTTGTTCTTGTTTTATGAAGCTCCATACGTAGTTTTTACTGCTCGTTCAACATAAGGGAACCCGAAGTCCGTAAGATCCATTGGTCTGATACCGCTGCCCGCTTCACCATACATAATTCAGGGTGCCCACTGGTTCTATTGACATTTACATTTCAACTCTCTCTCTCTCTCTCTCTCTCTCTCTCTCTCTCTCTCTCTCTCTCTCTCTCCCTCTCTCTCTCTCTCCCTCTCTCTCTCTCTCTCTCTCTCTCTCTCTCTCTCTCCTATCCCAATGTATGTGTTTTAGATTTCATCTTATAGTATGTTCAACATGGTCAATGTATGGCCAATGATTTTTGGACATTTTTGTCGTAATTTGCTTTTTATTCGTATCAACCATTATTTCAACCTGTCCACACTGGCCTGTTTGATACCATATTCCCAATAAACCCCTCATAAAAACAAAATTAGAATTCCAAAGAATAGAACGCCACATACCGATCATGTTCAATCCCCCAATTGAAACGAATCTCCTATAAATATTTATAAATGACAAGATGATTGAAACAATTGTAACCAATACAAATATAAAAGGTTCAACGAAAAATGTTAAAAGTTGACACCCCCCCCCCCCCCCACACACACACACATAGATAGAAATAAGAGCGCTCATTGGATGTCTACTCTACACGGGCGGTTGACACCAAAAACAAAGTGTCCATCGAGATTCTTTTCAGTCCTGCAGAAGGAAGTCCTTTGTTCAGTGCTGCATTTGGGAAAAGGGATTTAGCAATTTACGTGGAAACCATCTTCTATTTGCTGATAAAGTATCTTGCGTGCAAAAGACAAATTTGGAAAAAGGTATCCGCTTCGAGCTTTACCTTACTTGAGAAAAGAAATCATCGGGACAGTCTTTTATTTTCTAACAAATCAAATTAATAAAAAAAAAAATAAAAAACAAAAAAAAAAAAAAAACAACAACAAAAAAACAGTTTATCTTCACACATCCATAAGGAGAATAATCCAAGTAAGTTAAACTCGTTGTTCTTAAATTAAATTTTCTAAACTTTAATGAAGATATTTCACAATACTCAAGCCATTACCAAGCTTAGCATATTGTCACATAAGGTAGATTATCTTCTACTCTTCTGGCGTGTTTTCAGTAGTGCCGCGCTGAAGACCGGTCTGGACCGGCGGTCCCACGGTCTTTTAGCTGTGAACCGGAGACCGGTCCCATAGGGGAAGACCGGCGGCGGTCCTCACTTCTTATCACCTTTCAACGGTCTCGCGCCATAGCCTACTACTTCCCCAGCGATTCGTTGCCTCGGTAGCCTATCTTCCACCAATCACCACCCATCCCACTTAATTAATCGCACCCACCCCCTTTGCCATACACTAAACGACACAGACGACCATAGAGGCAGACGACCACCTCCCTCCACTCCGCAAACCGCCCTTTCGGGTGTGAGATGGGGGGAACAGGAGGCGCACGCCTTGGACGATTCCATTATACGGGGTAAATTTCAAAATTTACTACATCATAATGATCGCAATGACAATGATCTATGGTGAAGGCATGACCCCTCTTTCTAATGGGTTATTGTTTGAAATGCATGTGACTACTAAAGATGTGTGTGTGTGTGTGTGTGTGTGTGTGTCGAACCTAGCAAGTAGCAAGTCCGATTTTTTGTTTTCTTTTGTCCATCTCTTGTCACCACTCCTTTCTATCGCATTGTTGTCATTTAAAATAATACAATAATATTAAAATTTCGTTTGGTGTTTTAACTAATCAAATAATATGAGTTTCATTAGTTTCTTCCTTCCAAAAAAACCCAGTTTTTACGTCTGTATTTAAAAAAAGTCCAATAGAATATTTGGGGACCCCGATAGCTCAGTTGATAGAGCACTCTCTTTATACGCAAAGGGCCAGAGATCGATCCCGGGTGCAGTCGAGTTTTTTCTGAATCCCTGTCTACTCAGCAGTGAATGGGTAGCTGGGTTTGTTAGATCTGGCGAAAAGTCACCATGGACCCCACTTATTACTTATTAACTTATTACCGCCGCATCCACCCCTCTTATTATAACTTCACGTCTCTCTCTTACTCTTCAATGCTCGCTGCCCTCTAATTGTGTGTGTGGGGGGGGGGGGGGGGGTAGGAGTTGCGTGTGTGTATCAACGCCACGAACAACTAGATCAACGCCTTGGACGATGCCATTATCTCCGTTAATGGGGATAAATTTCAAATTTTATTAAATTATCGAAGTAACAATGAAGTACGGTGAGCAAATAAAGAAGGCATCACCCCTCTTCTCTAATTAGGTTACAATTTGAAATGAGTGTGACTACTCCGTGTGTTTTACTCCTGTAGACCACGGTTTTCATCGTGTAGCGGTCTTTAACGGTTCAAGAATGAACGATCCCATGGTCCCAAAGGTCAAAACGGTTCGAACTTCCAACAGTCTCTCAGGAATGTTCAATGTCGAAAAGGACCGCCGGTCCTAGGACCGGTCCTTGCGGTTTTCATTTCCCAGGGACCGTAGGACCGTGGTCCTTAAGCTTGCCAAGGACCGCCCCGCACTAGTTTTCAGAGAAAACAACTTAATAATCAATTTCGTCACAAAAAGTACACCTATTTTATACTTCATTTGCTAGTTGAATATGCCATTATATAAAAACACTTTATTAATTATGCTGCAACAAGGGAAATCTGAAAGATTATAACCTTAAACCCTATTCAGTCCCTGGGATGACTTCCCACCCCAGGCCTATGTCTTTCTTTCTCAAAACGGTCAGTTTTTAATGTAAATAACTTCAAATTTGGTGACTTTCTTAGCTTGACCCTAACCCCCTTCTGATCTGGTCAAGTTTTGTTTACCCGTTAAATAGTTTGACCGCTACAAACATATAATGTAAACCACGGTAATTTTTCAATTGTGTGGACAATATAGATTTATTATTATTATTATTATTATTATTATTATTATTATTATTATTATTATTATTATTATTATTATTATTATTATTATTATTATTATTATTATTATTAGTATTAGTATTATTATTATATTATTATTATTATTATTATTATTATTATTATTATTATTATTATTATTATTATTATTATTATTATTATTATTATTATTATTATATTATTATCATTATTATTATTATTATCATTATTACTGTTATTATTATTATTATTATTATTATTATTATTATTATTATTATTATTATTATTATTATTATTATTATTATTATTATTATTATTATTATGATCATCATCATCATCATCATCATCATCATCATCATCATCATCATCATTGGAGTTGACGTAATGTAACTGTAACAAATGGCTCATGCCTTTACGGTAAAAAGAAAATCAAAGAGATGGCCCCTTGTGATGCTTTTCAACATCTTAGATTTGAATTTAATCACAGAAAGGGTCATCTTCAAAATTAAATTCCCATGTAACAGCTTGTCACACGAGGACAACGGACAGCTTTTCAACAATAATGTTGGTCGCAAACTGTGTATTGAGCAGATTTTGCGGCGCTATAGTATTCCCTCACTCCACCTTCCAATCAAACATAAATATTGAAACCCTGTTGGAAACAATATTGCCTTCTTCCACTTTAACTGCAGCTACTTTTCAATCGACGCCAAAGAGGCTTCGAATTGAAGCAGGACAAAGAGATGTGACTTCGCGATGTGAAGATAAAAAGAAAAACGAAAATCTACTGCAAGAAATGCCATCGCTCAATCTGCAAGGACCACACCACACATTCCTTTGCGTTAATTATTGTTAGATTAAGATGATTAAAGTATAATAATGGCAATCAGTCAGTTGAACTGTAAACTGATTAGGATTCTATCCATTCATGCTAATCAAATCTGAAGTTGAGTTTTTTTTTCCTTCTGTAGTTCAATTTTCAGAAACTATAATAACTCATTCATGTTCTTTATGATCTTAAACAACCCTCTTGTTCTCTTTAAATTGATTAACATCTTTTTATTATCAAACTTTCAGAACAAAAAGCCGGGCATTTCCTCCATATCATAAATTTGTCCTTTCTTTAATGTTTACGGATGTAATCCACCCGGTCAGTAGAAAACGGGTGCGAAAAAAAACAACAACATATGACCAATGTCCGTGCCATAATGAATAGAGTCAATTTCTCCTAATATGTTGTATAAAAACTATCTTGAGGGAAACGTTGAGTTTCAAAATCCTGGTATCAAACCTCAAGCTTAAGATAAATATCCTGGAAGGGGTCGACTGGGAAGATTTCACCCAGTAAATGTGGAAAGGGTTAAACCATTCGTTTTTATGGCCTAAAAAGAGGATACAATAGCATTTAAACTCTGCAGTAAACAACAAACAAGCAATATCCAGATTCCAACCCTTTATCTTTGTTATCGCTGTTCAATCATCAGGAAGGATGTAAGCTGTCAAATTTAGCGCATTGTGACAGTATGGCTCTTGATACAGTGATTCATTCAACAAAGCTAGGCGATTATCGTTGGCATTGTGGTGTTGGCTGCATAAATCAGATGCAGAAGAAGAAGAAGGAGGAGGAGGAGGAGGAGGAGGAGGAGGAGGAGGAGGAGGAGGAGGAGGAGGAGGAGGAGGAAGAGGAGGAGGATGAGAGGAAGAAGAAGAAGAAGAAGAAGAAGAAGAAGAAGAAGAAGAAGAAGAAGAAGAAGAAGAAGAAGACGGAGGAGGAGGAGGAGGAGGAGGAAAAGGAGGAGGATACGCAGGAGAAGGAGAAAAAAAGAGGGAGAGGAAGAGGAGTAGGAGGAAAAGTAGGATGAGGAAGAGAAAGAGAAGAGGGTGGAATAAAAAGAGGAGGAGGAGGAAGAGGAGGGAGAAGAAGAAGAAAATGAAGAAGAAGAAGGAGGAGGAGGAGGAGGAGGAAGAGGAAGAGAAGGAGGAGGAAGATGAGAAGAAGAAAATGGAGAAGAAGAATAAGAATAATAAGAAGAAGAAGAAGAAGAAGAAGAAGAAGAAGAAGAAGAAGAAGAAGAAGAAGAAGACGGAGGAGGAGGAGGAGGAGGAGGAGGATACGCAGGAGAAGGAGAAAAAAAAGGAGGCAGAGGAGGAGGAGTAGGAGGAAAAGTAGGATGAGGAAGAGAAAGAGAAGAGGATTGGAGTAAAGCACTTCATACTAATTACTCCACTCTATTCAGGCTTGAATGGGTACCTGGTTACAGGCAGTGACGGATGTTGTAAGAGTGTTTTAATATAAATTGGACGCTCAAAAGGCGACTGTTACTGTATGAAATGGAAATATGGTCTGCTGTGAAATGAATGAAATATTGAGAAGCGCATTGAGTACCGTAAATCGGTAGAAATGGGTTATATATATATATATATATATATATATATATATATATATATATATATATATATATATATATATATGATGAAAACTATTCTTCTTCTTCTTCTTCTTCTTCTTCTTCTTCTTCTTCTTCTTCTTCTTCTTCTTCTTCTTCTTCTTCTTCTTCTTCTTCTTCTTCTTCTTCTTCTTTTTCTTCTTCTTCTTCTTCTTCTTCTTCTTCTTCTTCTTCTTCCTCTTCTTCTTCTTCTTCTTATTATTATTATTATTATTATTATTATTATTATTATTATTATTATCATTATTATTATTATTATTATTATTATTATTATTATTATTATTATTATTATTATTATTATTATTATTATTATTATTATTATCATCACCATTATTATTATTATTATTATTATTATTATTATTATTATTATTATTATTGATTTGGGTGGCTCAAACTTGAATAGATCTTATATATGAAACCTGTTTAAAGTCTCAGATTTAAATTTATTATACTGTGTTGGTTGAATCCCTTTTAAAGCGCCGTTCTAATAATATAATATAATGATATTTTACAAAATGCATTTTTTTCCTAACATGTTCTTCAGGAGAGAAACATGACACGAACGTGAATGCTGCACAAGGCAAAGGATCGGAGACTGACGTTAACAGCTTTCTTATAACAGGCAACAAGGGCGGTAAATCACCTCAACAGAAAAATTCTTTTCACAATAAATTTTGTCACAAAACAGCATCCGAGGGGAAATTAACAGGTAGGGTAACAACAACAGCTATCTTCAATACATGCCTACCAACCAAAGAAAATAGGCCCTCAAATTATGATTTCTTTTGGACATAAATATATTGTTCAACACTAGGTAGCGGGGAATTTCACACACCATTGAATGAAAACATTGTGATAATGTTCCAAAACTGGAAGCTAACCCACCAAATTCGGTCGATCGGCATGTATTATGGTCGCTATGATAAAAACTGAGCACATTAAATGGTGGATGGTTTTGATATTTTTCACAGTTGCACATAGACAATATGGGCGGGTTTTGCATAATATTAATTTCTATAACGTTTGTAAAATATAGTTTTTATCATTTTATAATTGAGTTTTGATATACGTATGATAATATATTGCATTTTAAATTGCTACTCCAAACATTGATATACTAACAAAAAAAAGCTGTAATAAAACAACACAAAGCATCACTTTTAAATATGAAATGAAATAATTTAAAAGAAAATCAATTCCACACTAGAAAGATGGAACGATTGAATAAAATCATTTCTGAATCAATCAACCTACAAAATAACATATCAGTTTTGATTTTTATTTATTTTCTTGTGTTTTTATACGAACTAGCACAAGGTAGTGATTACGCTGAAACCTTTGTGTCCTCCCAAAGAACCCAATGCACGATAACGTTGATCTCTACGATAATCATGAAATTAATGGCAATTACTTCAGGAATATTTCCAATTCAGATTAGACTTCCAAACTTGTAGCTTCTTTGCCTTGACATGAATTCCGAAAATGCCTCGTTCACTTTGCCAGGTACTGTTTCGTCAGCACCTTTTTAGATTTGATTTTATATCGAATTAATCCCCATTTTATTTATTTCACATCAACATTGTTACAGATTCTGGTTCTATACGGTTTGTTGGTGGAATGAATCAAGCACGTAAAACGTATTTAGTATGGTACATGGTTGTATTGGATTGCGAGTGGTGAAAAGTTCGAATTTATTTGTTTAATTTGTTTTCTTCAATAACTTTTTATTTGCAATCCCACACATTCCAGGTAAGAAACCTTCAAAAGTAAAGTCAAAGACAATGACACAAAGGAGGAAGGCCCTCAACTCTTTTAGAGATCCAGAAGGTAGAATAAAGACTAGATCGACCACGACTCAGATAGATGGTTGTCAAACAAATGTTGAATCCAACAAACTCGTTGGCAAAAGACCGAGTCGAACATCCTTTGTTGAAACTCAGACAGAAAATGGCGAAAAAGGACTCGGGAACCAAAGTACTGAGGGCCACACAGAAAATGTCAGCAAAAAATCAGATGGGGCCATGCACTGTAAATCGAATGAGACAGCAACATTAGATTATACGGCTCAGCCCACAAAATCAGAAAATCTGAACTCATACCAGAGTAAAAAGAATAAAGAGTTGGACCATGATACGATAATTTCCCCCGCTTCTTCTAAAAGCAAAGATGTTTTAGCATCTGGTAAAAAATCACAAAAGTCGAAATCAAAACTTATTGTGTCGCACAAGTCTCCTTTAAAAATGGTCAATAGAAATTCTCTGGGAAAAAGAAGATGGGCTGATGTCGTTGCTGGAACGTCAAGAAAAGAAAGTGAAGAAATTCAATTAGAAAAGAGCACAGCTTTGGAAATTTCAGCAAATCAGAAAGACGATAAAATCCATGAAGAAAATTCTAGGATAGACGAAGCGATACCGTTAACAATCAATGATACAACATTGCACGAAGCAAGGAGACGAAGTGCTAGATTGGAAGCTGTAAGATTGAACACCGATTTAAAGAATTTACCAAGAGCGGAGAATCCTGATGCGACAACAGTGGTAGATTGCAATTACCAGGATAATTTTCCGTCATTAGAAGAACAGAAAGGTATACATCCAAAAAGAGAAAAATGGAGCCAACGGCAGATGGTGAAAAATGAAGATAGTTCTATCAAAACAACCATTAAACAAAATAGAACAAGTCATGGATCTTTCACTTCTTTTCCTAATATGCTTAGATCAAAAAGGCAAAAAAGAAGTACACGGAATAAAATAAAAAAGCCTATAAACAATACAGCTAAAATGAATAAAACTGACAGAGAAACAACTCAAGCCACAGCGAGTCATAAAGTGGATAGTTCTTCAAAAGATTTGTGGTTTATCGTTGACAACATGCGAGAAGTCGTATTGCAACCTGTGGGCAAAATGTGCTCTTTGCGGAAAGAAAAAGGCTTTGAGGATAACTCGACTGATAATGGAGAATCAAGTAATTTTACCATTATCGCTGTGAGTCCACAGCTGAAAGCAAATAGTGAAACCACAAGAACAGATATTTGTAATCAGTTGGATGTCATGTCTGCTGATGGGAATATTGGAACCACAAGTCCGCCGAATTCGGAAGCCAGAAAAAAGGCAAGGAACGGTTCATTAAACAAATCAAAATCTCCTAGAATGAGAAGAAAAGATATAAGCAAAACAAGACCGGACGAACAAAACCCATCGCAAAAGAAAGTGTCAGCAAGATACAGAGCTCTTCTGAGGCAAGATTACGGAAAAGTCGGCACAAAAACAGCCACACAGGTCATTAATCGTGGGAGATGGATGGATATGCACCAAAGAGAGAAACTATATGATCGATTTGATAGCCACCAACAACGTCGAAATCAGCCAAAGTCAAATAACACACTGAGTGAAGCGAGTGATGACGGCTCTGAAGAGGGAACCTCTCAAGATGTTCCCCCTTATAATATATTGTACTACTGTATATCCCAACAAAATAATGGCTGCCCAACAATGTGATCTGGATGGAAATTATATTTAAAAAGGTAATTTTATTTTGTGATTCTTAAATTGTATAAGTTTACAAAATGTGTATCAGTTGAATTATATCATGAAGAAGAATCATACTTTTATAGTTATATTATAATACCTATCGACTCAAAACTCATCCAAGCATAGAACACATAATTGAATCGCATAATATCGCCGCTTTTCCTTCTTTAAAAGGACATAAACAATTATTCGGGAAGCGCTTTATAAGGTGTCCCAAGACAAAAACAACAGTGCATATGTTGGACAAACATGACGCCTAAAAGACTTACAATAATTTCTTATCAACAGAGATGACATCCGTATTAGCCATGTATTCGTTTAACTCTCTTGCGCAATGAGAAAATGTGTGTAGTGAAGGTTGACTCAACTTTTCGTCTTTCTACTCCACAGTGGGACTCGAAGACTAGTCCCATAAGCCATAAGCCGAACAGTCATACTAGGCCACAAAGCTGCACAGATTTATAAATGCATATTAAACGGCATAATGCAATGGGACTCTAGCTTAATGACTTTTTTTTAAAATCATAACCCAATCAAATCGTATTTTAACGTCAGATCCATAGCTACCGAATGTATACAATTTTTCGTACATTGAAGAGCACAGTAAAAATTGCTAGGTGATACCTTTTTCATTAGTATTTGGTTTACTTTTTGTCAAATATAATCATAAATCCACAACTGCGGAGAAATGAGGAGATCAACCCTATAAAATGAATTTTGATACTGAATAGTCATTTCGTAAAATGTTGAGCCATTTCCATTTGTGTCGGGTACGCGACCAATCGGGCTACAATGTCCGTAGCCTATTCAAATAAAGTTTACGGGTCTAATTTTATGGTAATCGGGAATAGAAACAGAGCTTGAATCTTAGCCTGCTGCATTGGGTGGATTTGAAAGTTGGGGGGGGGGGGGGGGGCAATCAGGAAACAAAAGGATTGGAATTCCAATGATAGCCAAGACTAAAAGGAATAAGATAATAGTTAACCATGGTTTGCTGTCAGATGGTAAAGTGTGAAGAATGTGAAATAGGTACCGTATTCTATAACAAACACACGTTTTGTTGTTGTTAAAGATTGACTTACTTGACTAAAGGTTTCTTGCTTCCTGATCATCCGATCGGGACGCCTCGGCAGCGGCGTGGCGTATTGACGGCATATTGTGGTGCCATGATTAGAAAAAAAAAATTCTAAAACAGTGAACACGGTTAAGAGGAGAGAGCACATATTAAAAACTCTCTTTTATGGAAGGGTGGGGGAGGGTCGATGGTTTCTACGAGTGGACAAAACTCACAAAAACAAATAATTCATGAAAACAACAAGCCACAATACTGAGATACAAGTCCCGTATGAAAAGGTCTTTGTAATTATTCTTTGTCCACCATTTAAAGGATTGGATTTGGTAGATAATGCAATCAATATGTTATAAATGTAAATCAAAAGAGAAAAAAACAAACCTATGACAGAAATTACTTACTTTTAGTACTTGTAAAAAAAATCTGCACGGCGATGTTTCATCTCTGCAAATCTTTTTATAATGTGTTTATTGAAATCTGGAATAACATCTATTTCAGCTTTGTGAATTGACAGAATCATTAACGAATTTAACCGCTCCTGTTTCATTGAATTTCGCAAGAAATTTTTCACTCTTTTAAGGGTGCTAAAACAACCAACGTTCAGGCGGTTAAGAAATACGATGGAAGTGATTAAGGTCACTGTAGCCTATAGATGTCCATGATTTGTCAGTGTTTGTTGTATCTGTAAAAAGTAGACAATAAAAACAAAAGACTAAACTAACTGTGAGCCATTCATGCCTGTCATACCATGTCACTGAAAAAGAGCGTTTTCGAGATTTCCACAACTGTGTTAATTCAAAATCAGTTGGTTGGTGAGGAACTTGTCTTTTTATTTCTAATTTGTCATCTTGTGTCAATCTCCCAAACGGTCGGTGAAGTAAAGAGTCAACTTGATTCATTGCAATTCATTGTTTAACAAAACAAAACTTCAAAGTATACCTCAAATAATGGAAATCATTGGAATACGATTAATGATTGCACAAATAAAAGGTAGATTCAGATCTTAAAGCATCACAAAGAAAAAATCACTCCACTTAAGTACTTTAAAAAATCTAAAAACACACCAAAAGTATAACTGTTGACAATCTTCGCTTTCTTTCTCTGACTGACACAAATACACACGCACAAACACACACACACACACACAAATAAACACTCATACACACGTAACCATCACCTCGGCACTACAAGCAAGAAATATGTTGGTAAATTCGTCCACAATGCTTCGTTGCAAAGAATTACTTTATTCAATAATCGTGAAAAAGAGGTGGGGGGGGGGGGGGTTGATATGTCATATTTTAAAGTTTTATGATGTTTTTCTTTGCTGCTTACAAATAAACTTGACAATGATCAGTGTTTTTGACAGTTAATGTAATATTCTGGATGGCCGAAGTTACCCTAATTTGGCGCATCCCCCCAGTCCAACGGTGGAGCTCTCAGATCCTGGCACAAGTCGAGGGGTTTTCCGCTATTTGAAGATAGTATAATTCGACCTAGTTTCTCGCTCAATCAGCTGTCGCGATACTAATGGATAGAGCATTAACTGGAGCTCGGATTGCTTTGCACCACGGTGTTGATTCCGTCACTAACTCGCGCAGTGATGTCACCAACATACGAGTCGGCGCAGTGCGTGACTCGGAATCTTGAATAGAGTGGAGACTAAAAAGGCAGTATGTTGTTGGCGAGTTGGCGAAAGACAGTGGAGTTAAAATCTCTGTTTTATTTTTAATTAAATTATGCTGTTAATGATTTTTTAAAAGATTGGTGTGGTGCCTGGCACCATTCGATCCAATGGCCCCACGCCACTGCGCCTCGGCTGCTTCTATAATCGCCTGTGTCAATTCATTCCACAGCTTACAGTATTTTTGCTGTGGTTGCTTGTGTAAGAACGTCTTTTGATTTTATTTCTTGATCATGTTAGTGTCTATTTAAGACAGTTAAAGATCGGTTACTTTTTATAATAATACGACTATAATTTTCAGTCATTTAAATTATAAGATTGTGTGTTAATCTTTTGACTCAATAGCTATGTTATTGGATTCTTCTTCTTCTTCCTCTTCTTCTTCTTCTTCTTCTTCTTCTTCTTCTTCTTCTTCTTCTTCTTCTTCTTCTTCTTCTTCTTCTTCTTCTTCTTCTTCTTCTTCTTCTTCTCCTTCTTCGTCTTCCTGCAAGTCTTCCTCTTCATTCTCATCATTCTCTTCATCCTCCTTTTATCTCTCCTTCTTCTCCTTCCTTTTTCATCTCCTACTACTTTTACTACTTTTTCTTTGCCAATGTCCACCCCAACACGTTATTTAGCGATTTTTACTTCTTGAAAAACTGTTCCCCATCAATCGATTCACAACTGATTAAACGCTGAAAATGATGTTAAACATTGTCATTCAGTTCTTCATTTAATGTATTATTTCCTTAAACAATTCTATACTGCTCTTATTATCAACACAATATTGAGCATTTAAAAATGAGATTCTTGCTTAAAATCGTTACCCGAAGCGGGTTGATCGAAATTGATCGTGATTTTGGAAATGAAACCGGGATCTTAGGAGGGTCTGAATCCTCAAGTTCTCAGGCAGAGCACTCTTTGTCGCGTTAATACATACGATCACATATTATTCGCAGGTCAGATAACCGAACGTGGTTCTGATGTTGATTTAACATTTCTACATAAGGGATACTATTTACATTGGTTCAATTACAACAATTAATCCGAAACAATATGAGTTGTCAAACTTGCAAATAAGTACATTTTTGTCTTTACCAAGAACTTTTACTTTAAAATTCTAACCACTATGGTAAAAACATGCAAAATTCTTTTTTTTTTTTTAATGTTTTCTTTTGTTCATTTTAGGATTGCTCACGCCTACCACATGCACCACAGAGATCCGAAGGAACCGTAGAATTATATTATGACTATGATTATGACTCGTTGTCAGTGCCACTGAAATGGACCAGTGCTTACGATTACTCTTTCATCCCCTTCAAAAATGCTTCATCAATATAGTATTATACATAATAGAAACTACATGCCAAATATTAATTATTTTCTCAACTGATCATTTAACGATTATCTGGTTTTAGACAAAAGCCGAACACCGACTTTGACGGACCATTATGACTGAAGGGCTGATTCCAGTTATTATTGCAGGCCACGAAAGTTCAGCAATTTGACAAATATATTTTACGATCAAATTCATGTCATTGAGATAAATTTATTTCAAACGTGCATTTCAGTAACATATCTAGTGTGTTTAATCAAAATATACTTTTAAATTCAATTATGATAATTATCAGTATTGACGTAACATTCCATAAATAATATGATATTTTTTCTATAAATCTACATTAAATATTTAAAAAAAAATAATCCATGACCTATTTATTTACTTGACTCGCTACATCGTAATAACAAGAAGTACCATACGTCCCAAACAAATACACCATGTCAATTCTTTTCGAATGCATTAGGCAATGCTTTATTATATTGTAGCTTTATCTTTTAACTGAAGCTTGTTTCATTTCATTTTCAAAATACAACTGTGGCGACAAAATAGTATGTGTCCCAGTGTATGAAATCGACGACATGTCGTAATGAACCTGACGCTTAAATGGCAACGTATTTTAAAAAGTGTGGAAATCCATTCAGGGGAGACCAATACCAACATTGCTGGTCTGGCTCAGCCAAGATCTAAAATAAAACGAGCTTTTATTTAGGCCAATATCCACTAAACGACCTCAAAGCGCTTTGAGAAGGGTCCCTGACTAACAGCAATACGTGACACGTAGAACAAGACATGAAGCCTGTTAGGCGATATTACAATTTTTTCCGACTGAGACAACGCTGCTTTACACTTGTGTACGGTGAGAGAATGTGAGTAGAGAGCTTTTACCAAGAAGGACTCGATCCCAGGACATCCCGATCTGAAAACGAGTGTCTTAACAGAAGACCACAACGCCGCATCTAAGGACACTGGAAGACCAGCGACTGAATCTCAACGTCGTTGAGAATCTTCAGGCACTGCAAAACGATTGTTTGCTGTTCGACAACATTGATTAAAACCAAAACTCGCGCAACATCCACTAAACGTGCTCAAAGTGCTTTAAAAGGGGTCCCTAGCTAACAGTAATGCTTAACTTGTAGGACGAGTCATGACGCCTGTAGTAAGACGATATTACAATGTTGTTTCTGAAAGGTACTCATTTTATACCTGAATACGGTGAAAGAATAGGAGTAAAGAGTCTTTTCCTTGACTTGATGCACCGCTCAGATCGAGACTCGAACGAAGGATCTTCTGATTTGAAGGCGCGTGTCATACCACGAGACCACATAGCCTCACGATTAACCTAAAGAACAACCTGGTGGAGGCAACCGAGGCGTCCCCTTCCGATGACAGAGATACGAAAGGCTCATAAGTCAAGTCAACTCAAGTAAGTCAGGTTTATAGAATTTGAGCTAAAATAAAAGTGCCCTCATGGTGGAGAGTGAGTTTTGTTTCCTTGACTTGACGTCAAAAAAGCTCAAAAGTCCGCTGTTCTGATAATTTTGACTTTGGACTTAAATTCCAACTTAACACCAGACTTTGTCGTGTTGGGGTATAAATTATGTGATACTCATAAGGTAAATATCAATATGAAAATGAAGAAAACAAGGGGTAATATAAAGCTTCAGTGTGACAAAATATGCATGGGGATTTTGCCTTTTGAGCAAGAGTCCTGATTTTTTTTTAATGGAAAGGCAACAGTAACAGCAAGAAGTGTGATGTGCGACCGATGGCCAAGTGGATAATGTGGGGAAGTCAAGCGGCAGTAAGCGTGGTCGGTGACTAGGTTGGTGATACATTTTCAGTTTCAGACCTTGACTTTTTGTCATTAAGAAATGCAATTTAACTTTCACGTAGTACCTCACTCATCTCAGGTAAGCAATAGACAATGACGGATATTGTTGACTGAATAATAGAGTATTGGTAGACAAAAATATTGACTGTTTTACATAAAAGTTAAAGCCATCCACAGCGGGACTCAAACCAGGGACCTACCGGCCCGAAGACGAGTATTATTATATCCTAAGACCACAAAGCCGTACAAAATTAAGGATTCACACATTTCTCTTCTTTTGAGAATAATAATATCCAATTGCAAAGCAGACAAACCTTGTGCAGACCGTATATTTATATTTTTATATACCGCAATAAAACTTAGAAACACAAATTCAATAATATAAAAATAAATATATTCCAACTCCTTGCACATACCAAAAAAAATTGAGCTTTTATTATAGCGGAATATCCATTAAACGTACTCAAAGCCCTTTACAACGGGTCCCTAGCTAACAGCAACACTTAAAATGTAGAACGAGACATGACGCCCGTAAGACGACACTTTTTTTTCAGACAGAGACAACACTGTTAACGTCGTTTTACACCTGTTTACGTTGAGAGAATGTGAAAAAAGAGCATTTTCCAAGGACCCAACTATGCACGGTTCAGAGTGGGACTCGAACCCAGGACCTCCCAATCCGAAGACGAGTGTTATACCACTAGACCACATAGCCGCAATATTCGCACTTCATTGCCTTGCTAAATATTCTTTGAACGAAAGAATAAAAAAAAAATGGGGAGAGTTTCAATTAAAGCGGTGACTGATTAATTGCAATCGAGAGCAAAGTGTCTTTGTGAACCTTGTGGGTTTTACATGCCGGCTGTCTTTAAAATCTAGATGCATTATTCATTCATTTTCACCTTTTTATTATGCCCGTTTACCTAACGTTTGCTCAGTTCATTTCAAAGTCAATAAAAAGACGCCCATTCTCTCCATAAAACGTCGTTGGCTTTTGTTTGGGGGTATCCAGCACCGGGCAATTTCAAGGGCCCCAATGATTGGTTTGGAGAGACAAAGTGTTACGAGGATCGATCGATCCATGTTATAAACTAGTTAGTACGTTGTAACCATTTCATACTTACCCCTGCCCTCGTTCGTCAGTGCCATGTCAGAGCTGCCGTGCTCTGAGAAAACACGTTTTATAAATTTTGTCCAGAAAACTCGACCTTCTAATGTCGATCGATTAAAATTACCCTCATCTTGACTAAAACTCTCAAACCTGGGACTTCGCGCGAATGAGAGGTTTTGCCAAGATGAGGGTCCTTTAAATCGATCGATACCTATCTGAAGGACGAGCAGAAACTGGACAAAAACGTTTTAAACGTTTTGTTTTTTTTTCAGAGTAGCCACCTTAAAAAAAGAGGGTTGGCCATGTTTCATAACCTTTTCTTTTCGCGTCTACATTACCGTTTTTTGTGAAAACTGAACAATAAGAATATAGAAGAAAATGAGTGGTGGTGAGAGAGGATATACACAAATAAGTCCAATGGGTTATAACTATAAGGGAAATTATTAATACGGATATTTTAGTTGAGGTAATGCCTCCTCTATTTTCTTGATACTTCATTAATTACGTAACTCAAGACTGAATGAAAACCGCGATCTTATGTTTTGAATTCCTAACTTTACCTTCACAATGCACGACATCAGAAGAAATATTTTAATTAAAATCAACAGAATGTTTTTAATTTTTATCAAACATGATATACCTTATGAAGAAGTTAAGTAAAACAAGTACCTACGTTGTAGTTGTAGTTATTGGGTAATTGATTTGATGACCATAACGTCAATATCGCCGACGATGGCAAGATGATGATGATGATGATGATGATGATGATGATGATGATGATGATGATGATGATGATGATGATGATTATGATAATGATGATGAACTCTATAAAAGTATTGCTTAAAAATGAATGTTACAACTTCAAAGAAATTAAGAAAATAAAAGAATCAAGGTTATGTTTCGGGATAAAATCCCTACTTCAGCTAAAAACAAAAACAATAAAAACAGTTATACTTCATGTATGATAAAACACGTGCTAACCATTATATTATTCTTTAGAAAAATAAACCAATGTTGCAGAAGGGGATATAAAAATTTGACTAAGGAAAAGGTACGAAACAAGACACGAACGCAAGTCGCCCATTTTACAATGCAATACCCATTCTCTTAGCCATCCAAATTCTGCCGAGATCAAATGACGATAAAGAAGATTTATGTCTATGTATAAAAAAGGGACCATAAGCCGATGCTATTTCCCATTTTCAATAAGCCATTATAACAATTTATGGGTGACAGATACATTATCATTATCATGTACCTACCAACCACGGTGCCCAAGTCTTTACAAGCGCGCTTCGAGTTTACTCTGAGATATGCTTACTTGATATTTCAAATCCGTAGTCTCAAAGAAAAATGAATAACAGTTACTACAGCTGACTTTATAAATCAATAATGTACCCTCACTAGGACTATATAACATCTCAATGACGTATAAACCCTGACAACAATTTTATTTTCTATCAAACAAGTTTTATTTGATTTAAAATACGTATGCAGGTCTATATTTTAAGCCAACAGTTCGTAGTTTAAAAAATAAAAATAAACAGACATTGGTGGGCTTTTGGCAAATTTCCTTTCTTCTGAAATTAGTTCTTACAGTTCCCATTCAGAGAATAATAACAACTAACCTAAATCCCATCTTTGTAATTGCTCTCTTGCGAAAAACGATCGTGTAAACTAATGTGCGCTGACAAAACACATACAAAGAAAATAATTCTCGGTTTTAAGAATTTTTTCCCAGTATCATTATAATATGAAGTAAAGGTTTTCTGGACATAAATGTGAAAAGACATTGACAGTGTGCAATCGTGTAAACATAACCATTAATTAATTTTCTGAGAAATGATTTGCAAGAACGATTGCCTTATCGTTGAAGGGTTAAATGTACTCGATATAGAAGTAGAGGAGAGCTTGGATAAACATGTGGATAAACATGTTATGCTATATATAGACAGGCGGTGTGTGACCAGGGAACTAATCATAATACCCTCCTATTCTTTGGAGGGCAGGCCCTTCTTCGTGACACATTGAAGATTTGGCAATAACCTTCTTTGTCTGTTGAGTGTGTCTATCATAATCATAACCAAGATGGACACATATAAAAGTTGAACAGAGATCAATATTATTAAGATTTATGTCCGATTCACTAAAGATAAAATAAGATAAGTATAAAGTACCGCCATGTACACTATATCTCGCTATCAATCATCCATTTTATAAGCAGGCCAAAATATAATATCAATTTTCATTTCATTAAAAAAATCGTCTGTTACACTCAATATGTGACCTTTTTGTATAGTGTATTATAGTGGCCGACTCTCTCTCTCTCTCTCTCTCTCTCTCTCTCTCTCTCTCTCTCTCTCTCTCTCTTTCTTTCTTTCTTTCTTTCTCTCTCTCTCTCTCTCTCTCTCTCTCTCTCTCTCTCTCTCTCTCTCTCTCTCTCTCTCTCTCTCTCTTACACTCGGCCGGTCTCTGGGATAAATTTAATTCAGAAATCGGGCAGATTATGTCCGTCATTTCCCCCCAGGTATTATACGCAAAATGGAACACTAAGACTACATTGATTTGGGTTATCAGACTGGTATATAATTACTTATCGGCCGGGGCGACTTGTCTTCCTATTGATCATTGGATCGAGGATATACAAGGGGCATCCGAAAGGATCAAGAGAATTGTCATAATAATGCAAAGGGTTTCGCTCTGACTCGCGTGAAATTCATGATTATTAAAAAATATCTAGTCTACTCTTTGTCTATTTTTCATTGTTTTTTTTTCTATATAAATTTGATAACTCGATAATAGTAAATACGTAGATATCTACTCAAATTTTAAACAAATGTGCGTTAAGCTTTAAAAACCAATGTCTACCTTCATCAATGAGATCATCAATGATTCTAGAACTTTGTCACACGGAAGATGATTAATTGGATGGTATAGCCTATCCCATACTTTTTCAAATTCTATTGTTTACCATCTTTCTCTTTTTAAAATTAAACCAATGCCAAGATTCGTTCAGCACACTAGATAGATATATCAATGGTTCATTTTACATTTTAAAAAACATGAATGATCTTTAAACAAAAGAAGTCTTATTATAGTGACAATGAATTAAGGTAGCCAAGTTAGTTTATCAAAACCTTTTTGCACGTATAATGTGAGATTGCTCGCTTGTTCTCAATAGCAACCAATTCATTGTCCCAGCATTCAGCGTTTATAGATTGATAAAACATCTACCCTACTTCAAAATCCATGATCATTTTCTTGCTTCTTTTCCGACAGCCCTCGTAAAAACAGGGACGATAATTTTGTCAAGTGCTTTTTGAGTAACTATCCCAAACTTACTCCGGCCAGGCAGAGCTTGAAATCAGCGGTCAATGACGCTTACGGAAATTTTCAATGATCTTTCCATCTCCTCTCCCCTCCCCACCGTAATAATAATATTATTGTTTTCACGTACAACCTGTTTTATCGATTACATAATGGCACACGGTGTTCGTTGATGCATAGATTAAACCCTTTAGCGGCGAGAAGGAATTTCTATGGTATTTGGTCAGCCGCTTGAAAATCGTCATTTAGATGCTAAATATTAAGCCTATTGTGTTGTCTTGTCATCAAGTCGCAACTCCGCAACTCCGTGCATCGAAGATAATCGCGACTGTGAGTATGGTGATGATAAATGGACGTGCTTAGTCTTTAATTTTGACTTTTATCGATTTCTCTGTCAAATTCAATATTAATGGTAACAAATATGAGACTTTGGTTAAGTTTTAATGCTTTATTGGAGAGAATGAATAGAATTTCTAAAAGCAACCCCCCCCCCCTCCTCAAAAAAAAAAATAAAAAATAAAATGAAATGACACATCTCTGGTCATTTTAACTTTCAAATTCCCTTTTATGATCTGCGTCTTATTTGATTTACTTGGCTTAAGCACTTACCCAAGTCGGAACATATGCCATCAATGCTGCTCCGCCTAGAGCCTGATGAAATCGGGGGAAGGCGTTATACAAATGCTATTTATTATTATTATTATTATCATCATCATCATCATCATCATCATCATCATCATCATCATCATCATCATCATCATCATCATCATCACCTCATCATCATCGCCGTCATTATCATTCATTATCATTATTAGCATTATCATTATTATCATTATTATTATTTTACTACTACTACTACTACTACTACTACTACTACTACTACTACTACTACTACTACTTCTACTACTACTACTACTACTACTACTACTACTACTACTACTAATACTACTACTACTACTACTTTTACTACTTCTATTACTACTACTACTACTACTACTACTACTACTACTACTACTACTATTACTAATACTATCATTGCTACTACTACTACTACTACTACTACTACTACTACTACTACTACTACTACTACTACTACTACTACTACTACTACTACTACTACTCCTACTATTACTACTACAACTACTATAATTACTACATCTATTATTTGACTCTTCCTTGGGCCATCTTCTCCCCGTGTTGCCGGCAGATTTTTTAGTGGTGGCTGGGAGCCTCCCAAAGAACTTATTTCTGACTTTTTCCGTCAACTTGATGCCCAAAAATCCTCTTTAGACATTTGTTTATAATTGTAATTTAAAATTAGTTGGTCATACCTATGGATTTTCTCCATAGTTCTTATTCATACATCACTGCAGACATTACATTGGTATCTGTATCACCCGGACATAATACTGTTTTGAGCCGATGTGTCACAAATCATGATCTTCATTGTTTTACCTTGTAATAACTAAAAACAGACCATTTTTTAACCATGTGAGCTGTAATAATGATGAAAACCGGGCTACACATAAAACCCGGTTCGCATCATTATTTTTGTTGTTTTGATATCTATCAAATATACTCGCAATGCCAGGTTAGAACGAAATTGAACTCCGCTTTTTATGGTTAATACCGTATTCTCGGTTTGAAACAAAATACAGTAGGCTATATTGTTTCTTTGGATCGATGTTGGACGAATCATAGGGCCAATGAAGAAATACTGTAACAGGGAAAACAAACCAAAAACAAAAAAAAAAAACAAAAAAAAACAAAAAAAAAAAATAAAAAAAATAAAAAAATAAACCTACTAAAAAAGACGAAACAGTAATGTGTATTGATCAACAATCAATTATTGATTCTGGACCGCAGCTGGAACTACAATATTTTCCAGAAGTTTTAATTATTGAAATAATATTTTTTCTTATCGTATTCCATCTGTTCTGTTAGGCAACTTCTAAAATTTTACCGAAGAATCTAGAGTCAATTTGGAAAATAAATAGCACTGACTTTAATATGTAAATTATGGGTGTCTACCAAAAGAGCGGAGAGGCATACCATAAGAGCGGAAAAACACGTACCAAAAGAGCGGAGGGAGTGGGCACAGGTGCGGCGCCCGATATCAAAGAAATGTACAAGATTACTGTAAACCTTATTTTTATTTATTGTTATTTGTTTGCCTAGTGTGTGGAAAAATCCCCCTCTGCATTTTATGGGCTTGGGACCAACACACAACGATATCTTTTACCGCTGTGAGGCTGCATTAGGATTTTTATTTGAGCTGAGTGTAGGTTAAAAATTGGTAAAATCTTGCAAGGGAAACTATTTACAAGGGTCTGTTGATAAAACTCATTGCCTTCACAAACTCAAATCTGGATCTTTGGCCTGTTTTTTTCTCACTAACGAGCTGTGCAACTTTCTGGTCTTTGGGCTGTTTTTTCGATTCTGCTTTTGATCTCATCTTGATATATGTCGTGGCCTGGAATTTGATTAGGGCGTCAGTGAGCAAGAACACGTTCGGGTGGGGGCATAGAACTCCTTGTTCAGCATCGAGTGGAAAGACTCTGCTGCGTTGTTCGTTCTTTTCTGGCCTTTGGGAACAGAGGCCCACAGTGGAGGTGGAAAAGGACTTGAAGGTAGTATGTATGTTTGTAGCAGATAATCGGAGTAGTGGATCAACTTGGTGTCGTCTGGTTGGCAACTCATGAGGTCCATGGCGAAACTGTCCTCAACCTCCGACGGATCCAAAGACGAAAGTCCAAAAGTGTAGGTCAGCCACTTGCCAACCTCATTTTTTGTTTGAAACTCATTTCCGAGTCCCAGCTGCTGGATTTTCCTGTGAAGAGCCTGTCCCAGATGGAAGTTGCACGCTTTTACAATGACGTCTGGAATCAACGTTTTAAGCGCGGTCATGGCTGCTTTCTCAAAGTCCATGGAAAACTGTCTACACTGGAGAGAAAGTGATCTCTCACGGCACAGGGATAGGATTGCTTTCCACATGTTTTTGTAGGTTTCTTGAGTTTTTGATGGTAGCAAGCAAAATACAAGTGGGCAGTAGATGCCATTACTCAGACAGTGGATGGAGTAGATCTGACTGAACTGGGGAGGACAAGACTTGAAAGTTCCGTCAACAAATAGCTCTTCCACATGTGCTGAACACAGCTCTTTCAAGTTGCTGTCTGTTGAGAAAATGATTATTCCGGTGCCATCATCATTATGCAGGACAAACTTTTCACCTTTTGATGTGGTTGGATGAAAGTCGTTGTTCAGTATTCTGTGGACGTCCTCTCGTGTTTTCGGCAGTTTTGGCAATTGTTTTCGTCTCTGCCTGTAGATAGATCTTCTTACGTTGATGATGTCTTTATGAACCAGGTTCGCCTCTTCCATTTGGAGAAGTTCTGATTTCATGATTTTTGCTGGTCTTTCTGACACATCAGCTTCGGCCCGACGTTTTACAGCAGCTCGAAGTATCGTCTTTTCTGTAGTTCTGTAGTCTCTGTCATGATTGTGATTTGTTACAGCTGTCAGCGTTGTGGTTACTTGTCCGTCTGTCTTTACTCTTGATTTGCAGCCTTTAACTGTGCATCGCCAGTACTTGTCCCCATGACTTGTAGCATAGTCCAACCGATAAGTGTAGTTATTTAGGACAACGCAGTCAGCTCCTTTTTGGGTCTTTGATATTTTTAACGTGTCCATACAGATGAGTTGAAGAAAGAATGGAAGCCCGAAATTATCTTATAATATAGAGTTTGGAAATCAAACTACACACACACACACTAAATAACCTCGCGGTGTCTCTAACAATGATAGGCTATGTTATGCCTACAATAAGCACGGACAAGAATCCCGAAATTATCAAAATAAAAACACACACTAAATCAACTCACACGTTTCTTACTCGGTACATGTTTTTCAAGCACACGGACGAGAAACACACTAAACTCACACACTTATAAACTCACATGCTTCTAAATCACTACATATTTTTCAAGCACACTCCCCGACAATTAAGAAAGATCGTAAGTACTAAGCAATGATCCTGAAACAGCTACGAACTTTTCAAACCCCACTGGTTTTTTTAAAGAGTTTACAGTAACCCTCCGCTCTTTTGGTATGCTGGCAAAATGACTATCTCCGCTCTTTTGGTATTTTCCGTAAATGATATCACCTTTTTATTATCCATCATTTCGAGGAACTATGGCCGTCTCGGTACGTGTTTCATTTAAAATATGATGCCATGTCTTCGAGGTTACGAAATAGTCGATATTGGTCAAAAACTGCATTATGACATTTCAATTGTACAATTTCCTATAAAATCAGTAAATATCAAATATCAGAAGAGTAAATATAATTTTTACATATCTAAGTCGAAATTAGGTTTTAATTTAATTAAAGTGTCAACTTTAAAAAAAAAATCACAGTTACGTATTAGATACTCCCCTTTGTTTTTTTATTATTAAAGAGACGTAACAAGTTCTATGCGAGGTGAAGATTAGCGGTCAAAGTGCATTATTTGTGACTGGTTTATTGACTAAGAAGAAGAGTAGAGGGGTGTTAGAATAGTTTCATCACAAAGGGCCTGCTCGGGAAATAAAGAGCTTTATGCAGCGCATGATTGAACTTAGGCCGTCAAAATACCATTTATAATCAGGTAATTATTCGTGTTGCTCTATAAAGTACGATTTACAAGAAACATATCGCAGATAAGGATGGCCGTCTTAAATTCTTTTGTCTTACAGGTAAGCTTTTTTCTTGGTCTCCAAACCAAACAATTTGATTTGTATTCTCATGAAATCAGTGTAAAATGCTAAAATTTCCGTCAGCCACTATGGTGGGGTTATTGTAACCAAAAAGAAACAACAAAAAGAACAAAAAACCTAAAGACATCAATAAAACAAGGTTACAACTCTCACCCTCAAGCGACTTGTGTAGGTATACAAAGTAAGTGGTTAACGTTATGAGCGTGATATACACACTCAGGAAATAGAAGAGGCCGTCTCAAAAAGATATCCTATGGCATATAATAATAATAATAATAATAATAATAATAACTACGAATTTCAGACTTTAATCGCAGAGCTGTAATGAAACCTTGAATTCAATCAATCTTATTGATTTATGGAAATGGTTATTCAGTATCTGATACTGAATAGTGCTTTGCCACTATTCAGTATCCACAAGGAACTCTATTTTATAGAGAGAGTGAAAAGTGCGACAATCTCGGTCGAACTGCTGACCTACTTCCAGATTGAACACGTGCAGTAACTGACAGCCCGATTCAAAGTTGTAAAAATATTTTGATCGTAATTTTTTAATTTCTGCTATTGTGCAATTAACATAGTTCAAAATATCAAAGTAAGAGTGGCATTCAAATACATTTTTAGATATCTAAATAGACATGATTAAATGTCACGAAATGTTCAGTGACACCATGGCTTGGTGGATATAAGCTGTTTGACTCTGAGCTTAAGGTTCGAGGGTTCAAATCCCGGCAGGGATAATTTTTTTTTTTAAAAACTTTTGTTTTAATAATTTTATTTGCTTGTAATATGCTTTAATGTTGATATTATACTATTGTTCTTTTATTATGATTATTATTATTATTATTATTATTATTATTATTATTATTATTATTATTATTATTATTATTATTATTTCTACTTACTATTATTATTATTATTATTATTATTATTATTATTATTATTATTATTATTATTATTATTATTATTATTATTATTATTATCATTATTATTATTATTATTATTATTGTTGTTGTTGTTGTAATCGTCATCATCATCATCATTATTATGATTATTATTTTTTTTTTAATCAAGTAGTTGGAGTAATTTAATCAGTTATCGATTTATTAGGAATATCTTTTATGTGTTATAATCTCGTTGTTGTTTTTCATTGATGTGCTCTTCTATTGTTTATTATTTTTTTAAATCGTGCTTTTTTTGTTTCTTGTCTCATTTGTTGTTGTTGTTGTTGTTGTTTGTTTGTTTGTTTGTTTGTTTGTTTGTTTGTTTGGTCATCTAAGACAAACCCGATTCATTATAAATCTGTGGCCAGACTTTCTGCCATTATTAATTGAGCGATGTACTTCCGTGAATTAATTGCCATATTATATTAAAATTTACGTGATAATAATAATACATAATAATAATAATAATAATAATAATAATAATAATAATAATAATAATAATAATAATAATAATAATAATAATAATGAATAATGATAATAATAATAATAATAATAATAATAATAATAATAATAATAATAATAATAATAATAATTATAATAATAATAATAATAATGATAATAATAATAATAATAATAATAATAATAATAATAATAATAATAATAATAATAATAATAATAATAATAATAATAATAATAATAATAATAATAATAATAATAATAATAATAATATATTTAAATAGATATACTGAATATTAGACTACAATTGACATCTATTTTCTGAATACAGGTGGTATTTTTAGGGGTGTTTCTTTTTTTACGAAACCTGCCAAAACACGCCGAACCCCGACAAAGTTATGGGAAGTAGGTAGCAGTGGGGAGTGAACCTGGGACTCAGGGAAGTGTACACCATTGGGGAGTGAACCTGGGACTGGGTTTCGTAAAAAAAAGCAATTACTTTTTTCTGAAACCCGACAATATCCCACAAAGTTATGGAAAGAAAGTAGGCAACAGTGGGGGAGTGAACCCGAGACTCAGGGAAGTGTAGACTATTGGGGAGTAAACCTAAGTCTATGGTTTTTCGGTGGGTTTTGTAAAAAAGTAATTGCTTCATTCTCGTCTGGTACCCAACTCCCATAGTCCGGCTTCATTTCCCACTAGTATCTATCTTCCATAGTCCCAGGTTCATTTTCACTGATATCCTCTTCTCACAGTCCCAGGTTCACTCCCAACCGGTGTGCACTTCCCTGAATCCCGGTTCATTGCCCAATGGTGCCCCCTTCCCATAACTTTTGACAATTTCAGTAGGTTTCGAAATAAAAGTACATTCTGAGCTCACTGTCCACTGGTATCAGCCTCTCGCAGTCCCAGGTTCAATCCTCATCGGTGTCCAAATCCCAGATTCAATCCCCACTGCTGCCTACTTCCCATAACCTTGTCGGGTTGTAGCGGGTTTCGTAAAAAGTAATTCCCCCTCCCCCTTGGTATTGCTTTTTTACAAAATCCAGAGTCCCAGGTTCACTCCCCACAAGTGTACTTCCCTGAATCTCAAGATCACCCCCCACTGTTGCCTACTTCAATAACTTTGTCGGATATTGCCAGGTATCGTTGGGTTTCGTAAAAAAGTAATTGTTTTTATATGAAACTCGCTGAAAACCACCAAACACCATAGTCTCAGGTTCACTCCCCACTGGTGTACACTTCCCTGAGTCTCAGGTTCACTCCCCACTGTTGCCTACTTCCCACAACTTTGTCTGATATTGCCGGGTTTCGTAAAAAAGTAATTGCTTTTATATGAAACTACCTGAAACCCGTCGAAAACCATAGTCTCAGGTTCACTCCCCACTGGTGTACACTTCCCTGAGTCTCAGGTTCACTCCCCACTGTTGCCTACTTCCCACAACTTTGTCGGATATTGCCTGGTTTCGTAAAAAATTAATTGCTTTTATGTGAAACTCGCTGAAACCCGCCAAAAACCAGAGTCTCGGGTTCACTCCCCACTGGTGTACACTTCCATGAATCTCAGGTTCACTCCCCACTGTTGCCTACTTCCCATAACTTTGTCGGATATTGCGATTCGTAAAAGTAATTGCTTTTATGTGAAACTCGCTGAAACCCGCCGAAAACCATAGTCTCAGTTCACTCCCCACTGGTGTACACTTCCTGAGTCTCAGGTTCACTCCCCACTGTTGCCTACTTCCACAACTGTGTCGGATATGCCGGTTCGTAAAAAAGTAATTGCTTTTATGTGAAACTCCTGAAACCCGTCGAAAACCATAGTCTCAGGTTACTCCCCACTGGTGTACACGTCCCTGAGTCTCAGGTTCACTCCCCACTGTTGCCTACTTCCCAAACTTGTCGGATATTGCCGGGTTTCGTAAAAAAGTGAATGCTTTTATGTGAAACTCGCTGAAACTCGCCGAAAACCATAGTCTCAGGTTCACTCCCTACTGGTGTACACTTCCCTTAGTCTCAGGTTCACTCCCCATATTTGCCTACTTTCCATAACTTCCATTGTTGGGATTTGGTGCATTTTGTAAAAAAAGTAATTGCTTTTTTTTCAAACCCACCGAAAACCAAATCCAGGTTCACTCCCACTGTGTACACTTCCCATCTCAGGTTCACTCCCCAGCACAATGTTGCCTACTACCCATAACTTTCTACGGATATTGCCAGGTTTTCGTCGGGTTTCGTAAAAATTAATTGCTTTTACATGAAACTAGCTGACGCCCGCCGAAAACCATAGTCTCAGGTACACTCCCCACTGGTGTACACTTCATTGAGTCCCAGGTTCACTCCCCACGCTTTGCCTACTTTCCACAACTATGCCGCATATTGTCGGGTTTTGTAAAAATGTAATCCCCCCCCCCCCCCATATTGTTATTGCTTTTTTACAAAACCCAGAGTCCCAGGTTCACTCCCCACTGGTGTACACTTCCCATAGGCTCGCACTATTCATATCTGACACTGAATAGTGGTTTTGCACTATAATACGGTGTTTTTTTTTTTCCGAAACCTGACAAAGTTATGGGAAGAGGGCAGCTGTGGCAGTGAATATGGGAATCTTTCCGGATAGAGACAATGCTGTTAACGGCCATGTAATTATTTTACACATGAGTGCGGTGAGAGTATCTATGGGTTACAAGTGTAACTAAATGACAAATTGCCATATTTATGGACAATAAAGATCTATTATTATTATTATTATTATTATTATTATTATTATTATTATTATTATTATTATTATTATTATTATTATTATTATTATTCCCTGAATCTCAGGTTCATCCTCTCCTCCCCCCCCCCCCTTACACACACACACACACACACACACACACACACACGCTGCTGCCCTCTCATAACTTTGTCGGATATTGCCAGGTGTCGTCG
>NC_088361.1:24679481-24681981 GCF_034508935.2 Berghia stephanieae | reverse complement strand
ATTTATTATCATCATTGCATTGCTCACCGGTCATTATAATAAAACTGTCCTCAGTTAAATACATACATGACATTAGCTTCAGGGGCGGTTTGGGTCTAATTATTAGGAAAATCCTTCGAAAAATTGATTTTGAGATTTTGGTGGAAAATGATATTTTACTATCTTAGAAATAATATAATTGAAGTCCAAATTCTTAATGTAGACTATAAAGGCACGAAAGGTACAGTTACAGGTAGTAAGAAAAGTGTGAAAAATGGGAAGCTATTTTGCTATTTTCTCAATATGAATATGTCATTTTTCTAAGGGTATGGGATACTGTGTCAAACGTTTCTCAGAATCTATTCAATGAAATTGTCTGAAAATTTCCACGGTTATCACAGATATAATGTATTATGTCACCCTAGAGAGATTTGTTTGATGATGTATGTGAATTTTGAAGTATAATCCTAATTATGAATGTTTAAGATCAATTTTGTCAAAACATTTGGATTCTCAACTTTGTAATGTTAATAATAATAATAATGCTGAAAACTTATATAGCGCTATAACTCCGAGACACCAGACTCTAAGCGCTTATATATATATATATTATATATATATATATATATATATATATATATATATATATATAGGAGATATATATATATATATATATATAGATATATATATGTGTGTGTGTGTGTGTGTGTGTATATATGTGTGTGTGCGATTGTGCGTGTATGTATGTGTGTGTGCGTGTGTTGGATGTTTAACCACCCCCACCTCTTCTTCCCCTAAACACATGATACTAATGACAAAATAAATAGTAAGACTCTTTCCCAAGTCTTCACTCAATGACCCCGCTTGGTCAAGTTGCACTTATAAAATTTTAATTTGTAGAGCCATCAAATGGTGTGGGAGTGAAACATTCGTTCGCATCTGTTGTTGGGTTAGAATCGTCTTTTACATAATCCTGGCATTTTGTCTAACGTTCTACAGTTTATATTAAATCTTATATAATAATAAAACCTGCTATGTAAATTCTAGCCTGGGTACTTGTTATTGTGTGTTTAATACAATACATTGGGACTGGTCACAAAACGCCCAGCCGTGTAGTCAGTCTGTCTATTAGAGGAAGAGAGCGAGAGACAATGGCCAGGGTGGGCTGTGCGACAATGACATACGTACGTAGCGTCCCTGGCAACGGCCCAGAATAACCTGGTGCAGTCGATATCTGCAGGCATAGGGGATTTTAATTCATATGGTTTGTAAAGAATGGATTGGATCATTGACTGCACAGAAAATAGATTTAATAAGAGTTTTAGTCTTAGTTTAGGCGAATCTATTTACGATTGATCAGTGGAGTTGCCATCTTGTAATTCCAAATTGAGTGAGGACAGTTAAGTCAGTCTCTGTGTTGGATTAATTAAGCCTGCTCGATGGCGCCTCTTAAGAGGTAAGAAAGAACGCTTATGCACCTGTGATCCTTTATATAATGTGTTTTATACGTATATGAACAAAATCATGAACGTTTATACTTATCAAACTTTGTTCGTCCACTCCGTTATTTATAACATTTGCAATTTTTCTTTGAGAACATAATTTATATACACCTTTTTTCTTTATAATATATGCATGCTATAAAACATTCTTTATTCAAAATGTATAGATTATTAATAATCTTTTTGCAATAATCTGTGATCCCCTGACAAAGGTAAAAAAACGGCATTTCGTTTGCTTTTTTTCTGCAACTAAGTAGAGCCTAGATATGCCGTAATTTGAATCGTCTTATTAATGTTAGTCTTGTTATTAATATTGTGTCTTTCGTGCAATTAGAAAAAAAAGTATGACATATCACATTTTATGCTGTTATAGTCTTAGTTTGTCGAGACATCTCAAACCACCCGTTTATAAAATAAGATTATCAAAAAAATTGGACCTGGGATTGTGCAATTATTAAGGTATTCACACTCACAGTAGCTATCGATACGGGCATGACAGAGTCCCTTGTTATATTAGTGCAAAGCTCCGTATGGAAATAAGTACTAAAGGGGTTACAAATGGGCAATCTGTACAGC
Source organism: Berghia stephanieae (assembly GCF_034508935.2). Classification (NCBI taxonomy): domain Eukaryota; kingdom Metazoa; phylum Mollusca; class Gastropoda; order Nudibranchia; family Aeolidiidae; genus Berghia; species Berghia stephanieae. The sequence goes on along the minus strand of NC_088361.1, from coordinate 24,679,924 downwards.
ATGTAATGGAAATTTGTCTCCTTGAGGTCTGCTGGTAAACAAAAATATTTACTCTACTATTTCAAAGTATAACTTTATTATGAGCATTTACACCCATGCCAAGTGAGGAATGATGCGTTAAATATCTCATTTAAAGAAAGAAAGAATGCTGCTCAAATTGTCGTTCTTCCAGTAATTCACCAAGCTCAATATCGCTTGACATTTATTACTGCAAGACAAAGCAGGTTGCCGACTCGATCATCTTGCCACCAAAAACCCTATTTTTGTTGCCATGTTAATATCTTCAAATAGATACAGTTAAGATTTTTTTTTTTCGGTGTTCTTAAATTTATGTTGGTAGCAGCGATAAGCTGATGATTACATTAATATATATATATATATATATATATATATATATATATATATATATATATATATATATATATATTATATCAACATGGTCA
>NC_088361.1:24664481-24674481 GCF_034508935.2 Berghia stephanieae | reverse complement strand
ATCCATCTCCCAGAGTCCCAGGTTCATTTCTCTCTGATATCCTCTTCTCATGGTCCCAGTTTTACTCCCAACTGGTGTCCACTTCAATCCAACACATTCTGTTTGATTTTTTCTCCGAATGGTTTCGGAAGGACTGAATATAAGAAAGAAAGTACCTCTAGTGTTGTACAGACGAAAGGTTTAACCCTCTCCTTACCAGTCATTTTCAGAATTTTCCCTAAAACTTCACACACACCCAACACAAAATCAGACATTTCTTACTCAAACAGAAAAGAACAAGTACATTCTATAAATAATATTGTTCGACAATATGAGATCGATTACAGAATGTCAAGTTTTTATAGCTTTAGCAAAAAGAAATGAAATCTGGATGAGATAAATGACGGTTGCATCGTAACAATTATGACGATTTTTCAATAGGTGGTAAGGAGAGGTTAACAGGCGCCTTACACGATGAAATGCAATTTTGATTCAATTCTGCTGAATGGGGAATGGGGGTATACACCACTGCAAAATAAAAAAAAAATTAAAAAATAAAAAACAACAACAAAACAAATTGGACTTTTTTTATAGAGCAATATCCACTAAACGTGCTCAAAGCGTTTTACAAAGGGTCCCTGATCAACAGCAACACGTAACATGTAGAACGAGACACACCGTCTGTTAGCCGATAATATAATTTTTTTCCCGACAGATACAACACTGTTGACGGCTAGGTACTCATTTTACACCCGAACTATGCACCGAACGAGGCTTAAACTCAGGATCTTCCGATCCGAAAGCGAGTGTCATACCACAAGACCACACAGCAGAAGAAGAAGAAGAAGAAGAAGAAGAAGAAGAAGAAGAAGAAGAAGAAGAAGAAGAAGAAGAAGAAAAAGAAGAAGAAGAAGAAGAAGAAGAAGAAGTATATATATATATATATATATATATATATATATATATATATATATATATTATGGGATTGCATACATTTTTATATTTCATGAGCAATTTTCAAACTGAATGTGAAACTTTGCCAAATGTTAAGATGTAAAGGAACAACAGCCGACTTATATTTAATAAACAGCTTGGATTAATCAATACCATTCATTCGTCATTGTTACAATTGACAATGTCACTGAGTTAAAGATTGCTTGACGTAAAGCTTCCGTTTAATGAATTATTCAACAGGAGGGAGAACAATAGCTTTCGTGTATGTAAAGGAATAACAGCTAGTTGACGATGATGATGATGATGATGATGATGATGATGATGATGATGATGATGATGATGATGATGATGATGATGATGATGATCGTGTGGTGGTAGTGGCCGTGTTGATGATGATGATGGTGATGATGATGGTGATAATGATGATGATAATGATGATGATGATGATGATGATGATGATGATGATGATGATGATGATGATGATGATGATGATGATGATGATGTAATAATAACAACCTTTTTCTCTAATAGTGCGGAGAGATATTAAACATGCAGCTTGTATGACATATGACATGCACTTAAAAATGCATCAGAATAAAAAAAAAAAAAAACATGCAGTGAATAACCTTCCAATTCGATGTTCATTCATTTGTAATCTCAGCACTTTGACAGTTTAAATTAACAAATGTATATGTATATCAAATGACAAAAACATTGATGATTTTTAAACCGACAGACTAGATAGTCATAAAGTTGTTGTAGTGGAATGTTGGTGCTGTTGGTGGTGGCAGTAGTAGTAGTAGTAGTAGTAGTAGTAGTAGTAGTAGTAGTAGTAGTAGTAGTAGTAGTAGTAGTAGTAGTAGTGGCAGTAGTAGTAGTAGTAGTAGTAGTAGTAGTAGTAGTAGTAGTAGTAGTAGTAGTAGTAGTAGTAGTAGTAGTAGTGGTGGTTGTTGTTGTTGTTGTTGTTGCAGTGATGGAAATGTGTTGTTGTTGTTGTTGTTGTTGATGATGATGATGATGATGATGATGATGATGATGATGATGATGATGATGATGATGATGATTTTGGTGGTGGCGGTGGGAGTCGTCGTCGTTGACTTCGGGCGTTAACGTTGATGACAGTTATGAAACTGTAAAACAATGTTAAGTCAATATCTATAATTATTCTCAACTACGCACATACATACAAGCTTAAATACCCCTACACGCAGGTGTACATATGCACGTGGAAACACACTTTTACAATAAAGCTGTTTGAAGCTCTCATTTTTCAACACTATTAAGCTGGCTGAAGCTTCTATACTATATAGTTTACTAGTTTACTATAGTGTACTGTATAGTTTTCTGAAACTCACATTTACCACCTTACAATACATCTGTCTGAAGCTTCCATTTACCAATTTTATATTTAGCTGTCTGAAACTCCAATTCAACAATTTACAATGAATCTGTCTGAAACTCCCATTTACCAATTTAATGTTATGCTGTCTGAAGGATATGTTTAATATAAAAAACAAAAACAAACTCACCGAAGCTCCCATTTACCAATCTAAAATAAGACTATTTGAAGCTCCTATTTAACAATTTACAAAATGGCTTTCTGAAGGTCCCTATGCGACAATGCTGTCTAGTATTATAACATCTGCCTTGGATCCAAAGGTCCAGGATTCGAGTCCACCTCTGAGCGGCGAAAATTTGAGTCATTGGAAAAGTCTCTTTACTCACTTTCTTTCGGCATATTCAAGGTATAAAATGAATACATGCCCGTTAACAGCGTTGTATCTGTCGGTCGGAAAATAAAATATAGCCTATCAAGAGTTTTGTCAAGACATGCCCTAGATGTCAAATGTTGCTGTTGGCTTGGGACCACCTGTAAAGCGCTTTTAGTATTTGTCTTCAATATTGCTCTATATACATGCTCAAGCTTTATAAAATGACGTTGCTTGTTTTTAAAGGTCCGATAAACCAATCTAAAATGAAGCTACCCGAAGCTCCCATATACCATTTACCAATTTACATCATAGTTGCCTGTGGCTCACATACTGACAATCAAGTTTCAGGGAGAAAAGAACACGAAGATACAGAAAGCTCTGGTGAAGTGCGACAGTTGAAATCTAACACAACTATATGGAACTCCTGTTTTTTTTTTTTTTTAAACTAGCATTCCATAGCTAATATCATAGCCCTACTATAATACTCTTTTAGTACGCCATGGCTAATATCCTTTCCTGCATATTATTATGTCTATACGCATCCTCCATCTTCACTCCGACATTCCCTTTATTTCCATAAAGTTAAGGGCCAGATTATCACTTAAGGGCCAGATTATCACCGAATGGTTTGGCATTGCAGTCGTATTAGAGGAAACCAATGCTATACTATAGGATGTCTCGCGAAGGCTGTAATTTGGCAAAGACGAAAGAAGATAATATGTTCATCAATTTTGCCGTTGTTGCTTTGTTTTGTTTAGCGTTGTTTGTGAGGATTTTGTGTTTGTTACATGATATGGAATGTATATTGCTTCATTTTTTATGACTATGAATGTAAAAGAAATTTCGAATTTAATAACAAGTAACTAAATGAATAAATAAATAAATAAAAATGTAATTACTAGATTCTGTATACAAAAGAAAACGCTAATTGCGATCCACGACTCTCATATTCATTCATCTTTTATTCATGCATTCATTCTCTAATTCTTTCATACATTTTTTTCTATTTCGCTCATCCACTTATTCATTGATTTCATCTTTTATAATCATGAAATATTTCGATGAATAACGTTACTATTCGAAAATGAAATAATACATAGATCTAATCATTAATTTGCTTAGAGAAAAAAAAGTATTCTAGAAATAAGGTGGGATGGTTTATGATTAGGAAATAAGTTGATTGTCGCGAAATAAAAAAACATTTATGAATACATACTAAACGGTACCCACCCGATGAATTCCGAGTAAAATAAGGGGATGAAATCAATATAACTTGATGATAAGACGATTAAATAATGCGTTTCGTCACCTTCTGATTGCGTGTCCATTTGTGCCATTGATCGCAGGTGGTTAATTATTGATCTGTGTTCAGTGTAACTACTCCGCTGAGGCAATCAATCACGTACTTGAATGTAACTCTTTAGTGTTAAAAAATATATTAGGTTTTCCCCATCGCTACTGGTTGTTATTGTCAACAAACCGGCTGAATGGAAATACATGGCTTTTTAAAATTAAAATAAAGGCACCCATTAATGCTGTGTTGGTTTTGCCTTGTGGAAAAGGTTGTAATTTTGTATTAATGATAGACTTAGTTTTGCTTATTATTATTACATTCTGCCGAAATGCCAGTATAAAGCGTTAACTGTAACGGGATTCACCGTGATGGGTTAAATGGAGGCATTGGTTAAAGAGCGAGGTCCCCGCCGCCATCTTGCATTGTTTACACAGAGAATGAGTTGCCACCTTGGCTGTTCGTGATAAATAATAGTTATTGGCACTACCTTGGCAAAATGAGAGGAAGTGATACGAGGGGGAGAGAGAGAGAGAGAGAGAGAGAGAGAGAGAGAGAGAGAGAGAGAGAGAGAGAGAGATCGTAGTTCGAAAAAAAAATAAACTAAAACAAAAAGGCAAGATGGTACAGGGACCTCGCTCCTTAACCAATGCCCAAGCTAACCCATTATTACCATTACACTTACTGTCGTACCATGTAGATTTAAACTTTCAAATGAAGAAATATCACAAGACTTTTTCTAGAATTCGTAATGGGTTTATTTTTTTAAAATCTGACCGCTGTCATAATATCAAAGTGATAATAATCTGACAACAGATGCGGTACTAAAATCGTTTCATTCGAGGTGAGGAGGACTTTCGTAGTTTCATAGCACTTTTTATTATATTACTTAATCCTTTAGCCATTATGGACTGTCAGGCATTGTTCAGGAGTTGATGTCCCTGACGAGAGAGCAGTCATCTTTTTGTTCACATTGAAAGACATTGAGTCCATACATCACGGACTACTTTCGAATTTTTTTTTCGCATTATTTATTATTTATTTATTTATTTATTTATTATTAAGTTTGTTGTTTGTTTGTTTTTTTGTCTTAACATTAACCCTCTCCTTACCATCTACAAGAAAATCGTCACATTCGTAACGATTCAACCAACATTTTTCTTATTCAAATGTCTCTTTTACATTATAAGATTTAAAGTAAATGAACAGTGTGTTGTAGAGCATGTTTTGCTGAAGAAATTAATTATCGCAATAACTTACTGCTATTGTGTTTGAGTGATAAAAAATATATTTTTGTGTTAGTTGGGTGTGAAGTTTTGGGAAAAATTCTGAAAATGGCTGGTAAGGAAAGGGTTAAGACTTGTTTAATTCCTGTTTCTTGTGTGTTTGCTTTCTGTTTTTCAATTCGCGTAATAATCAGATCCTAGTTACTACAATTTTCCTTTGGCATGGGGTAGAGGGAAGGTAGGTTTTTTTGTTTTGTTTTTTTAATTAGTTTATTGCTTTTGTTTTTTTTTAATGGGTGGGTATCATTCGATAGACAGGTACATGACACTTGGAATCGTCCGTTTTGTGAGGCGAGTATTTTCTTTTAGTTATGGATGTAAAAGTTATATCGAGTTGGAACTGAGGACTCTATTCTAATTATAACAAGATTATTCATTTAAAATTTCTTTTTTGTTTTTCTTGCGCGTCTCGTATTAAAAATTTGACACTCAGAGTCGGATTTGAGATCAGTTTAAAATTGTCATTCAGATCATTGTTTAGTAATGACTATCCCGCACAAATCTTTGGGCCTCTTTTTTGCTCACGAAGTGCCCGAATTCGCGTCAAAATATGGGACGAAGCCGTTTCGTATATGCTACGACGCTGTTTATCGATGAATATGACTGAAAGTTGGCACACAGTTAGAAAAAAGGTCATTTTAGATTATGTCCAGCGACAAACTCGTGCGATTACCAGAAGACCGTTAAAAATAGATTTTTACTCTTTGGAGTAAAATATTTCTAAAACTACCGGACGTGGAGGTTTTGTCGCTGACAAGGTAATACATGAACATTTCTTCTTTTTGGTTGTAAAATTTCATATGAATATGACGAGTACTTTTCCCGTATTTTACAAAACACCATCCTAATTTGCTCTTCAAGTTTCAATCTTTTAATCCACTTATTACGCAAGATACAACCAAAGGTCGAAAAAAAATGCCGAAAAAGAGTCCCATATTTTCGCGTTTTTTTCCTCTTTGCGGGTCATCCAAATAAATGACACCTTTGAAACTGCATAACTTGTTTATTTATGAATGGATTTTCAAAACTCAAAAACATTTTTACTCAGTGGAGATAGGGCTTTGATTTTAGATAAAATTTTCCTCAAAAAGAGAAAAAAACATTTTTCATAGTCATTGCTACATTGTTAAATTAATAATGGTGCGCATTATTTCACATTTGAAAATAATTGTATCTATTTCATTCCGTATGCCTATTATTATCAATATTATTCTTATATTTAATTTGGCTATATAAGAGTCAACCCAATAGAGCTAATGTAGCAACCCAGATCCGATCAGTTCCAAGTTAGGTATAAAAGAGAGTCCATAATGGCTAAAAAATTAAGTAATATAATAAAAGTGCGGTGAAACTATGGCAGTCCTCCCCACCTCGGAACGAACCGATGTTTAGAACAGAATTGGTGGTTGAATACATTCGCTTTGTCTTTGTTGTTTGTATACACCTTGTCTCCTTTGATTAACGGTGCAACCCCTCCAGTATCTTTTTTCTACTTATGTTATATTTCCATAAGTATTTTTTTTTAGCCGTGGCAACAAATATGTGTAGGGAGACCACCAACATCAATAGTAACTACCCTTAACCAGGATCTCTCTACATATCAGAAATTTCTGGATTCAGATGAGGCCGAATTAATCCCTGAATAACTAAGAAATATTGCAGGGCCCTCAGTACTAAAGTCACAAAAAGATCTTGACAGTCTTAAAACTTTGGCCCATGACCGTGACCAATGGAAACAATTAACAACATGGATGGAGAGAGAAACTATACTCATCGACTATGACTGAATCACACAATTCTGAGCAAGCGTCATTCTGACTGCGAGGCTTACATCTATCACTATTACTACTACTACTACTACTACTACTACTACTACTACTACTACTACTACTACTACTACTACTACTACTACTACTACTACTACTACTACTACTACTACTTCTACTACTACTACTACTACTACTACTACTACTACTACTACTACTACTACTACTACTACTACTACTACTAATAATAATAATAATAATAATAATAATAATAATAATAATAATAATAAAAATAATAATAATAATAATAATAATAATAATAATAATAATAATAATAATAATAATGATGATGATAATAATAATGATCGGCCCATATGGGTATTTGCAATAGATGAGATGAGAAGTCTATCAAAGACCTCATGTGGACATCTTCTAAGTCAAATTTTATGAGGTGTTTTTTAGTTATTTTTCTGTGCATTTTATACATACATTATCTCAACCCCCCAAAAAATATTGCAATTTCTCTTGTTATATTTTTTCAATTTTATTTTATTTTATTTTATTTATTTTTCTTTTTTGGTAGAGAAGTGAGTGAAGACAGCTTGATACAGATTGGACCAAGATCAGAGTATATAAAAAAATATCCTCCACATCCTGTCCAAAGACGACAAAACTACAAGCCATCCCAAGACATTCAACAGAATGACACTCCCATAGACGATGTGACAATAAATAAGTAAGTATTTTTCTAATCTTTAATTAAATAGATGTGTATTTGTTGTCTTGATTTAATTCAATAATAAATGCATAGAAAGTACCAAATCAAACTTTATATAAGAGATTTAAAAAAAAACAACAATCCTTCGGGGCAATTAGACTCATAGAGCATGATTTTATCACAGTTTCGCCTGATTTGATCACGGTTTCTATAGCGAGAAATGTACAATATCACTTGCTTGCTACCATTTGGACAGGATGTTGATCTATCGCAAAATATACTCTCTGCCAGATCTAATAGACCCAGCTACCCAATCACTGCTGGATTGACAGAAGGAACTGGAAAAAATTCAGTTTTTCCAAGGGATCAATCCCAGTCCTTTGTATGTGAAGCGAGTGTTCGAAAAAAATGTGCTACCAGACCCCACTCAGATTCCAAAGACTTGATAAAAACACTTGTTATTTATTTGTACCATAAAATATCTTCATCAATGAGAGAAAGCGGGCAATTAATAGGACCTGAAAATATTGGAAATGCTGTAAAACTCTCAGGAGCAAAGGTAAACATTGAAAACTTTATGAGGGCAGCAACCACACCATTCATGAAAAATGTCTCAAAGATTGGAACTCAGGCCAAGTAATATATACTTACAACTGGCATCCAGTCAAACAGACATTGCATAGACTAGGAGCAGCATATGATGTTTTATACTTAACTTCAACACCAAAGATCAAAAACTTCCCAGACCACTCTCTCGCAACATTTTAAAACGTCGTAACCTTACAATGTTCACCAAAAAAACTGTTTCAGCACTTAGTGTAAGTGAGCAAAGCCACTCAGTCACTCAGAAAGGAAACTACTATTTTAAAGGTTTTCGTCCTGGCAGCTACAAACTATGACATTTTGTTGGATGGAAGCCAGGAAGCTTTGCGGTACCATTTAATATGTTTTGGAGAAGCGTTAGCCCTGTTCTCATCTCTATCTTAAGCCATTATCTAGTTGCTGTCTTTCAAGGTAGGAAATAAATACATTGACATTTTCTCTGAAACTGACACTTGTCTGTCCTAATTAAGTTAAATAGGTTGCAAGATACACTGAATTTTGGCCAAAAAAAGATATTTCGGAGGAAGAGATTGCTCGGGTAAAGGTAAAGTGTTCACAGAAATGCCTAAAATAAAAAGAGAAAAGATTGGAAAAGATCTTGATTTTGAGGGCCCATTATCAGGAAAACTCTTTTTGCCTGATTTTGAGATAGAAAATTACTATTGTTATTTGTGTGAGGGGACTGCTCAGATCACATTGGAATCTTCATTCTCTCTGGCCTCAGCAAAGAAGGTCAAAAATCATTTCTCTCTGTAATTTTTTCATTAGGTATTTCTCACACCCTTTATTCCCCATATTGACCAATAAAAATATCTATTTTATCTTCTAATTCTATCTACTGTATCATTATTTTTACAGTATCATTCGCTTATTTGCGCATCTTTATAAGACGATTGTGCCGATTAAGCTGAGTGTGTAATTAAACAGAGCAGTTAAATAGAAAAATATAACTTTTTTGTTTTAGTAACCTTAGCAAATACGCAGTGTGCTATTACCCAATGTCAGATTAATTGGAGTAAACTGACCTTTGTTTATTTCCAACCACACTTCTTTCATGTGTAGGCAAGACTACCCTGCCCATCCAGTATCCAAAAGACAAAATTACAGGCCACCAAATAAACCCATACAGACTGATGTTCCTTTGGATTCAGTGACAATAAATAAGTATGATTTTTACACTTAGATTTGTAAATTGCTATTTCTTTTTTTTTTTTTATTCATTCGACATCTACCTTCCCAAAGATGTGTTCTTTGATCAATCGATATAATATTCTACATTTATTTCTCCCATATTAATAAAAATATAACATTTTATTCTTGACATACCTGGATTTTTATAAAAAGATAGAATACGATTTCGTACAATATCTGTATTTTTTTCTTCTTCTTCTTCTTCTTCTTCTTCTTCTTCTTCTTCTTCTTCTTCTTCTTCTTCTTCTTCTTCTTCTTCTTCTTCTTCTTCTTCTTCTTCTTCTTCTTCTTCTTCTTCTTCTTCTTCTTCTTCTTCTTCTTTCTTCTTCTTCTTCTTTCTTCTTCTTCTTCTTCTTCTTTTCTTCTTCTTCTTCTTCTTCTTCTTCTTCTTCTTTCTTCTTCTTCTTCTTCTTCTTCTTCTTCTTTCTTCTTCTTCTTCTTCTTTTCTTCTTCTTCTTCTTCTTCTTCTTCTTTTTTCTTCTCTCTCTTCTTCTTCTTCT
>NC_088361.1:24644481-24661981 GCF_034508935.2 Berghia stephanieae | reverse complement strand
AAACACATTCACATGATTCATTTTACTTGACAGCCGACTATCCCGAGTGGCAGCTGCCAGAGAAAAGAGTGAAGCAGAAGAAGGAGTGGAATCCACCAGACCTCCCATTCGAAGCCAACACGACTAACGTAGCGGATTACCCAGTGCACGAAATCAGCCCTAGAGTGGACCACAGGCCGAATAATCAGTGAGAAAGTTAAAGAACTTTAAAATGATGAGATATGTAGTAATAGACACTGCAGAATTCTGAGATTATTTCGATTGACTAGAATTCTTCATTATCCTTATTTATTTATTTATTTATTTATTTATTTATTTATTTATTTATTTATTTATTTATTTATTTATTTATTTGTATATTTATTTATCTATTTATTTTTAGCAGTATATTTATTTATTTATCTATTCATTAGTCTATTTTTTAAAATTTATTTATTTATTTATTTAATTTCTTATGTTTATTGTTTTTATTGCATGTAACTTTGATTCAGCTTTATCAGATACTTCACCATACAAAACCTTTCATATTGTATATTGTATCATTGTTTGCTTTTAAAAAAAGCTTTCTTAGTGAGAAAGATACTTCAATGATGACTGTGATACTCGTACCATGTCATTTGTTTTATCAAAGAAACATGCGGATGACTCATCATATTGATCTTGGATATATTAACTTTTATTGTGTTCTTATCTTTGGTGTCCCAGTTGTTACCAGATGTCGCCATATTATCAATTAACATTTGGCATTTTATTTGTTTTTTGTAATTAATCAATATTTCTCAAAGATTCCTCAAAATATGATTATCTTAAATTCATTGCTTTACATTTGTAGCAATATGATAACTTAGGTACTGGTCATTGATCCATGAGGTGCATAAGGCATCGATGTTATTCCAGGTTAGGCCAGCCTCTTTAATATCTTTATTCATGGATCTTGTCCATGTTTCTTTGGGTCTGCCTCTTCGTCTTTTGCCGTCAGCCGCCCAGCGGAGTGCAGTTTTTGACAAAGCATTTTCCTCCTATGTGGCAACATGTCATAGCCACCTCCTTCTGCTTTTCTTTAAAGTGGTAGCTATGCTCATGTATCTGTCTTTTCTATTAGAGTTTCATTTCTAATTTTGTTGGGCCAAAATATACTTATAATTCTTTGGAGGCATTTGTTTTGAAACAATTCCAATTTATAATAAAGTGACACTTTAAAAATGAAGGAATATAATCAAATAGCCTAATTTTACGCTAAAGACTATTTTTTTAAAGTTGGTAATACAGCGTATTTATTTGTGTGTGTTTTGTTCCTCATTTTATTTATTTCAGGCCAATCATGTCTGATCAGCCTTTTCAAGCTACTAGTGACTATAAAGAAACGTTTAGGGCACACGACTTACCTCCCAAAATGAAAAGGGAGAGAGAAAGTTGGACAAGACCAACTGAACCATTTGACTCTACGACCACGGCAAAAAGAGACTTCAAGGGCGAGTTTAATGCACCCACAAAAAGTATGAAACCAGACAGAGAACCATACAGATCTGACATGCCATTTGATCCAAATACCACTTCTGGCAATTCCTATAAAGCCCACGATTTGCCCAAAAGATACAAACATGAACCTGATGTCTATAAACGACCAGATGGTAACATGGACCTCAACACTACAAATGCTACCCAATATCAACCCCACTCTGTTCAAAAGCAGACAATGCATAAGCCAAGTTCATCGGATATTCTGAAGGGCAAAGGCCCTTTTACCAAGGAAACAAACTATCATAACAGCTTTATTGAAAAGACGACAAACCGTGTTCCAAACATGAAACCCAAGAACGACTATGAGCCACCTACAGTGGCCATGGAGATGAATACTGTCAACAAATCGGATTTCTCCAAACATCAGATTCCACCAAGGAGGAGTTATAAACCACAAAACCAACCCATGCAGTCAGACGTCCCGTTTAATGGGGACACCGATTACAAGGAAAAATTCAAGCAGTATGAAATCAGCCCAAGAGTACCAAGACAAAAAGAGGATTATATTCCATCCACTGTTCCTCTAGAAGGTCGCACAACTGCCAAGGATTCTTACAAAGGAATTTATCAGGCAAAAAGATCAGCAATCAACCCTGACAGGACCCCTGTTGTTTCAGATGCTGCATTTGATGGGACAACCACCATGAACACTGATTTCAAGAAGATGGAAATACCCAAAAGGCATTATCGAAAACTTGAAGAATATACAAGGCCTGACGGTGTGATGGACTTAGCTACCACAAATAACGTGAATTACTTGCCTCACTCTGTATCAAAGCAATCAATTAACAAACCAGGGTCATCCGGTATATTAAAAGGTAATGGAGAAATGAGCAAAACGACCAACTATTCTGGTGACTATTTCCAACGCCCTATCAACAGAGTAAAAATTCTGAAACCCGACAATGCTTATGAACCTCCATCTGAACCACTTGACGCTACTACAACCAATAACATCACTTTCACAGAGAAGGAACGAAGTAAGCGAAAAAGCTACAAACCTACTTCAGAAATTATGAAATCTACAGATCGTTTCGATGACAGTACTGACTACAAGTCTAGATTTGTACAGCATGAGCTGACTCCAAGAAAACTGAGAGAAAGACAAATCCACGAACCGCCATCTGTCCCTCTTGATACAAGAACAACTGCACAGGATTCATACACTGGGCCAATTCAAAACAAGAGAAATAGTTTTAAGCCCAATGCAGGTTATGTCCGATCTGAGGACCCATTTGAGCAAAGTACTACAGCTGGGGCGTCTTTCAAAGCTTGGCCAACTGCACCAAGATATGTCCACAAAGCTGGTGAATACGTGAAGCCAGAAGGGCACATGGACCTAACAACTATGAATAGGTAAGTGTGACAATAAGGTATTTTTTAATATATTGATAATGAATACTGATAATAATAATATTACTACTACTACTACTACTACTACTACTACTACTACTACTACTACTACTACTACTACTACTACTACTACTACTGATACAACAACAACTACTACTACTACTACTACTACTACTACTACTACTACTACTACTACTACTACTAACTACTACTACTACTACTACTACTATAATAATAATAATAATAATAATAATAATAATAGTAATAATAATAATAATATATGATGATGATGATGATTATGATGATGATGATGATGATGATGATGATGATGATGATGATGATGATGATGATGATGATGATGATGATGATGATAACAATGATATAGATGGTGATGATGATGATGATGATAATAATAATAATAATAATAATAATAATAATAATAATAATAATAATAATAAGAAGAAGAAGAAGAAGAAGAAGAAGAAGAAGAAGAAGAAGAAGAAGAAGAAGAAGAAGAAGAAGAAGAAGAAGAAGAAGAAGAAGAAGAAGAAAGCCGTTTACATTACAAATTTTAAAACAGATGCTTTATAAAAATGCTCACCACAGAGTATAGTGTGACATGTGCTTTTCACGGCTCATTCGACAAAGTGTCATTTAAGTTATCTTTAATTTTTTATTTTTTTTTAAATTTAAAAAAAATAAAAGTAATTTGTTATAATCCCAAAATTTTAAACTATTTATAATCCCAAAATTTTAAACTATTTATTTAGAACTTCCGTTTAAAATCTTTCTCAGGGAAACATACAAGGAAGTCAAAGCACAGAAGCCTTCCATGACTCGACTGAAGTCGTCCAATCTTCTTAATTATGGTGGTAAATTTGACGCCACAACAAGCTACTCTGGAGATTACATACAAAAACCTTTGGAGGGTCGCCAGGTAATTTTATAATTTAACCAACTCGCTGAGCTGATTTATTGGATAGTTTCTAATATGAGTATAATTTTAGAAAAAAAAGAAATTGATTTATGAATGCTTCGATGTGAAATTTTGGTTTATATATAAAGAATAGAATAGCACAGATGTCACAGATTTTCAATCCAATACGTTTGTCTGTTTCTTTTGTTTTTTAAATACTGAAATAAAGAAGAAGAAAATGCATCCACTATGGAATTGCAGGAAAAGGAAGTATTTTGAGTATTTCTTAATTGTGGCATAGTTTTGGAGAGGTGTGGTTTCTTTCCTTGTTTTATTTCTTTAGTTTTTTTGGGGTTTTTTTTAATTTACTCTAACAAAATCTTTTATATTGTGACATATGTTTAATATATATATATATTGTGATATAATATTACGTGCTTCATTTCATATGCAGAGAGTCAGACCCAGCCAAGAGTATGTGCCTCCAACTGTGCCTTTTGAGACAAACACTGAGTATCGGTCAAATTTACAGGGACAAGTTAAACCGAGGGAAAAGAGTTTCAAACCATCCAATGCTCTATCTGATACACTGGGCCAAAGAGACCAACATAATCCCTACAGAGTTAGACAGGACTGGCGAGATATGCTGAACATGAATACAGGAACTGCTACAACTGTTGCTTAAATCAAAAATGTTGTTGTTAATTTTTTGGTTGGCCCACTTAAACATGTTACCGTTGAAATACGAGAATATAAATATTATTATAAAAATGCAAATGAAATATATCATGGAGAGGAATTATGGGAAACTAATCTCTTGACATTGGAAATGAAAATACACCAAGACTGTTGCCTCTTTGATCTTTTATTCTGGTTTGTTTGTTCCGATTTCTTCTTCTTAGGTATTATATTGTTTTGTTTCTTTTACATATATCATTTTATCTAGTCTTACTCTTTTTTTTCTTTTTATAGAAATAAATCGCCTGTTTTGACATGCTATAGATATTTCAAAGTAATTGATATTAATTAATGTTTAAGAAATCAAATCTATACGTTTTTTTGTTGTTGATGTTAAAAGAATTATAATATTGAAATTTTTGTTGTGATCCGTATTCATAACGGTACTTTTATTTATCGTCATCACTTTATTAATTTAACGTTTATTCAATAATCGAGAATATTATAAATTGTGAATTGAAGAAAACAATAAATGCACAACTGTGCTATTAAATAACTTGTAGGTGTCAGGAAAAAAGTAGGTTAGATAAAACGTATTGTTTTATCAATGCCTTTCCATTATTGAAAAATGCTGAGGTTGATTCAAAAGCAATTCCCATCGTGTAATTAGTTTATAAGTCTAAAGAGACAATGTTTATTAATCAAATTCTTTAGTCGGTGCTTCTCTGTCTTTACCTCTAAACATGGACTGTTTGAAGAGTAAAAGGAAGATTTTGACTTAATATTTTGAAATAATTAACCACCCCACACCCTAGACCTTGACTTTCGAATTTCATCCATCTTTTTAAAGGTCTTGAACTGCTCCAGTGTCACAATTAAGAAAACTCTTTGAAAGTTGTGAGTGAAGAAAAATGTCCCTGTTTCACATTGTTTGTAGTAGGCAAACGAATATTTTAAAGACTTACATTCATCCGATCAATTTATTGATTTGTATAATTTCAAATCTTTATTGTTATGAATATATTTTGTCGCCGCCATAATATTAGGAGAGCCAATAAATCTGCAGCATGTGTGGTTGGGTGTTGAGACTTGTCTGGAGTATTACAGTTTTATGTGGGAACTTGCACTACATGGCTTGTAGTCATAAATTTCATAAGCTATATTTTTTTTATAGATTTGAAGAAACAGCTTCGTAGGATCTAGATTTTGAACAAATCACACAACTTTCTGTAGCAAATGTTTTGATATTATTTTTCTTTCTGTTCATTCTTAGATGAAGTTTAAAAAATATCTTACATTTAATATTATTTCATTTGAATTCATATATCAAACATTGTGATTTTCATTTTAAATTTGTTTTAACTACTTGTTACCAGCAGTGCTAGAATAGATTGTATATCATATATTACAGATATTGCTTCAATTCATGGATTTATACATATTTCGCTCGAACGAATCTTAGATGAAAACCAAAATCACATAAGGGAATGTTGTAAAGTATAATTAACTTAATACCAAAGCTTTTTATAACATTTCAAAGACAAAATCATTCAGTGCCATAATTTTGAATAGATTGAGTAAACCTATCCGAGTGGTAAACAATCAATGAAATAACAACGAATTCGTTTTTATTAGAATATGGAACTATCTATCTACAATCTTAATGATGACTCAATGTTTGTTCTTGCTTAACTGCAAGATTGCAATGTTTTGTGATTGATCCACATTTTGTTGTTTAAATGCAAATCGTCCATTATGCTTATATTGCATTTTTATTCGCCTGTGATAATATTTTAGATTGTAAATGTAAATTTTACTCTTTATTTGGTTTATAGATGTGTTGGATATAATGTATTTATCAACGTTTATTTAATTATACAGAAATGATTTTCGGTTTGTATCTATTGTACGTTTGCACCAATAATAAAACAATAAAATTGCTTATTCTCCCAAAGCGACTTGCCTGAGTTGGTCTCATTACAATGAATTTTCTGCCAATTAAAATGTGACCCACCTTCACAAACCGGTATTATGTCGGGACTATATCGACTCTGAAAATTAAATTTTTGATAAAAAATTTGAACATTTTTGCAACGCGAATTATTTTTTATTTAACATCATAACGAAGTAAAATTAACCCCAAGTTTCACATTGGTGGCTATATTATATTCACTTTCCACCGTCTAAATCATCCAGACGTAATACCGTTTTTGAAGCGAAGAGTCACAAATATGATTTGCTATTCTGGCAATTGATGGTCGCTTCTGATAGGTTCTCCATCCTCTATCTCATGGATCTGGCGTGTCGTATAATATAACTACTTTCCTTTTCCTGGATTGAGTTGATTTAGTTTTGCTCAGGCCCTTCCTCATATCTTTTGTCTTCTGTGATGTGGTGGTAAGTTAAGTGCCTCTTTCCCCCGGCTTAAATCATCCTTATGAGTGTACTGTATATGAAAACACATATACAAGTCTTCCTTTTTACACCAGTTATTTATTGTTTCCAAAATAAAAACAGTGGATCTATTAAAGAAAGCTGACTGCGCTAGCAGAAGATGGCGTTGGCTGGGTCATGTGGCCAGAATGGAAAAAGGGTCACTTCCCAAGACAGCCTTGTACTGGACAGCAGATGGGAAGAGAAAGCGGGGAAGACCCAAAGAAACCTGGCGAAGGACCATGGAGAAAGAATTACAGGAAGCAGGCCTGTCCTGGAACACAGCCACCGCAAAAGCAACCGATCGCAAAAAATGGAGATGTCTGGTGGATGCCCTGTGTGCCTCAAGGTCCGAAGAGGATTAAGTAAGTAAAGTAAGTAAGTATTTATTGTTTCCACGACCCATATTTTGACGGTCCATCAAATGGACAAAGGCTAATTGACACTCATGCACTGTTCCAAAACCTTCGTAAAGCCACGTCATAGTAGAATGGTCAAGTTGCCCTGCGTCTTCCTGATGATGGAGATTCTGTGGCGTCTTTATGATATGGTTTGGGTGAATGCTAAACTGCTACTAGATAGAAGCCATGGACTGTGAAAAGTAATTTACACAATGAATATAACAGCTTCAAAAAATAGCAAAATACCAAACATGACAGTACCGACAGTCTCAGGCGAGACACACAAGTAGCTGATGCTGCTGGGATATATTTATCCGTATTATGTTCTTAGACAAGACTCTTATGTTTTATTTTTTTCTTTGATACAGTATGCCAAATTAGCCCCTTATTCTATTATGTTGATCTGCTCTTACTGGGTGTGGTTCCTGACCCCCCCCCCCCCCCATAGTGAACTGGGAGGTACATACTGTGTCTTTTATCTCCCTATGTCTGCTTTCCAACATGCTTATTGTCTTTGGCTTGGAATGAGATTACTTGGTTTTGTCCTGGCCCTGGCTGGGAGGGAAACAGTCAAATGTATAATTATTGTTTTGAGAGATGATATTTTTCTCCTTGTAAATCAACTCTCTGTTATGTATTATTATATTTGTTATTTTTAATTTATAATGTAAGCATCTGAGTGTATTCCTCTTTGTTGGATTTTGTGCTCGTGTCCGGATGAGACTTATAAGTGATCTCAAGCTAAGTACATCGGTGGTAAGCTCTTAGAATCTACATCTGACCTCTATTTGTTCCCAGTTCGCCTTTGTCTTACTTTCACTTGGGTGCTTTAATTGTAATTCTAGAACTTTTTACGATCCCATTTTCTTCCTTTTTACTGGCGCTGATATAACCTAAATGTGTTTCAAGCGCCGTAAAACCCTCAAAAAAAAAAAAAACAAAAACAAAAACAAAAAAAAACAACGATATGCTCTTACTGTGAGCAGTATCTCCGCCAGCCTGCGCTGTGTTATGACCAAACATTATAGCAAGCGCTCTTCAAAGTAAACATACACACACACATACACACACACACACACACACACACACACACATATTCGTTTCTTCTTTTTAGCTCCCAACTTTCCCTCCCGCCTTCTTGTCTTCGTTCTTCCTTCTTCTTCATTTCTATTCAAGAAACAAAGAGTATGGGCCTCAATATCGAAAATACATGCACTTTCGTATTGTTTTTTTTTTTTTTTTTTTTACTTTGGATTATTTCTTCATAATATCAATAGCATTAGAAGATAATGCAGATATATTATTAATGAGCCTTTAAAGCATATTTTCGGGAGTTGAGCCTGAGTTAGAAGGAAAGCACGCTGCACTGACACTGACAGACAAACGTTCTGTTCAAAGGGTGGGAAGTAATTTACTGGCGTGTCTTGATAGCTCTAGAATTAGAAATGGGGACAAATTCCCGCTCCAGGTTGACTCGAATTTTAGGGTCTTGGTTCGAATCCCTATGGATTCAAATTAAATGAAAATTGTGTAAGGCATGGAAAGGTGTTTATGTAACAAAGCCAGACAAAGCAGAGAGAGAAAAAACTCGCCTTCTTAGATTTAAAAAAAATGACCATTTATATAGCGCAATATTCACTAAATGTACTCAAAGAGCTTTACAAAGCTTTCAATGACCAACAGCAACAGTAACATGTAGAACGAGACATGACGCCTGTCAGGCGAAATTACATTTTTTCCGGACAGAGACAACGCTGTTAACGGCCAGGTACTCATTTTACACCTGAGTACGGTGAGAGAATGTGAGTAAAGTGCCTTTTCCAAGGACTCAACTATGCGCCGAGCGAGGCTCAAACTCAGGACCTTCCGATCCGAAAGCGAGTGTCATGCCACAAGACCCTATAGCCGCACAATAGATAGACATGAATGGAGATTTTCTTTTCCTTCCGTTTTAGATTATGTCAAACAATTACACTTATAAGTGACCTATCGGTTCAATAGGGTATCCTGTTGTGTTAATAACGATGCAAAAAATGATTTAAAGTCAATATGAATAAAAATGGTAGATTTTAGCTTTTGCTATTTAAAAAAAACGATGTCCATTGTCCCAAATGGAACATATAAACTTCTCCCATTTGTTGATTATTTTGTTCACTGTGAATTCAATCTCTAGCAATTAAATCAAGCATGACGAAAACTGTTTTGAGGCGACGGGTCACATATAAGGCATACAGGAATGTCAATGCATTTTGTGGATTTGTTTATTGTCAATCCTTTTATTTTTCCTCTATTTAGGACACATATAGTCTTCACTTCAAGCATATTTATTCATGACAAAATAAATGCTAATGATGATGATGATGATGATGACGACGACGACGATGACGACGACGACGATGATGATGATGATGATGATGATGATGATGATGATGATGATGATGATGATGATGATGATGATGATTATGATGACGACCATATTATTGATGACATTGATGATGATGATGATGATGATGATGATGATGATGATGATGATGATGATGATGATGAGGGGGAGGCGGATGTTAATAATCATGATGAGAATGATACAATGTCTCTTTTAATGAAAATGTCTTTGCTGTGGAATGCCAAACGTTGACCTGATCAATGAGAATGTTCTAACGTTACTGGCCAATGGTTAGACCAAATCAACATTTATTCTTGTCATTATATCAGCATTAAGTAGTCGTAATGGTAATGATGTTGATGTGGTGGCTGTTGTAGTAGTAGTGGTAGTGATGAAGATGTGGTGATGGTGGTTGTAGCAGTGGTAGTGATGATGATTTGATGGTTGTGGTGGTTGTAGTAGTGGTGATGGTGATGATGATGTGGTGGTGGTGGTTGTTGTAGTAGTGGTAGTGGTAGTAATGATGTGTTGGTGGTGATGATAGTAGTAGTGGTTGTGATGATGATGTGATGGTGATGGTTGTTGTAATAGTAGTGGTAATGATGATGTGGTTGTGGTTGTAGTAGTAGTAGTAGTAATAATAATAATGATAATAATAATAATAATAATAATAATAATAATAGTAGTAGTAGTAGTAGTAGTAGTAGTAGTAGTAGTAGTAGTAGTAGTAGTAGTAGTAGTGGTGATGATGACATGTGGTGGTGGTTGTTGTATAAGTAGTAGTAGTGCTGGAGATGATGGGGGACGTTGGATGTAGAAATGGTATTGATAATATGGTAGTGATGATGCTGTGGATGTGGATGTAGTAATCGTGTTAGTGATGATGATGTGGTGGTGGTTGTTGGTGTAGTAATGTTTATAGTGATAATGATGTTGTTATGGTGGTTGCAGTAGATATGGTAATGATGGTGATGTGGTGTGATGGTTGTGGTTGTAATAGTACTATTGGTGACGATGACGTGGTAGTGGTGATTGTAGTAGTGGCAGTGATGATGATGTGGCGGTAGAGATTAAGTGTGATACAGACCAGTGATCCAACACGTGTGTAAATTTGTAAAACTTCAACGACACACCATGTAGTACAAAGAAGACTTACGACTTGTGATCACTGAATTCATTGTTATTTCTATTTGAACGGTGGGCTGGGTCGATAAAATTGTTTATATATTATGATGACATCTTGGCTTATTCAACGGTGGCTGGGTCGATAAATTTGTTTTGATACATAATATTGTGATATTTGGGCTTGCTTGGTGTAAACTGAGAAAAAACATTATTTTGCCCTGTTCAAATACAGATATATCAAAACAACCAACGCCCAAACATTTTAAACCTTAAACTTGATCAATATAGTGAAATCCTGATATTAGAGTTGACTTTAAGAGTAATGACTTTTTGCGGATTTTATCGTATCATTTAGTCTAAAGTTTCTTTTACTGGTTTTTTGTTGGTATTTTTTTTTTTGGTTGTTGTTTTGTTTTAAGTTTTTTTTTTTTTGTTTTTTTTAAATTATGGTCTTTGTACATCATTAAGCATTACGATCAGTCACTAGTCGTCCGCCAGGTGTCTTTTTTGGGGGATTTTAAAGGGTGAAATATGCGGCAAAGACATTTTTTCTTAATTTTTTTTTCTAAAAAAAAAAAAAGACGAATTATGCGGCAAAGACATGCGGAAGACAAAGTTATGCGGCGGCATATATGCGGATGCCGTGGCATTTTCTTGGAGGGACAGAATTATTTATTCAGCGTAGTGACAATCAGTACGGGAATGTACACATTGATATTAAAGGTAATAGAAGGCCAGGGAAGTGTATTGTGTGTGTGTGTGTGGGGGGGGGGGGGGGGGGGGGCTGGATGTGCGTGTTTATTGGGTTTTTATTTCTACGCAACTATGCAAAGAAACTTTTAAAAATGTAATATATGCATTGGAAAGTGAAATACGCGGCCGCATGATTCGCATTTTTCTGGAGGGCCAGATTAATGTTTAATTATCTATTCCGATATTTGACTCGAATCATTTTGGATATAACAGCATGTTTATCCCCATATTATTACGAATATGATTAGAAACGGGTACTAACCACCGCCGAATACACAGTAATGTGGCTAGTTATCAACAGGACGGGTTAAATCGTGATCTTTTATTCTTATTGCCCGAATCATCTCTATTTTTTAGACTATCGTCATTGATAAGCGCCAGCCAACAATGTTAAGATGGTTAAAATGTTAATAATTAAAAACAAAAAAGGGGAAAAAAACATTTCTCTATTTTCTGTAGCCCTCTTACGATTAGGAATATCATGAAAACGATACTGGACAAGACCACCAATTGTAAGCGTCAACATTACTATGATGGATTAAATGATAATAATAAGGAAACCTGTCCAAACCTTCCATCTGATTTTTTTTTGACAACACCGATAATGTTAAGCGTCAAGAGAACTAATCATGCTTATCCTCTAAAGCCCCACCGATCATAAGTGTCATAAAAACTATGACGGTTAAAAGAATAATAAATAAGCTAATAGAGACAAAGAAGACAGCGTCAAACGTTTCTGATACGATTGGCCAAGTGATGCGCTCTTCTTCCTCCACCTCGCTTGGTTTTTCAGAGACAAGTATTTTGATTTTGCCATTGGACATCACGCTAGGAGATATTTTACCCGTCTTCAGCCGTGATACGACACTAGTCGTTGTAGCACTGATTTCTCGCCTCTTGTCCAAAAGGTCCAAATCGTTGTCATCGTTATCGTCTTTAAATGGGTTTGACTTGAGGTGCATCAATGATCTTAGCTTCCTGTGAACAAATAGTACAACACATTCAGGGGCGTGGCTATATTGGTTGATTTGGTGCCTGGCACCGCTTCCATCTTTTAAAAATGGATTACAGCATTTTCAAAAATAATAAAACTGAGGAATGCTATCTACCCCCTCTTACATAAGTAAGTCTTACATGAGTATATCTTTTCTTTAAGTTTTTTAACTTTCTTTTGTATTTACAAATATAGCATGTGTAAGTCATTTTCTTCTGATTCTGGCACCACCTCATACTGTAAGCATGCCACGCCACTGCAACACATACATATACATTATGATATTTGGGGCGCTCTTGGCTCTCCTCTATATTCAAATTGTAATATCATTTGTCAGGATTACTTGGCCACTTGAAGCACTTTAAGTAATTCATTAGATTATATTTCTCCGAACCTTTTTTGTACACGTCAAAATGAAATAGATTTTTTTTTTAATCGATAGAAGATAAAGTAAACTTTTGATTGGGGCATGATTTAATCCTCTAATTATATTGACGAAATTCGTCCAAATTGATGACTATTAAAATTAACTGAACGATTAAATGTCTATTCCTGACATCCAGGTTTGACCATTCTCTGATTGGAGTCGCCATCTTCAAAACAATGGCGATCAATATTGAGATTTTTTAAAATGGTGGTGATGAAAATTCGCAGCAAGGAAAAAAACTAAATTTCCGGTGTTTCTAAAAAATGTTTTGTGGTTTAAAAAAGTATGCCATTTCCCATTTTCTTTTTGGACAGCCCTCGTATGTGAGAGAATTTGTTTTTTTAAATTACCACCCAATTGACCGTCAAGATAGTAAAGAGCTGAGTGATATCAGCTTCATTTGATCAATACGTTCTGACTAATATCTGTCCCGTTAAGTCTTACCGTGTTATGACTGTCATTCTCCTTCCAACGTTTTCTACCTCAGAAGTGTGATGCCAATGTAGAATTAGAATGGATAAGACAACGGCGATGGCTGTGACGCCAAGGAGTAGGGTCATATAAACGGAGAGTATTGAAATCTGAAGATATAATAAAAAATAAATTATGATGCATTAAATATATAATATATAAATCCATACCGAGTTTATATTGTGAATATCAACGATTTTGATTAACGCGCTCTCGCACTTTACACTAATATATCTCTTTATCGACACGTGCATTTGACCTGAATAGATTGTCGCAAGAAAAAGAAAAAGACTAAATAAAATAAAATAAATTAATTGATTAATAAACAAATGAAAGAATAAATAAATAAATAATAACCGGGTTACCATATAGCACAATATCCATTCACTTTTTGCACATTTGATACCCAAACGCAATGATGGGCTTGTTTTCAATTTAGTGTAGGCTATATGAATGAGACCACAACTACTTGTGATATTAAACTTGCAGATAAGTACGAGTGCACGCAGTTTCTATAATCAAATTCTGACAATGAGCACAACATTGGCATTTTAGAATTAGATATTGCTTTACCTGTAGAGAAGTCTGGGGCATACTTTCTGATATGATTGTCAGATACACAGCATAGGACAACAGGACGGTCATACTCATGCCCACTTTTTCTCCTGCTTCAGACGGCAGGTAAAAGACTGCGGATGCCGTCAACGATAAGAATAGAATAGGGATGATCATGTTCATGACGTAGAAGGTTCTCAATCGTCTCAACTTGAAGCTGTACGCTAACTTCGTGAAACTATCTGCATGTAAACGTATGAAAAGCAAAACATAATTTATTTTTTTAAATAGCGAATTATATGAACACGTGATCAATCAACTTAAATTGGTATTAAGTTGGGGTAAACAGCTTCTAAAAATTGAATTTTTAGCTCAACTTGTAAAACTTGAGTTAAACTAAAAGCATTCAATGAGAAGGACGAATACTGTTCTTAATAACCATAGAACTTAAACTTGCTCATTCTCATTATTTTGACTTTAAACTTGATTTTCAATAATTTGAGTTTTACATCTTAATTCCAAAATGACGCAGCTCGTCACACATTTATTCAGAATGATTCCTCATCATTATATATAGATAGATACACATTTGTTCAACAATCATCATTTTCATCCCGAATCGGTTTTACAAAAATTGGATTTCTGAAGAAATTTTTCACAATCTTTTTTAACTCGTAAGTGGAGTTTTAAAAAGTATATCATGAATTTAATTAGAAAGTCCAATTCTTGATCCATACTTATCACTGTATCAAATGCTTGTTTTTGTTAAGTTTTGACAATTCTTCAATGTTTTATTTCCATCTGTCCAAGTTGATCCTCACACAATATGTAATTTGAAATTGCCTTTCATGTTTTAGAAACATATGCTTTTATGGGTAAGTTCATTTCCTAACCATGCTCATAGTCCCAAGAGGTTGGTCGACATAATTTAGTCTGGGCTTTTCAACCTTGATGCGTCTCTCTTGATGATCTTACCATGCGCTGAAGCTCATAATGGCATAGCGCCTGTGATCATTAAGAGCACATTGAATTAATATAAGAGGGGTGGAAACAAAAAGAGAAGGCAACCACGTTGTGATGCGAAAGAAACATCATCAATAGACAATTATACCACCGCTTTTCATTGTGTTCAGATCTCTTTTACTTCTAATACATTGAACTAAGATTACCTTTAACTTTTCAAATAAAAACCTGAGATCTAAAAAATTCAGGGGCTCAAATCTGGTTGATCATGAGTGAAATTTGCAAGGTCAGTAGACTATTGCATTATGAGTTGACAAAACGCCCATCTTCAAATTAAATTTTACTTCAAAAATCAATAAACAGGTCATAAACCTGTGAAACATTATTCTTAAACTTGATACTTCAGGGAGTTTAATGGCTTAAATTAGGTAATGAAGTATACTAACTCTCATCTGGAATAGCCTCTAACGAGGACGCAACTAGCTCCCATGTCCCACTGGGGCTGAATCTTTCTCTGACAATATCTGTTATATTTGGTTCTAAATCTAGATCCACTTGGTCGCTGGTTGAAACCCATGTGCTGACAATAACACTGCAACACAGAAAATATAACACTATAAAATGAAACACCACCTGTTCATAGTTCTACATGGACGAAATCCAAAACATTTGTCTTTTTCAGTTAAATTGAAATTCACTTTAAAAAAAACAAAAACAACCACCTTTACATCTTCGATGTAACGGTCATTTAAAAAAAAAACAATCAACAAAGAGTTGAGTAACATCAATTTCATTTATTTTCTTATTTATAACAACCAGCTATATTTGTCCGAGCACGGGGTGTCATTTATACCGTGTCTATCTATCTCTCTATTTTTCTATCTACACTGTATCTATCTATCTATCTATCTATCTCTCTTTATATATATATATATATATATATATATATATATATATATATATATATATATATATATATATATCAAGACAATATAGGATGCCATGATTGATGTTAACTATGAATGACAGATTGATGGTTTCTTCAACGCAAATGCGATACGACAGACAAAGGACATCCTGGATTTATTTGGTGACGCACATTAAAGAGTTGCACCAAGCACTTTACCAAATTTACACCATCATCACCTACATGCCACTCGCTTTTTTTTCTATTACCTGATTAAAAGAAAGATACAAACAAAGCAATGCTCCAGCAATTCGAGAGAAATTTCGAATCACAAAACAAAGAGATGGCAAAACCATTCATCTGGATTTTGAAAAGGCTGCCCACGAGGCTGTCAAAGACGTCTAGCTGCATGTACTCTCAGAGGATGCCTTTTTCACCTCAAGCAAAGTTGGTGGTGCAAAATTCAAGAATTTGACCTTTCAACAAATTTACAAGGAAAATAAATAAGCCGCTGGGCAGTATTTGAAGTTGACATTTGGCCTTCCGTTCCTGGACTGTTTGGAAGTTAGTGACGGCTCTACCTTTTACATGATTTGTGGGCTTCAGATCACGATGGAAAACCAAGTACAAAGAATACCTGACAAGGACATACATCACACGTGTTCCCTCCTCATCTTTGGGCCAGCACAGATTGCAGGGAAACAAATGGATGTAAATCGTTCCATAAACACCTGAACAGTCTGTTCTATGCTGCACCCCCACCAATATTTGAACTAATTGAATGACTGCAAGATATCATGGAAGAAAGCAAATTTAACTGCACTCAAACAACTCAAGAAATTCAAATTATAAAGATGAAAAAATAAAAGAATGGATATTATCACTTCAAGAGTCCTTCACGACCGGATCGATTACAAGATTTCAATACATTCAGTAGGCCGTAACATTTCACTGCCAACAATAACTCTGTAAATAAAATTGCCGATGCTGGAATTCACCAATGATTTTACCGGCGATTTTACATTTTATCAGCATTCATCTTTAGAACATCAAATATTTCTAAGGCGGCCTCAAAGCATGAGACATTCCCAAGCCTGTGAGAACGCAGAGGGGAAGTGTTTAAGTTTTTTATCAAAAATATTCAGAGTGCCTCAAGTATCTATCATTTCGATATCGACAGCATATTAAAATGGTGAAATAATCGAAATGATTATGGATATTAAATTGGGGGGGGGGGGGGGGGCTCTAATTATCACATGGCGACATTCTTTGGTCAAAAACAGTGTTTTTAAAGTCATATGGCGGCTTTCTTTGATCTAAAGTATTATTCCAAATGACATTCACCCAACCAGTGTGTCATAGACGCTATGCATGTCTGTAATTTACTCACACCAAACATATAAAACGTTCCAGCCAACAAGAATACGTGTCTTTAAAACGTTTTTATATTACTATTCAAACATTTATTTAGTGAGAAGTGATCATACAAAGGTGTTCTAAAAACAATAACAAAGAAACTCTGTGTGTTGTTTCACTTTGCTGATAGAAAGCTGAAAGACATTTTAATTCCGAGATAAAACTTTCGCGTTCGGTTCCTCTTCGTTTCGGCAACTGAAAACA
>NC_088361.1:24571981-24639481 GCF_034508935.2 Berghia stephanieae | reverse complement strand
AAGGATTGCATTCAAACAGCAATTATACAAGCTTATTGCCACGATCTGACCGCTTAACGATGCCTACATCACATTACAGACAATATCCATCACTGCCTATAACCAGGTATTCATTCACAAATGAGTCGAATTGGGTAAGTAATATGTGTTAAGTGTCTTGCCCAAGGGACCAGAATGAATTTTTCACAATCACTGTCCCCGATAACGCTCAACATCGCTTGACTTTTTGATTAGAAGAGACTGAGCCATCTAGCCACACAAATAAATGTTACAGTGAATGACATAATCAGTCGGAAAAGGTTGAACTGAGATATTGCCAAGTTTAGTTATATATATAATATATATATATATATATATATATATATATATATATATATATATATATGTGTGTGTGTGTGTGTGTGTGTGATTTAATCTATATATATATATATATATATATATATATATAGTATGCGCTCGGCTAAGAAGCTCACAACATTGCCATCCGGAAGTATAACAGACCAACACAAAACTATGTGTAACCATGAACTTTTATAGTCTAGTTAATCCAATTTAGTGAGAATTACTCAAAAACGTGGATGGCAATAAAAACAATAACAAAGACCCGAGTGACGTCAACTTCGTTCTATCTATATATTGTCTGTTTTCACAGGGTAGAAATGGACTTCAGGCGTCTGTTGAATTTTGATTTTATTCCTCTTTTCCTCCACCTCTTCCTTCCTTTAATAAATGATGTGTCAACAGCGGGTGGTGGGGGTGACACAGGTTGGAGGGATCGGAGAATCTCTGGTGTATATATTAACGATACGTTTTGGGCAGCAACATCACAGGCTTAAACACAATTAATGGTTATAATTATTCTAATAATTATAAAAATCAGGAACTAAATATATTTCACATCCATTCTGAATAGAATAAAAATTAGGCGTAAACTCCGACGATCGAATGATAAATGAATAAAAAGTAATGTGTAGAAAATTAGTAAACATTCACAACACATCTGTTGTCGCCGGAAGACAGCGCCAAATAGTATTTTGACGCTCGCCTTCGGATGGGATTGTCCTTGGTTCGAGTTCCGCTCTGGGCGGCCATAGTCCTTTGAAAAGGCTCTGTACTTGCATTCTCTTACCGTAGTCAGGTGTAAGATGAGTATCCGGCTGTTAACAGCGTTGTTTTTGCAACATCGCCTACCAGGCGAAATGTCTCATCCATCATGTTAAGTAGGAGCTAGGACCCCCTTGTAAAGCGCTTTGAACACGTTTAGTGGATTTTACGCTTTTAAAAAGCGCTCAAGTTTTAATAGATGCCGCATGCACTTCATGGCTTGGTGATGATAAAGTAAATCATTCCGATATAACACGGAATGACAATTTGTGAAATATTTTTGGATAAAAATATCGCTGTTCAACAAGAACATTCGACACCTATTATAGGAAATCTGGTACAAAAAGTACGCCTAACAGGCAAATTACACCGTATGAAGTAGACATAAATAGGGGATAATGCATTGTTGCGCACTAACCATGGCAACTATGTTGAAATATTCCTTATAAATGTTATAAATGTTATAAATTATATATTGTGTCCAAAAAATAACCCCAACAAAACAACATTGGTATTCGTATTTTCGTTATTGTTATCATATGTTACCTTTTACAGTATTTACCTGATTTTTCTCATCCAGATTCTGTATACTCAACAACCAAAAGCGAATATGAACCACTGTGGTACTATCATCGTTTGTCGGTCTTACTTCTCTTTTGTAGCTGTCAAATAAATCACTCATGAGGTTGTAGTAATCGTCTTGTGAAGACATCACATTGTTGAAAGTCAGAGACAAGAAGACCACGCTTGTCAGGAGCCAAAACACAAGACCATTGCATCCAGTAGCCATTCTTGTCTAATGGTTTCTAATAATAATAATAATAATAATAATAATAATAATAATAATAATAATAATATGATAATGATAATAATAATAATAATAATAATAATAATAATAATAATAATAATAATAATAATAATAATAATAATAATAATAATAAACTTATGCTTGAACACCTGGATTCGAGTTCCGCTCTCAACGGCGCATTATTGAATCCTTGGAAATGGCTCTTTGGTCACAAACTCTCACCATACTCGGGTGTAATATGAATACCCGACCGTTCACAGCGTAATATTGCTCAGCATGCATCATTTGATGCTGTTGGCTAGTGACCCCTGTAAAGCGCTTTGAGCTGGATTTGTCGATATTGCCCTATATTAACGTTCATTGTTATTGTTATCATAATTTAACTTTTTAATTCTTTAATGGTTATAGTTAAACACCGTTTTTAATGCGTGATCAGTCGATATCCCCCTACTTTTTCAGCAGATGATGATTTTCCGAGGGGTTTTTTCCCCAGCGTCCTGGGAGATGATGACATTTTAAGACAGGACTTAAAAAGTTGAAACATGTAAATGTCAAGCAAATGACATCGAATTAAGATCAACTTCTGTTGATGATGAGTGGTAAGACATTTGTTGAGAAATATCGAATGTTTATCGAGTTGGCTTTACACACACGACTGAATGAGGGAATATATGAATGGATAGATTGACTTAAATGTATAAATTAGAAATTATCTGATTTTCTGATACCTGATGAAGGTGACAAATATTTTTTTTTCAATTTTTTTTAACCATCGGTGGGGGGGGGGGGGGGGGGGGGGGGGGGGGGGTTCTGTTGGCAATACTGGAATCAATTTGGAAAATAATTTTAAACATTTGTATGACATCTTTCCTATTATTTTCGATATCTTTAAACACGTTTTTTTTTTTTGTTTTTTTTTTGTTTTTTGTTTTTTAGATACAAGGAGGTGTCAATTAGGCTCGACGCTATGTCTAAATGAAAAATGTGTCAAACATTTTGAGTTCCTCCTTACTTTTAATCTGTTGTTTTCAAATGCTATTGAACGTCTATTAAAATGTATACCGCAAAATTTAACTATCGTAGATAGATAGATCCACAGCACTATTGACAATTTCTCTTCTTCTGCAAAATATTAAGAATATTGTCACGAATACTAGATCTACAATTTGTTATTGATATCTGATTTACGATTTATAGACATAGATGTTCTCTCTCTCTCTCTCTCTCTCTCTCTCTCTCTCTCTCTCTCTCTCTCTCTCTATCTATCTATCTATCTATCTATCTCTCTCTGTGTGTGTGTGTGTGTGTGTGTGTGTGTCTGTCTCTCTCTCTCTGTCTGTCTCTCTCTGTCTGTCTCTCTCTCTCTCTCTCTCTCTCTCTCTCTCTCTCTCTCTATCCATCTATCTTTCTTTCTATGTTTCCTTGTTTCCTTCTTTCTTTCTTTCTTTCTTTCTCTCTCTCCCTTTACTACCTTTTGACACATTGGAACGATTTCCCCTTGAAGAATAACCAATCTTTGTGTTTAGAATCTCTCTGTTCTGGATACTATTGTGAAGACATAATATAATAATTCTAATATTATGTCTTGAATCATGAGTCGTATAAATGTATTAAAACGCATTCATAGCATGTCTACCAGCAAAATCGTTAGGCCCTCCAGTTTATAAGCACTTATAACAATATTTTGACACACAGGTGCGTAAAATTTTTGTTTCTTTCTTTTTCTTTCCATAATTTGCTAGTTGTTGCCATGTCAAGCAAGGACATTGAAATATTCGGATAATCCAGCCAGTAAATACGTTGTTTTTTACATGTAGTGATACAATACTGAAAAGTTGTATATGAAACAGTGCCGGGCTAGACAGAAAGGAAAAATACAAAGAACGAGGACGAAAATGTTTGAATCGCTCCATTTTTATTTTGAAAATATCAAAGTAACAATTTAGGGAGGAGGTACTGGTGAAAATAAAGATATGAATATCTGTGAATGAAACAGTGACCTACACATTTAAAAATCAGCCAGTCTCGGCTGAGATCGAACCTCGGACCTCCTAAATACCGGCCAGCTGAACCCTCGTTCATAACACAAATATTGAGCACGAGAGGACTATGTCGACGAGTAGTATTACGATTTGATCACTATGACATGGTAAATTCATGCCGTCACAATACTTTTTCTAGATAATTTATCTCTAAATGTCTTCTAAAAATGCCAAGATGACTGTTGGGATATTCGGGTTTTTTTTTTTAATTATTTTTTCATTATAATTAAATGTGCTTTTTTGTCACTAGATGCAAAACAAATATAAGACAAAACTGGTTCGGTATTCGTATTTTCCAGAAATGGAACAATTTGAAATTTGAAACAAAAAATGCAAAATCTATGGAATATTTCACGGTGTCAGTAGACAGGGAATTATATGATGAAAGGTTTATTTATGACGAATGATTCTTGTTTGCACTGCTGTTGACATGCCTTTCAATCATGTATGTAAATATCATGCACTGTTGCCTTATTATGGTTATCTTCTTTATGTATGGATGTATGAGTGTATGTGTGTGTGTATGTGTGTATGTGTGTGTGTGTGTGTGTGTGCGCGCGCGCTTTGCATGTCAATGTTAAAGATATATGTTTGTACATCACACATACATGAGTACATTTAAGTTGATATACTGTCTTTACCATGTGTATCATTATTGTAATCTTTCAATCAATTTAATATTAAGGGCACTCAAGGGATTTTATCCTATTTCGCCCTATACCATATGTTATGTAATGTTATATGCTTCCTGCTTTTATAATATATACTGAATTAAAAAAGCAATATTACTTAAAACCACTATATAATACAAAATATTAATACACATAAATCAACAGAGAAATTATTATATTCATACTATTACCATCAAAAGAAAAAGTTTAGTAAACTACCTGTTTATTGGCAAACAAATCCAATCAAACAGCAATTCAGAGTGAAGTGTGAAACAACCCAACCTCCACAGGCTTAAAACTGGAACTGTGTAACATTAGTAAATGCGATTAGCAATCAATGGCATTGGGCAACAACCCATTGTTCGGGCCACAAGTGACCGTACATTGGTCAGGGACAAAAAGACCTTTGTGAGGACTCTGATTTCATAATCAGTAACTAAGATCACGTCACCGCAACAAAAAAAAAAAAGAAAACAAAGGAACGCTCAATCAGTTAACAATTCCAATATGTCCATGTGGGTTAAAACCCTTGGTGAGTTCCTATTTTTTTTTTAAACAAAGTTACGTAAGTTCTAAACGTAACAATTCACTATTTCAAAATCGGGTCATTTCTTTGATACATCGCGTCGATGTTTCCTCAGAGGTCGATCAATGACATTTCAAACCTTTAAAAACTTAGATTTTTTTCTTTCAGTGTCATTTATTTATTGTTATTTATTTTTTCGTTTGTAAGCATCTAATCTCGATCATCATCATCATCATCATCATCATCATCATCATCATCATCATCGTCGTCGTCGTCGTCGTCGTCGTCGTCGTAATCGTCATTAACAACCACAACAACAATCTCAAAATACAAATATTTCGCATTTCTTCAGTTCCACCATGTTCATTATGCTTTATGACGCTACATTTCATTCCCAGCTAGGCGACATAGAACCAAGTTTCCATTTTATGCACTACAAGTTTCTTGTTGGTCGCAGTATTCAATGTTTCTCGTGCGATATAATATGATTTCTTAAAGTCGATATAATTCATACTTGAGTCTAGTTAGGTAGGGTGTGTAAAGTGCAATAACCAAGCCAATGAGTAAATACCACAGAAAATGTGTTGCAATCATTGTCAGATCCAAGTGTCTGAATATTGGCGAAGCACAACATCGTTTTACTAGGTTACAAGACGAAACACATTTACTTCCACCCCTACTTCTACTACTACTACTACTACTACTACTACTACTACTACTACTACTACTACTACTACTACTACTACTACTACTACTGCTTCTTCTACGACTACTACTACTACTACTACTACTACTACCACTACTACTACTACTACTACAACTACTACTACTACTACTACTACTACTACTACTACTACTACTACTACCACAACTACTACTACTACTACTACTACTACTACTACTACTACTACTACTGCTACTACTACTACTTACTACTACTAATACTAATACTACTACGACCACCAAATATATCACCACACCCCACTATCACCACCACCCCCACTACCATGACCATTCACCACCATTACCAACGGCAAAAAAAAGGATTGAAAGAAAGAGGAATATAGCAGCAGCAGCAGCAGCACAGGAGGAGGAGGAGGAGGAGGAGGAGAAGGAGGAGCAGCAGCAACAACAAGACAATAAAATGGGAAAAAATGTGAGGAAAATTATTAACCAGTTAATTACCGTACTATGGGAAGACACGCATTTAAAAATCGGCTAGTAAAACGTCCTTCAACTATCGGTCGATTTAAATTACCCTCATGTTGGAACAAATCTCCCAAACCTGGGGCCTCGCAAACCTGGGATCTCGCGAGGTTCCAGGTTTGAGAGTTTTTGCCAAGAAGAGGGTCGTTTTAATCGATCGATATTTGAGGGACTAGTTATCATGTCAAATTTTAAAATACCTGTCATTTTATTGTACGGCAGTTAACTATCTAGTTAATGAAGCCATGATACAAATGACGTCACTTTCCAAAGACATCTTTTACGCAATGCAAGGTACACGATTGAACTGCCTTATCTGAAACTCAAGCAATGTTACAAGTTCTCCGTTTTTCACAGGTACGGATAATTTGTTTTGTAATTAATAATAAAGAGTAGAAAACTGATGAAGAAGCATTTTTTTTTTGTTTCTTTGTTTTGTTTTGTTTTTTTGTGCGGCTATGTGGTCTAGTGGTATGACACTCGCTTTCGGATCGGAAGGGTCCTTTTTTTTTGTGCAGCTATGTGGTCTAGTGGTATGACACTCGCTTTCGAATCGGAAGGTCCTAGGTTCGAGCCTCGCGCTCGGCGTATAGTTGAGTCCTTGGAAAAGGCTCTTTACTCACATTCTCTCACCGTAATCAGGTGTAAAATGAGTACCTGGTCGTTAACAGCGTTGTCTTTGTCCGAAAAATTGTAATATCGC
This sequence comes from Berghia stephanieae, assembly GCF_034508935.2. Taxonomy (NCBI): domain Eukaryota; kingdom Metazoa; phylum Mollusca; class Gastropoda; order Nudibranchia; family Aeolidiidae; genus Berghia; species Berghia stephanieae. Next base: position 24,632,421 of record NC_088361.1, on the reverse strand, counting down.
CTAACAGGCGTTATGTCCCGTCCTACATGTTAAATGTTGCTGTTGACCAGGGACCCCTTGTAAAGCGCTTTGAGCACGTTAAGTGGATATTGCCCTATATAAAAGCTCAATGTTTTTTTTATTAGAGCAAGCTGTACTAAAAGGTTCTTAATTCGTACAATAAGAAAAAGACAAATGCAATTTTTATGGCACCTAAATCTACATAAATGTATTGAACATATTGCTCTCACAGGAAAAATAGAAGGTAAAAAGAATAAAGGGAGACCAAGAAAAACATATTCAAATAGTTTGAACAGCTGGGTGACAAAGAAAGAGAAGAGTAATATTAGTTTTCTGAGGTTATCTGATCAGAGAGATGAATGGCGTATCATGGTCACCGATGTTTGGCACAGAATTGGTACTTGAAGAAGAAGAAGAAGAAGAAGAAGAAGAAGAAGAAGAAGAAGAAGAAGAAGAAGAAAGTGATTTGTTCTGTCTTCAACTAAGGTATATCCAGTTATTAACCTTGTGATTAATTAATTTGTTTAACTCACTCCAGCCTAGAGAAGTTTGCTACTCTTCAAAATTGGAAAAAAATGTATTAAAATGAGTATGTGGATAGATAGTTTTATTCAACTACCATTAACATGTAAAAATTAAGAACATTCGCTTTGATACTACGCCTATAATTTGTCTCAGAAAAATGTAATAAAAAGGCATGGGGTAAGAGCAATGCTATCTTATATCTTTAAAGTTTTTTCCCAACTCATTTTCTGTATTTTCAAGTAAATCTTTCTTAAGAAAAATTGATAACTCATCAATATCCTGAAGCCTGTCTCTAAATTCACTTGTCGAATTTAATGTCTGACGAGATGGTGCTGTTTTTCGCAAACAAGAAGGGGGTATTGTATTTAGCCATTTATTTGGAGGAATAGCAGGTGAAGGATACCTTGATTTCCGTCTCATAGGAGCATCATGATTGGCACAGATACCCATATAGTCTGCAACATCACTCGAATCGATATTATTTGGCAGTGCACTAATCCATATTTGTCTCTCAATTGGATCCGAATGAAATTTATATATAGTTGTCTTTTCGCCATGTCTATAATTTGAAGTGCAATCAAAAACAACATTTTCGAGGCATTTTCGGTTATTATTGATAAAAAAATAATGATAAAATGTTTATTATTTGCTTAAAATGCATTGCCGAATCCATTGTACAGGGAAAATGAGCAATAAACAACGGCAATTCACAACTACAACAAAACTTAATGGTCACTCCATGAAAATGAACAACAGAATAAGGGCGATTCACAACTACAAGTGGTCAATATGTACAAGCAAGACTGAATTCTTAAAAGTGTGACATATGGCACTACTTGACCTAGGTGATGCTAAGTGTGTGTATGTGTGTGTGTGTGTGTGTGTGTGTGTGTATGCGCGTGCGTTTTAGTCTTAAAACTCTAGATAGCTTTGGTATGCGTACGAGCGTGTTTGAGTAATGTAATTAATGCCATCTCATGCAGGTAACCGAGGTAACTCAACTCTCGCCCCTTCCCCCAGTTCAAAAAAACCATGGGCCTTCCAGATTTTTTTGGCCACGGTCGCTCGAACTGCACGTCTCTAGAGTGCTATGGGTAAGAGTAACCTGGGTAAACAACGGATATAGTCGGTGTTAAGGTTGAGTGAGTTAATCAGGGTAGTCTCTCTTGTTTTTAACTTTCCATAAAGATCCAGTTCGATTATCACGAATATTCTACTTACTGCTTTCATTCCTACTAGATCATAACAATAACAATTGATTAATATCAATATTATAATCATATGTGTATTGATCGGGTTAGTCAATAATATGAGAATAAATGTGAACGACCTAGTTCCTGCCCTTGTATTAGTTCCGGAATTATTGGTTTAGAGCAAATCCGTTCACGCCCAAAACAGTCCAGTTAATTAAGGTAGACAATTTGACATTCTGTAATCGTAGATTACTGTCACTTATATCGCATAATGATCTGGATAAGTCAGCTATAGAAGGAACAAAATTGAGGTCACAAAACGAAATTGACGTCACAAAACGCATTGTTATTATTTTTAGCCAGGCATTTTATGAATAGTTCGCACTAAATAATATCAGACTATAAACGTTCAAGGTTACATAATATAACTATGTATATTGGTACGTTATATCCGGCTGGTGGATGTTGTGAGTATTTTCGATAAACGCACCAGCATCAATACACGAATCTAGTATGAAAACATCCGTTACCAGTTAACTGCGTGTACGTTTTTCATTGCCATTCTGCTATCTCCATTATTGTTTTGATCTCATTATTGTGACTGAGCGCTTTCTCCATTTCAAAATGTGACCCACCGCCTCAAGCTGGTATGATGTCGAGGTGATCTGAAAGTTAAAAATCGAAATCGAATCGATAGTATGGATATATATATATATATATATATATATATATATATATATATATATATATATAATTCCCCATATTCATCGCATAGGGGACATTTGTCTTTAGGGTCTATTCTAGAGGAAGGCTTGAATAACCCGGGCGTCAGCCGCGGTGCAGTGCCGCAAACAGAGCCATGGCTCAAAGCCACACTGCGCAGCGGGTATTTGAATTCGGTACCTCTCGAGTACGAAGCAAAGACCGCACCGCTGAGCCACGCTGCCCCTTGGGCTAAATGTTTATGCTCAATTGAAGTTTACGAATATGGATAATTTTTTAGCTGTAAGTAAACTATGATATCCTATAACTGATGATTTTAAAGTTATTACAAATTATGACATCTGTTTTGTGCGGTTATGTGGTCTAGTGGTATGGCTTCGGATCGGAAGGTCCTAGGTTCGAGCCTCGATCGGCGCATAGTTGAGTCCTTGGAAAAGGCACTTTACTGACATTCTCTCACCGTATTCAGGTGTAAAATGAGTCTCTGTCCGAAAAAACTGTAATATCGCCAAACAGGCGTCATGTCCCGTCTTAGACGTTAAGTGTTGCTGTTGGCCATACTTGCTTCATGCATTTTGTTTTAAGTAGCTTGTTACTATTCTTCAGAACGAGATAGAAGGGATTGTTATAATTATTATTTTTATTTTTATTATTATTATTATCATTATTATTATCATTATTATTATTATCATTATCATTATCATTATTATTATTATTATTATTATTATTATTATTATTATTATTATTATCATTATTACTATTATTATTATTATTATTATCATTATCATTATTATTATCATTATCATTATCATTATTATTATTATTATTATTATTATTATTATTATTATTATTCATTATTATTATTATTATTATTATTATTATTATTATTATTATTATTATTATGATACTACTACTACTAGTACCATTACTACTACTACTACTACTACTACTACTACTACTACTACTACTACTACTACTATACTACTACTACTACTGCTGCTGCTGCTACTACTACTACTACTACTACTACTACTACTACTACTACTACTTCTACTACTACTACTAATACTACTACAACGTATAATAATGATAATAATAATAATAATATTAATAATAATAATAATAATAATAATAATAATAATAATAATAATAATAATAATAATAATAATAATAATAATAATATTTGTGACTTTACAACTGACCTTATTCTTGTGTAACTTATACCACAGAGCCCTTCTATTAGCACTGTCAAAGGCTGGCTTTAAGTTTTTAAAAAAGGACAATATAAGAGCTTAGAGTTGTTTTTAAATAATTCTAATTGACCGTGTAAAATAAACATTATATCGGTTGTTCCTCTTTGTTTTCTAAACCCTTAACTGATTTTCTGAAATGATAAGAAGTATGAAATATTATTTAGTTTTGCGCTCTTTAAGACATCGTACTTAATCTCTAGCGTCGTTCGTGAGGTTGCATCGAGATATTTAAAACTATAAACTTCTTTGATAGTTTCCCTTTGCTTGTGAGGCGAAAAGATAGATCTGGATTTTGTTTGTTAACGACCTTGCACTCGGTTTTCTTGATATTCAGCAAAAGTTTCTTCTTTTCGATACCAACTACTAGTTTGTAAAGCATGATCTGAAGGTTTTCTGATATGTAAGCCATAAGAACTGCATCGTCCGCATACCTCCGGTTCGTCAAAAACTCACCTCCCACACAGATGCCTGGTATTCTTCAATTTCACGGAAGATGATTTCTGTGTACATGTCGTTGAAAAGATCTGGCGATAAAACACATTCTTTTTTAATATAAAAAATATGAGGTCTCATTGTCCAATCTTATACATGCTGTTTGGTTACAGTACAAAATTTTCATAAGGCGGGGGTCATAATGATCTATTTCTATGGATGTGAGTACTTCAAAAAGATATTTATGTTTAACCGAGTCGAAGGATTTTGAATAGTCCACTAAGCAGAGGTACGGGCCTTTTTTTTGCTTCTCAAAAGACCTTTATAGTATTGTTTTTAATGTTAAGATGGCGTAAACAGTACCTTTGTCTTTCACGAAGCCGAATTGATCCCTACCAATCTCTGTGAGAGACGCTAGAGATTTCATAGAAATAAAACAAAGAATTGTCATCGCTAAAAACACCTTCCACAATCTAAGACCAGTCATTGCTGCCACCAATATTAAATTAAACACGAAACTTATGGTAATCCAAACTTACGTTCTCTCGTCTCTCCTCTACGCGCGTGATACCTGGACTCTAGACAAGGAATGTCACAACCGTCTTCATGATCAAGTTCAAGTCGATAAGATGCAAAAGGCACACTGTGCCCATCACCGCAAATCTTATACACATAAATTATGTTACCTATCACCCCACATCCTGTCACTCAAGTCATTCAATCATTCCGGAGTTTTTGTATATGTAGATAACGAGTTGAAATGATGTTTATTATGTCATGTTGTAGTTTGTTCCATTCAAGTATTGTTCGAGGGAAAAAGCTGCATTTGTATGTGTTTGATGGAGATTGACATCACAGAGCATTTCCAGGATGGAAACTCATTTGCCACGTGTTTGACCACTGTATGTATCAGTGAGTCTAAATCTGACTTAATAATCTTTGCATCGTTGTGATCTTCTATCGTTCTGAATAATAGACTATTGTCTGGGAATAGTTTAAGATTTGTTTCATGAGATAGATTTTTGCCCAAGTCATTTATTTTAAAAAATGAGAAGCAAAAGGGTCTCTATACAGTTCCCTGCGGTACTCCAGATAGCACTCTGCACTTTTTCTTCTGTTTTTCCATCTTGAAGCCTAGACGCCTGGACGCTTTCGAAATATGGTTGTACAGAAAATTGCTAAACATCAAATGGTCAGACAGAATAACATATGAAGAAGTTTTGCTCAAAATAGGAAAACCCATTCGAATTGAGAAAACCATCAGAAAAAGGCAAATGGGCTTTCTTCGCCATATTAGGCGACGAGGGCACATTGAAAGCCTAACACTTAGTGGCTACATAGAAGGAAAAAGAGCCCGTGGTTGTCAGAGGCTGACGTTCCTGACCAGTTTGAGGCAGTCAACAGGCAACATCCCTACGAACTCAGAAGGTAGAGAATATATGGTCATTAATCCAAAGGAGAGAGTAAGACGCTCAGATAAGGCACACGCCACTAATTGTTTTGGCTATAAAACATATATTATATCATTTATTTGAAACTCTCGAATGCACAAGTTGGACATGCCAAAAGAATGTAAATAGAGTTAATTATACTACTATAGTCAGATTTTTTATTAATGGCGCGTGTTTTTCTGTTTTTTCTCAGCTGTCCCTCTATCAAAAGCTGTAAAAAATTGTGTCAACCTCTGAATCAATTTGTCTTAACTGAATATAGATTTTGGACCGTGTTGATGCCATATTAAAAAAGTTTTTTTTTCTTTAAGACCACTTTAAAACAGCTGACATAAAATATGAAATTTTACACTGTTAAATATGTAAGCAAGTTACGCACCACAAAGTATGAATGAATTCATCGTATTTCCAAAAAATATTGTGCTGACGTAGTGATTATGAGTTCACGTCATACTTATTTCCAAATAATAACAATTCGCTTTAAGTGTTATAAACATACCACTTATGTAGTTTGTATTAAATTTTGAAATTATTATTTATGGCATATTATCTACATCATGTCGCAATTACCAAAGGCTGATATGAAATCTCTCGATTTAAATCATTTGAAATAGCGATTCTATACTCAATCTTATCAAATTAACAAACACCATTTATATAACTTTGACAATTTTTTGTCTATTCATGACGTTTCCCCACAGGACCTTTAAAGGTTTTAAAAACATATTGGGCTCTTAAACAACACGATACGATACGGAATCTCTAGCGATTCCACTCTCGTAAAGCTGCGAAAAGAAGTCTCATTAAAGAGGACGGCTATGGTTTTGGAATTTCACAATCAACCATGAGAAGATCGTTATCGAAATACGACAGAGAGATCACCAGTGAGAACGACGTGACAGGAAAAGGATCATAGATAACTTTGATATGGATATCATCCAAAGATGTATGGAGCTGGATGAGCGTAAATATATATCCGAAAAAATATTGGACGTCAGGCCCATGGGTTCTGGACAGAGAATCATTGTTATTCTTGCAGGTGGTGATGACACTGGATATTTAAAAGGATGCCATGCCATTTTTTCTTCTCTGCATCATCTGGAATATTATTCTGGGGTCAATGCAAAGGTGTTTTAAGACTGACTACATATCGTTTGCTGCCCTCCATCAAAGCACCCAGCTGTATTGTATTGGACAACGCTACCATTCGTTGCCCCATGGTCACTTTAATGCTCCAACTTTGGCAAATATAAAAGCTGACATGATTCCATGGTTTCAATCAAACAGTACATATTCTGACCATATATCAAACGGCTAACTATACTCCTTAGTATTAAAAAAAAAAGAAATGAACCAGAAACAGCTTTCAAAGCAGACTGTCTAATCAGAGAGTTTTGACACAGGGTTGCGCGACTTCCCCCATATCACTGTGTGCACAATCCAATCGAGGTCATTGGGCCTGAGTAGAGGGAAAGATTGAGAGGAGGAACAACAAATTTCCTCTCACCGACGAGGCAATAAATGATAACAAAGAGTAGACTGAGAAAAAGTCTGCCTCAACCTTCGCAAACTAGAGGAAAATTACATTTCATTGGATGGAGTGTTACTCGGAATCTTTCTGTAGTCGTTTCATTTCTCCTTTTCATCATCCTCGTCATCAGACTGTGCTGACTGATGTGTCCAGTATTCTTGGTTATTGTTGTTGTTGTTATTGCTGAACACATATTTGCGGAGGCACTGTCTCATAATTAATGAATTTTTACTTTTGACCAGTCTACTTTAATGTTTGTTATCCTCTTTGGTAAAAACACAAGCTATTTCTCAAACTTTTGCAATCAAAATTATATTGGAGACGCGTTATGTTCACTTCCGTTTGTATTCACCAGTAATGTGTATTGATAGTTATAAAATGTAAATGTCTGATAGTTAATAAGTGCCATTCGTTGCTTCATATTCAAATACAGCACGTATATCTTTTAAGCTTCAATTAACCGAACACTCCAGTTTAACGAATTCCTTCAATATGGATATGCGGACAATTCATAATTTTGATAATGTTAATCTTCTAAGAGTTACGATTCTCACCTGTTATCGATTTTAATATAGTGTAATAATTGAAATCCTTTCCTATTGATTTAAAATTCATGAAAAAATATTTTTTATTAAGACAAATTGATTCAGAGATTCATACAAATTTTTGCAGCTATGCATTGGGGGGCAACTGAGAAAAAGAAGAAAAACACGCGCCACTTATTAAAAATCTGACTATAATATCGAATATGACACTATTTATGCATTAGGTATTTAATTCTCAATCTTATCAATTGAATACCATTTAGATAATTGATAAAATGTATCTATGCATAAAAGTTATACAGAGCATTTAAAGATTTTTAGTACCTATTAGCCCGTAAACGATACAATAACGATACGATAAAATTGCCAAGTCAAAGATGTTATATGCAGTTTGGCGAGAGAAGAAGGAATGTGACTGCAGGCTATTATGGTCTAGATTTAATGTTGTTAACATTTTGTGGATATTGCCTTTTATAAAACTCAAGTTTTTAAAGAATGTTTCATATCTACTGACACCTGCTGTCATAATTTGACATATCGTTTCAGAATTTGACACCTGTGATTGATTGCATGAACTGTAGCAATAATCAAATTCATGACATCAACCTTGACTGGCATGATAATTATGTTGCAAGAATATGAATTTCAGCGAATTTGACTTTCTTTTCTGACCTTGGTGCTTGGCTTAGAGATAACTAGGGCGTACCAGGGACCCTTTCCTTGCAATATCTTTCATGTTTGATTCACCCTGTATGTAACCAATCGTGTCAATCTGATTGAATGCCGAAATGAACCTAAATGATAAAGATGGGTAAAATAGAAACAATCGGAATGAGGTAACTCAAAAGACTTGAACGTGAAGGAGCAAAACTCAATCTCCTCTATGAAGGCATTTATTTCAAATCATGTTTTATAACTTATAAAGGTTAAAATCGGATGTCTATCAGAAAGCATATTTTAATTACACAGCTAAGAGTATGTGCGTGTAAGAATTGGTATTACGACATAGCATTGTTTTACTCCGCTGTTAATGTTAAAACTGTCAAATATTGGGCCTTCAATTTGTACGGTGACGTTAATGCCACTAAAATGAAGCGATGAGCTGCAGCAATAATGGAGAAACCTGAGACTGTCATAGTTTACAATCGCCATGAATAGCCCTTATCTCATAAGTGTGCCAAATGCTTTGGTCAGATCAACGACATGTATATAGTGGTAATTGGTGCCACCGGCATTTTTTCTTAAAGTTGGTGATTCGAAATCATATCTATTGTTGAACAGTTTGACCTTCATAAGCATCAAAACTCTGATAGGACGTTTTTCTGCTAGCTTCTAAAATCAATTAATCGTATACTATGGTTGCGCATGTTGGAAACTAACAACCAAATTAACAAATAAATTGGAATCTTTTCAAAACAAATGTCTCCAAAGAATTTTAGGAATATTGTGTCTCTTCGAAATTAGAATTGAAACACCAAGACTAAAAGTAAAGACATATGCAATGAGCATAGCTACAACTATAAAGAGAGACAGACGGAGATGGCTAGGACAGTTACCAGAGAAGTGCACTCCGCTGGACGGCTGATGGCAAAAGACAAAGAGGCAGATTAAAAGAAACCAGGAGAATATCCATGGATAAAGAGCATAAAGAAGCTGGCCTAACATGGAATGACATCGGTGGTCATGCAGCCGACAGACAGAAATGGATGCACTTGGTAAATGCCTTTTGCACCCTGGGCTCGATGAAGATTAAGTTAGTAGCGACGCAAGAGCAATTCTAAATAAACAGTCGTTACAACGTGAACAGTGCATTTTTCTTCTTTGAAAGAATGATAAAGTGACGAGAAAGTTTGAACAATTGGCAAATCAGCTTTGAGTCTATTTGACAAAATGGGAGTCATCTTAATCGATAGATATGTGAAGTAAAAGTTTTCTGGCCAAAATTAAATAATGTGTTATATCAAAGAACTGCAGCAATCTGTTCTCTGATATAACACACGTAGTACAACGTAAGGAACGCCGCACTGCCAAACCCTCGGCTTTGAGACTTTGTGACATTGAATAACAAGTTAGTAGATACCTTATTCGGGCGATAATTGAGGTAATGCATTCTGGGATAAAATAAAAAGCATGCATTTTTTAGTGTATGACAGCACAGAAAGCCTTCATCCACCGAGCATAAGAATACCCATAACAAGAGCAGTCAGAGAAAAAATGGAAATACTAGTGGTAAAGAAAAAGATACTATCAATAGTCTCAGCAACCACCGGCCAAGTTTTCTCCTCTTGTTGGTTGTCGTCTTCTTTATCTCTCTTGGTGTAAACATTGTGCTGACTACCGGAGTCGTCTATTGGTTCAACCTTGCCAGTCCTCTTATTGTATTGAGTAGTTCTTCCTCCTTGTGTACATTACTCCAAAGGATCGAGTAAAGATCGTGTCTTCTTTATCTGTATACCAGAGGAGCCGTCTGTGTTCTCCGCATCATCTTTTCTGGATGAATAATGCTTATGTCCAGTACATAAGACTTTCCTCAATTTCCTGAATAAATAAAAACATGGGAGTTTGCGATCAATTTTGAATAAAGATAATAAAAGGTTCTTTTTTACTGCTTTTAAAAATTCATACAAAAAGGAGAGGGGGTTAGAAAAAATGCGTTAGATAAAATGATTTTTCCTTTCGTGTCTTTTAATTCTTTACACCATTCGTTTACTGCATTGAACCTTTGATTTTGTCATTTATAGTCACCAATTCTTTTTGCAAATCTAAGTAACGACGGTTATATATATATATATATATATATATATATATATATATATATATATATATATATATATATATATATATATATATATATATATATATCTTAGTTTAAAGAAGTAACATTCCTGATGTTGCAAAATAAAAAAGGGTAAGGGGTCTAAAAATTAGCTTGGGGTTGTTAAGGTAGCACATAGATAAGATTATTTCATAATCTGACCATAGTGATTAAATTGAAGGTTTACTATAACTGTAGTAATTTTAAAATTTGCCTTTTTATCACTATCTAGATAACCTCGAGTATTTAAATATACTATTTTTACCTCGTCAAGTTGGTGGTTTTTGTACCCACGGGTTGCTCATGAGGAGAATGATGGAGGTGAAGAACGAACACAGACATGAACACAGACAGACCACAGATGCCAAGAAGTATGGCCAGATACACGGATAGAATGGAGACCTGTGAATATGAAATAAATTTGCTGCTTCATTTCTTCTTTCATTTTCTATAGTAGGATGGGGAGTAGGGGGAGAGTGAAAGCTCAAAGGACCTAATATAAAAATAGATAAATTCCTTGATACAACATGCAAAACTCAAACTGCACCTTCAGTTTCCAGATTTGTTTTTTATACTTCATTGGAGATAAATGGTCTGCACTGTTGGTTTATAGCAATGGCGCTCATCTTTCCAAAGTTCTGATTTCGCTTGTTTTATCATGGGATAATGCATTGATTAGTATTTTCTTACGGAGATGCGCTTTTGGGTTATTGGGACATTTTGGTCTACCTTACGGAGATGCGTTTTTGGGTTATAAGGGCATGTTGTTCTACCTAACGGAGATGCGCTTTTGAGTTATTGGGGCTTGTTGGTCTACCTATCGGAGATGCGCCTTTGAGTTATTGGGGCATGTTGGTCTACCTAACGGAGATGCGCCTTTGAGTTATTGGGGCTTGTTGGTCTACCTAACGGAGATGCGCCTTTCAGTTATTTGGGCTTGTTGGTCTTCCTAACGGAGATGCACTTTTGAGTTTTTCAAAATGGCGGCGCACAGTTACACCTATGTGATGAATTCTTTTGATATTTATTTGTTTCATGGCAACATTTCACTCATTTACGTATTAAACGTTGTATGATTGTTCGTATTAATGAATGGTATGTACTTCAAACTTTAACGTTTAGAGATCTGCTTCAAATCCTCGGAAAAATCGTTCGTATCAATGTTTTTGTCTCAAGGAAATCGAAATGGCGGCGGCCTTGTTTACTTCCGACACAAAAGTGCACCACTAATTTCATCTTATTTCGCGATTTGTTGATTGAAGACCTATCCTTCGCTTAATATTATATAAAGCATTGTATGATGATTTAGAATTACAAAGAGGCATCAAAAATAATAAACCATCCTGTTGATGAAGTAGAAAGAATTCATGGAAAAGCAATAGAAAGGAAAGCATTCTCAATTACCAACAATAAAAAAACATATTTTATACCATGAATTTGATATTTTGCCATCTGGGAGAAGTTTTTGTCAGATTAAATGTGGAACTAACAAGTATAAATCAACGTTCGTTCCATCAGCAATAAAAATGTTGAATATTTCATATGGTACAGCAAAACCAAGGATTGATGCGTTGACTGATTGACTGATTAATTTGTTTAATGTTAGGCTAGATGAAGTGACCAATTGATAATGATGATAATATTTGGTGTTGAATTGCCAAGAATGTAACGAATTGAAAATGAAATGAAAATGTTAATGTTGTGTATGTCGCATGCGTGAAAGAAAGAGAGGAAGAGAGAGAGAGAGAGAGAGAGAGAGAGAGAGAGAGAGAGAGAGAGAATGGGTAGGAGTGAGGTGTCTGTTCAATGTTATAGTTATCATATAACGTTATGACAAGTGTAACTAAATGACAAATTGCCATATTTGTGGACAATAAAGATCTATTATTATTATTATTATTATTATTATTATTATTAGTTATTTGGGCATGTTGGTCTTCCTAGCGGAGAGGCGCTTTTGGGTTATTGGGGCATTTGGTCTACCTTACAGAGATGCGTTTTTGGGTTATTGGGGCATGTTGGTCTACCTAGGAGAGATGCGCCTTTGAGTTATTTGGGCATGTTGATCGACCACGTTGAAAGAATGATACATTCCCATAGTTTTTACCATTTTAGGTTTATGGCTATGTGGTCTGGTGGTATGATACTCGCTTACGGATCGGAAGGTCCTGAGTTCGAGTTTCAATCGGCGCATAGTTGAGTCTTGGAAAAGACTCTTTACTCAGAGTCTCTCACCGTACTCAGTGTAAAATGAGTACCTTGCCGTTAACAGCGTTGTCTTTTTCGGAGAAAAAAATGTAATATCGCCTAATAGGCGTCATGTCTCGTTCTACATGTTACGTGTTGTTGTTGGGTCAGGGACCCTTTGTTAAGCGCTTTGAGCACGTTTAGTGGATATCATGCTGTATAAAAGCTCAAGCTTTTTGTTGTAGTTTTTTTTTAATAACGTTGAATCGATTCTCTCAACAACCATATGGACTGATATTTTTGTATATCACAATACAAGCCAGGTCTATGTCATCCATTTTTATACTAATACTTTTCCTATGGCACTCCTTTGCATGAGCCCATATTATTCAGAGTAAGAAAATGAACCAATATTGGTAGGAGAGAATTATCAGGACAATTTTAGCAGAAGATAATGTGCACTGTGTGATTATATAGATCTTGGCCCAGATAGTCTTTTATGTTTTTCTTTTACAGAAGGGACAAATTGACATCACTCGGCTCGTTGTTATTGTTATTAGACAGCCATTTTAGTGATTACTTCTCACCAAATGATATCAATCAGACTATTATAAACGTTGAAAATTACACACAGTTGTGTGTGTTGGTACGTTATATACGCCCGGCTGATGTTGTGGGTATTTTAACTAAATGCATAACACCAATACCCTGAAACTGGAGTCTATGTAGCACTGTAACATTAAACAAACAGTAGCAATTTATGGTTCAGGCGTTATTAAGCATTAAATAATCAGAATGTTTAATGCGTTTAGCCAGTTCCGTCCCCTTGACTTATGTTTATTTCCAGTCACCTGGCAAACATTCCTTAATTCCATAGCTCCCATAGTAATCACAAATCGAGGGCCAGCCTGTAGAAAGCATGGATTTACCTGCAAAGACGTCTGCGGCATATTTTCTGAAATGATGGTAAGATACACGGCAAATGCCAGTAGAACAGTCATGCTCATGCCGATCTTCTCTCCCGACTCGGCTGGGAGAATAAACACAGAAGATGCAGTCATTGAAAGGAGTAGAATCGGTACGATGATATTCAACACATAAAACGTACTCAACCTTCTGAGTCGAAAATTGTACTGGACCCGACTCAGCTCATCTGTAAATAAAAGAAAACATGACAATGGCTTGTTAATTCAACTAAAGTGTGAATGAGTATCTGCTCTAAAGAAGAGATGGATATTGTACGAATCTTGTACTACTTCAACTTGAGACATTTTGTGTGGATTGATGGGGTGTGAGGGGAAAATGAAGCGCAGAGAAGCGCATTTAGAATGGTAAAAGTGTAAAATTTGCATGGTTTTGTCTATTTATTTATTTATCTTTTTGAAGTCTTGTGAGTCAGCCCAATGATCAAAAATACTATTGTACATGAAAAAGAAAATTTGGCTTGAAAACATTTTCCTTCAAATATCGATCAATTAAATTGAAAAGTCTCAAACCTGAACGCAGTTCGAGGTTTGTGAATGTATGGCGAATTGAGGATCATCAATTGATATTTAAAAGAAAAGTTTTCAGGCCAAAATAAAGAAATATGTTTTATCAGACTACCTCAGATTATACGTAAAGAAATACAGTACGATAGCAATGAAATAGGAGTTTCATACAAGGTGTCCAATCTATATTTACCATCTTAACTCACACATTCCCATGATGTTAACATTCATTAGCGTCATTTCCTGTTTGCATCAACGATCTCACAAACCATGTACCTATTCTGAGCGCAATCCTCTGATGACGATCGGGTGCCACCTGGCGCACATGGCAATCCCTACTGGACGAGGTTGCTCCAACGGAGTCTCCCTTCACGTCGTTACCTACATCCATATTGTGTTTAGCCATGATATACATGGGAAAGGTACAACAGCGGTTTCTCCTTGCCTTCTGTCGGTTTGTGTACGATTGTCACCGCTAGCCTTTCGACGTTCCGCGAAGACCCCCACAGTGGGGGCTAATTTATTGGCAACTTAGCATGTCCAAAAGCCGATGGGCCTGCATGCTGCACATCTGGGGGCCAACCTCTTCCGAAACCCTGACTCTCAGTTGCCGTGTGTTGCCACAAGGAGGCGGTGCATGGGTGTTGCAGCTGATAGGCTATGTACTGGCGGTGTAAGACTTACACGTTGCTTACCTTTTCACAATTAGTAAGCCAGCGGTGAGAGCTGAAAGACAGAAATGACAAACACACAGACACTTCGCAAACACCCCAGATGCTTCAATGGACCGTTTAACACATCAAATGATTTACTCAGGTGGAGATAAACATATTCGTGTCACGGAAATATGGCTTGATGAAACAGCAGCAAAGGCAATAAATGACCATTAGGCTCTGCCTGATAGAATTCTGTTAGTAAAACTGTAAAGTAGACCTTTTGACGTGAGCATAATTCAAATGCATGCATACCAACAACATATAGCACTGATGAAGACACCGATCAATGCTATGATCAGCTTAGTGAAGCAAAATCCTATTGCGAATCTCAGGAAATTGTAATCTTACAGGATGACTTCAACGCAAAAATTAAGGATGGAAGGTTTGATGACGCGTGGTCTTGGGTATCAAAATGAAAGAGGAGAAAAGCGCGTTGAATTGGTGAAAACAAATGGTTTGAATATCAGAAATACATGATTCAAACAACATCCAAGAAAAAAGTTGGATCTAGGTGAGTCCAGATGGCAACCACAAAAAGGGAATTAAATTGATTATATTCTCATCAACAATAGATTCAAAAACCCCGTGAAAAATACAAAGCTTACCCAGGAGCAGATTGCTACTCTGATCATAACCCAGTAATTGCAAACATGCATCTTAAACCAAAGAAACAAAAACAGAAACTCCCGAGAAACATCAGATTGGATCTGTCTGTGTTGAAATATAATGATGACATAAGGGAATAATACCAGGTAGCAATGAGAAACAAATTTGAGATTCTTGAAACAATTGAAGACACGGATGAAAAATGAGAATGTTTCGAAGATGATCTTATAGAGTCTGTGCAAGAGACTGCACCACATATAAGTAAGAGAGCAAAAAAATAAATGGGTGGCTGAGGAATTATTGGAAATGGTGGACACGCGAAGTCCCAGGTTTGAAAGTTTTTGACAAGATGACGGTCATATAAATCGATAAATATTTGAAGGACGAGTTTTTTTTAATTTTTAAATACGAGATGACGGCAATTAACTGGGTAAAGAAATATTCATCCCCCCCCCTCCCCCCCCCCCCCACCTCCCCCACGAATCCAGAATTTGACACGTAATGATCTGTTTACCGCAATGATAATTCTTAAGGCCAAATATTTTGATGTTGGATACGTTTTCGACCAAAGTGATTATGGTGAGAAAGCAGCCAAAAGCGATGACTGAGATCTCCGTGCAATTGTTGCCGCTTATGATGACTGCTATGCCGATTTTACAAGGGTGGGCTGATATATAAGTATCGCTTTGTTGTAACTTTTTTGTTTTCAATAGCACATACAAACATAATACATGAAAAGAAAGCTTAGAATCTCAGCGACGTATTGTACCATTTATTTTTCCACAGAATTGCTATCATTAGCGACACAGAGCTGCCAACGCCAAACTAGTTGGCGCATGCCGTCAGCGAAGAATCCCGGTGATCGACAAGCAGCCGTCACTTACCTCCAAATCACTGTTGTGACGGTTTCCTTTCAGATACTTCTTGAGCTGGGGAATCAAGAAATAGTAAGATGGGGCAAGATCTGGACTATATGCAGAGCGCTGTAGGGTCGGGGGTTTGAACCAAATTAATGCGTCTTTATCTGTGGTCGCGCACTGTCAAGCTGCAATATCGAATCTCTACCATTTTGAACCAGTGAAAGTCTATTTGTTTAGGGCTCGTTGAGTTGAAACATTGTGTTTAGAGCCATTGGTTCCCCTTGTTCAAGAAATCTCGTGTGAACTATGCCTTCCATGTCCTTGAATTGGTAAACAAGACCTTTCTCGCAGAGACATTAACTTTGAATTTCATTAGGCTTGGAGAAGATGAATGCCTGAACTCCATTGACTGCATTTTGGTTTCCGGGTCATAGAAATGGACCCAAGACTCATCACCAGTCACAATTTTCAGCAGAAAAGTTTATATTTCCTTTTCATATCGTTACAAATGGTGGGTGCAAATTTCTTTGTCTGCGCTTTCATTTCTGAAGTTAGCTACCCTGAGACCCATCATGCAGAGACTTTTCCGAAACCCAAGAGAGATGTCACGATAATGTGTACTCGTTCTTTTGAAATCCCAACTTCATCAGCGATATTTTTTTTGTTTTACGCTTCGATCTGCCCTAAACATACGGCCAACTACTTCGTATTTTCTCATATTGGATGCAGAAAGTGGCCTACCTGTCGCTTGCGATCAAACACGTTTATCTCTGTTGGGACATCTCCTTTGAAAATTCTAACCCACTTTCTCACTGAGCCATCAACAATACACATATCAACATAATATACGGTCTTCATATTTTGATGGATCTTTGCTACGCAGCATCCTTCTGCTGTTAGAAATTCAATAACAGAACGTGTCTGACGAGAGGTTCAGTATATGTCGTCATTTTCTCAACCCCGCTGTCTTAGTAAGGTCGTGGCGTCACTCAATTAGGAGCACAAATGACATCACGTGAATTAGTTGCACATGAGTTTAGAATAATAGTTTGAGAGTGCGTGCGTGAAGTTTTATGATTGTACCTAAAATATAATTTGATGTATGGGCAAACGATACTTATATTATATCAGCCCGCCTTCGTAGCTTCGAAAAACAAGGTGATTAACTCACCTTCATCAGGGATTGATTGTAAATCCGTTGAAACAAGCTCCCAGGTACCACTTGGCGAGTACCTGTTTAGGACGACGTCAGCAACGTCTGCATCAAATAGAAGATCAATTTCTGTGTAGGGAGACATCCAGGTGCTCAGAATGATGCTAGGATACAGAAAAAACAGGGCTCTGGCGGTATAGGGTATTATGAGCTGATGATGATGATGATGATGATGACGATGATGATGATGATGATGATGATGATGATCATGATGATGATGATGATGATGATAATGACGACGACGACGTTGATGATAATGATGTTGATCCACTTTAAAATATAATTTATTTCCGTTAATAGGTCTACGGGCTTTCTGTTTATATATATATACATACATATATATATATATATATATATATATATATATATATATATATATATATATATATATATATATATATATATATAATCAGGCACCTGCAGTGACCTTTTTCCCTAAACAAGCATGTTTAGTTCTTCACATTATCAACAAAATCATAAAGTAAGGCTTGTCTAATATAATATTCACTATTCAAATGTCCCACATAACACTTAATATCAAAACAATGTCTATCAGTGGTAACGACGAGACATCCACGATCAATCATTATTTAAAATGAAATCAAGGCTTCAAAATACACTCAACCAAAAACAATACGTAGGTAGGTAGGTAGGTAGGTAGCTAGGTAGGTAGGTAGGAAGGTATGTATCATGTATGTATGTATGTATGTATGTATGTATGTATGTATGTATGTATGTATGTATGTATGTATGTATGTATGTATGTATGCAGGTAGGTATGTAGGTAGGTAGGTACAGACAGACAGACAGACAGACAGACATACAGACAGGCATACAATGCATACACACACAACTTGACCCTCTTACTTCACTAATTAGTAGATTCTTGGAAGATAGCGCGAACTTTCGCTGACTCGGAAGGCAAGCAAATTTGAACGTGCTTACCAGGTCCTATAATATAATATTACTATTCAGATTGTTGTCTTTCCACATAGCTCATATATCGGTGATGGGAAGCAGTTTATTATCTACTTATCTCTATTATTAGGTTATTAGGTTGTGATGAAACATGGGCTAGTGGAACCGGAGACGGCTCTCTCTTTGTCATACCAGGCCGTTCGTCACGTTAGAAGTCAATAGAAGAGGTCATAAGCACAATAAAACTGTATCCCGTGCTGATTCTTCTTCTTTGATTTTTAGGTTATTAGGCTATTATTCCCGATTTTTCATTAAAACTGGTTGTATTTGATTTCAACGTATGAATAATTTGGAGACGGTTTTCTACTTTCCTCTGCAAAATTATAGGCAATACACTTGAAAGCCTTGGGTAAGCAGCGCTAACTATGCTTCTATGTGCCTGATATATATATATATATATATATATATATATATATATATATATATATATATATATAGGCCTATATATGTGTGTGTGTGTGTGTGTGTGTGTGTGTGTGTGTGTGTGCGTGTTTGTCTCTGTGAATTTGATAGTTTATCGAGAGTTTCTGAATCATTGCCCGATGTAAATGGTGTGTTTTTGGTACCTGCATTTTTGCTCATCAAAAGGGTAGTAGGTGACGTCCATATCACAAGAGGTTTCCAGAATTTCACTGGGTTTCCACTCCACCCGCCCTTCGTAATCGATCATGCACGGAGATTCCTTATATCCAAGCTGGGTCTACAAGAATATTTTTTAATGAGCGAGGTTAAAAAAAAAAAACAGGCTACCATAGAAAACATAATGTGTTGCTCATTCTTCGCCATTATATAATTGATATGAGTTAACATACTTTATAAAGCGCATTTTATTGTTTCGTCGATTTTTCTACGCTAAAAACCTGTGCCACGCAATTTTTTTTTTATTGACAGTTCTGTTGTTGTCATAAGGAATGATGAAAACATGGTAATAATTAAGATGAGCGTTCATCATCGAGGAGACACAACATTTTCCGGTTTGAAGTTTGTGCCAGGGAAAAAACCAAGTGGAATGAATTAGTATTTAGATTTCAAATGGTAAGTGATACTGTGCACTTAGGCAATTTACTCACAACAGTCCTCCAGTCTGATACATCCAACGCAGAAAAATGTGTGTAACCTTGACTGTTTATCGTCTGATTAACACACTTTAGTGAAAAGTACTCATAAAATGGCTGGCTAAAATTAATAACAAAGATCTGAATGACGTCAATTTCGTTCTATCTATATACCGTATTGGTTTTCCTCTACATATAGATAGTTCGAAGATGACGTCACTTATGTCTTTGTTATTGTTTTTTTTTCTTTTTTTTTTTTTTTTTGCCATCCGCGTTTATGAATAATGCTCACTGAATTGTATTAACCTGACTATAAACGTTCATGGATACACACAGTTTTGTGTGTTGGTCCGTTATACTTCCGGATGGCAATGTTATGAGCTTCTTAGCCAAGCGCATACTATCTATATGATTGTATTATTCATGTCTCTACAATGATAAGACAGATAAATGTAATCAAAGTCAAAATTATTTTTAAATAAAATGTTTCTTTCCGATGTTCAAATAGGACATGGGCTGCTTACTGTATAATTTTTTGCATGACTAAAATATTGAGAATTTGGAGCAGGATTTTAACCCCCCCCCCCCCCCCCCCCCCCCCCCCCTCTCTCTCTCTCTCTCTCTCTCTCTCTCTCTCTCTCTCTCTCTCTCTCTCTCTCTCTCTCTCTCTCTCTCTCCTCAAACTGGTATTATTTCGGATTGATTTACATGCTGAAAATTACATTAAGGAGTGAAAAAAATTAAGCTTGGGTTGAGGATATTTCTTTATCCCAGTTATCTGCCGTGCTCTGGAAAATCACGTGTTACAAAATTTGGCTTGAATACGCAACCTAAAATATCGATCGATTTAAATGACCCTCATCTTGGCAAAAGCTCTCGAACTCTCGCGAAATCCTAGGTTTGAGACTTTTTGCCAAGATGAGGGTCGTTTAAAACCGATCGATATTTGGAGGACGAATTTTCTGGTCAAATCTTTAAATACGAGCTTTTCCCCGAGTATGACAGTTAAAACGATGTATAATGTGAGTACAAATTATATAGGCGACTAGATAAGCTCTGAAAGTGCAATGATTTTTTAAAAAATGTTAATTCTGATTATTTAAAGACTAAATTCACTTTTCCTCATCCAGTTCACCCCGACATAATACCGTTTCTAGGCGATGTATCACATATTTATAGCATACCTGACTTTCAACCGAGTTGGCCACGATAACATCTGGTAGCCATAGCATGTCTTGTGGGTACCGTAAATGTTGGATCCCGCCGTAACTTGAGGGACTCCAAACCAACCACTCGTCAATCCATTCCAATTGAATTGTCACCGAAGTTGTTAACACCTTGAACATAGATAGAAATTAATGTCACGTTACTGTAGAACGACCTTAAGTCTCAATGGGAAGGTAGCTTAAGGCTGAGCATGAGTTGTATATTTTCAAACCTGTTGTTGGGCTTTCTTGTGTTGACAACCCACCTTGGTCGTCAATATGTTCTTATCCCGTTAGCTAAAAAATAAAATATGAAATACAAGATTGTGACGTGGATTGAAATCTGTGACGTGGATTGAAAATTATCTCTATACTCACCTGATTTTTCTCATCCAAGTCAACAATGCTAAGCAAGTAGAAAGAGATGGAAACCTCAGTGGCGTTGGTGTCATCTGTGACTGGTCGCACATCCTTCCTATAGTCTGCGAATGTGTCATCTATCAGATTATAGTAATCATCTTGGGCGGCACAATCTGCTATCGGCAGAGACAGAATAAATATCACAGCCAGCCACGTGATGGCAATAATCCATACTGAATTGAGCATTGTTGAATTTCTGTTTCAACCTTAGATCAATATCAGTTGTTTTCTTGTTGAAGATTTTTTTTCCAGTTGAAGCGGGGCCATAAGCGCCCAAAAAAGAAAAAAAAAACAATTTTGTAAAGAGTTACAGCACAATTGCAATTTTGAACTAAAGTATAGACTCTAGGACTGAAATCCATTTAATTTCTGCGTTGAAGAAAATAAAATTATAATACCATCGATTTTGGATCTTTCAAATGGTCTATTTTGGCAGAAAGTTATTAAATATCTGTAATGTTTTGGCACATTTCTATCTCAAAAAGTTGTTAAGATTACTTAAAAATTTAACGCATACATAGATAATAATGTTAGCCAACAATTGTTTTTTTAAATACTGAAATACTTTTCGAAATATGGACTCGTTTTTAAAAAAATTGATTCTAATCATCGACATGGGTTAATGAGTCAAAATTTATGAAAAAAAATCATTTAGGAGAGTAGCCACCCCAATATATATATATATATATTATATATATATATATATATATATATATATATATATATATGTATATATATATATATATATATATATATATATATATATATATATATATATATATATATATATGTACAGAGTCTAATCATTACATTTAAAAATCGCATCCCTGCTTTTTCATAATTATAAGAACAAACAACACAAGAAATTTTGAAGACAGAGATTGAGCCATTTAAGTCCTTGTGAGGGAAATCTATGAACAATCCATTCTGAGAAAAACTGGGAAAATGTCTCAGAAATTTACTTATAATGTGAAGAAAAATGGGCCAGAAAATTGTGCGTGAACACAACTTGACACAATTATTTCTTTTTTTTTTTTTTAAAGATATGAAAAATAATTGAGATACCTCAATAAATTCATATAATTATTTTTTAATTGATTAGTTTGCCAATGTTACTGAAATCTCATCGGCGGTCCCCCTGAAACTTCAAGATATTGGCCTTGTGGTGAGACTGTCGTCCTTGAGTTTGAATGTTATAACAGATTAAAATCTTCGAGAGAAATTGCAGTTCTTTTCATAATCTGATGTCTAACTGTGTCCTCTTTTTTTTTTTTGTATAACAGAAAATTGTAACGAAAGACAATAAAATTATCACTTTTAATAATAGGTTTTGTCGATTGGGTAGTCAGGCCTTCAAATATTTGAACATATGATATCATAATTATTGTTTGAAATCGTATCTTTGAGTTATTTTACTCTTACATAATGTATTCATCAGACTTAAATCACTTATGTATGACCCGAGGAACTAATATAAATTAAAATTATCTCTGGTATGACGCATTATCACATTTTAAGATTGGAGCACAATCGTTTGAATTTTCCACACCCTATGATTTAGACTATTATGAGATAGGATAAGATGAATTTTATTCACCTCTTGGAAATTTACATTGGGTATTGCCATAGACATGAATTTTTTTAATGTAATTAAGCAAATAAATAATAAAATGGAAAAACAATGACATAGAAGTAAACCAACAAAAAGCTTAAAAAACTAAAACTCATTAACACATCTCTCATAACGGTTATGCTGCATAAAAAATTCAGTTCTTTTCATGATCGAAGTCTGTGTTCTTTCTTGGTATACACAGGCAACTGTCACAAAAGACAATAAAATTATCAATAATATTAATATATTTTTTCTTGATGGAATTTCATAATACTTTCTAGAGCTATTACAAGTCTAACAACCCAAATAATTATGTCTCATTATTGTAATGAAAATAACTCCAAACTCACACAAATATATTAGATATCTAAACGTCTACTCTGTAACAACGTTAGATCGGCCCAAATTTGTATTCGGTTATCAGACGTTCAAATATTCGTACATAAAGCGGAAAAAATAATATTATTATTGTGGGACATGGTATCTTTGAGTTACTTAATTCTTACCGTATATTCAACAGTTTTAAATCACGTCATGTCTGACGCATTTTTCTCATAACACGAGAATCACAATTTTAAGATATTAACATGAGATTCGCACCTCTTATCTAAGCCTACCAGTATTTTCGTCATGCAATGAGAATATCGTTTCCGGCCGAAAAAAAACAAATTATGAAGCGCGTAATAAGAAGTCCCCTAAATATCTTTATTTACGTCACCAGCCGTCCATGACCCGTGAAAGCGACATCTGACCCGACTCTTATGAGGAATAAGCCAATTGTTTCCAGGATACCTTTAGAGCAATTCGACGAGCACCAAGTGCGTCCATAGAGATCGCGTTGGTGAAAAGTTGGTTTGGAGGATAACAAAATAATTCTTTCTTCTTTTCTTGTAGTTCTTCAGAGCCATTAGGCCCATTGGAGTCGGAGTTTATCCCGTTTTCTATAGAGTGAATTAGACAATAGCTATCGGTTGTTATCCTTTGGGTATGGCACTAGTCTATCGCTAAGTACTTTCCGCCAGATCTAACAGATCCAACTACCCAATCACTGTTGGGTAGACAGGGGGGTCAGAGAAAATCTCGACTGCACCCGGGATCGATCTTGGTCCCTTTGCGTGTGAAGCGAGTGCTCTACCAACTGACTATCGGGACCCCCAACAAAATAATTAACCCGGTATTATTCAAAACTTATGTTTGTGGAATAGCATATTTCGGGTCAATGTGATAAGATATTTCTGAAATTTGGACACCAAAGCACAAACTGTTCATCAATGTGCGAATAAGTAGATAAATAAATCAATATAGATCTAATGTAAAAAAAAAAATTAAAAAGAACTTACTGACAACTTCTTTTCGATGAATATCGAGATAACTCTTAAGTCATAATATACTATTTTCTGGCATGCTTTCCCCAATTGCTTCTTTTAACTTGAGCTTTTATGTAGCGCAACAAAACGTGCTCAAAACGCTTTACAAAGGATTGATCCCTGACCAACAGCAACACGTAACGTAGAACGAGGCATTATCATTACACCTGTTGGGTGATATTATTACACTTTAGCCGATAGAGATAACGCCATTAACCGCCAGGTACTCGTTTTACATATGAATACGGTGAGAGAACGTGAGTAAAGAGACTTCTCCAAGGACTCAGCTATGCGAAAAGCAAGGCTCTAACCCAGTATCTTCCGATCCGAAAGCGAGTGCCATACCACAGGAAAACATATTTATTATTATCAGTTTGAAAAAGACAAACAAAATCATCCGCTTCTGGTCTCCTCAGAAAGTTGAACTGGTCACTTGTTAAAGATCTGAAAAAGTGTGGCGAGAAAATCTGATTTTTTTATTTATTTTTTTTGGAATGCTTTTTTCTTGTATTTTTCTTTTTTGCTTGGTCTGGCACTGTTTCATACATACTCTTTTTTTTTCATATCTTTATTTAATTCCAGAGCCTGCTTCCTAATTTGCCATTGTCATTGCCTGTTGAAAAACTTATCGCCCACAAAACATGAACCATTGTTTATAAAATAAATACTAATAAATAGCCATAACCCCAAATACTTGCATGACCTTGTCCACCTCTATTCTCAAATATAAACCAAAGATCGAATAGCCATAGAGCAATCTTATCTAAACCTAAAGCATCTAACAAAATTGTTGAAAAATCGTTTAAATTTTCGGTACGGCATTTTTGAAACACTCTCTAAATACTACATACTGAACCATTATCAGATTTCAAATCGGAATTGAAAACCGACCTTTTTGTCTGATGACTTCTATCTAATTTGGTAAATGAAGTCTAACCTGTTATGTGTGCAAAACGTTTTCTATTCGCTATAGGGTGTTAGTATTTAAATGGCTATGTCTTTGTGATTAAAAAAAAATTCATTGTACCTATTTATTTTATGAATGTAAAACGCCTAGAGTCTGATGAAACCGGGGTAAGGCTCTATACAAATGTAATTTTATTATTATTATTATTATTATTATTATTATTATTATTATTATTATTATTATTATTATTATTATTATTATTATCATTATTATTATTATTATTATTATTATTATTATTATTATTATTATTATTATTATTATTATTATTATTATTGTTATTATTATTATCTTTATTATTATTATTATTATTATTATTATTATTATTATCATCATCATCATCATCATCATCATCATCACCAGGAGCAGCAGCATAGGGGAAAATTGCATGTAATTTTTGAAATGTACAATTATCAGGAGTTCGTTTACCCGTTATATCTTAACTGTATGTACTGCCTATGTGTAAACGTCTCTAAGTATTGATTCCAATGAGACCCTCATTACAAGCTTTAATGAGCTCTGAGCCCCCGTAGGTATTGGCGATGTTTTGGTAAGAGTTTATGTCAAACCCCAGAGGATAATGCTACGGGGGTCAATTATAAGAAAAATAGAAAACTACTTATCTATATGATAGAATCGAATTACGGAGTCAACATGGGAAGGAAATTTTTTTTATTAATAAAAAATAGATAGATTTAAATATGAAAGTAAATAGGCAAAAGAAGATATAAAGATTTCAGATATATATATATATATATATATATATATATATATATATATATATATATAGATAGATAGATAGATAGATAGATAGATAGATAGATAGATAGATAGATAGATAGATAGATAGATAGATAGATAGATAGATAGATAGATAGATAGATAGATAGATAGATAGATAGATAGATAGATAGATAGATAGATAGATAGATAGATAGATAGATAGATATTGAATCGTGTTTGATACAAATATGGTACGAAAAGTGCTCGACATGCAGTAATGGAGCGAATTATTATTATTTAAAATATTTACCACAATGTTTGAGACAGTCTACATTAATGTTTCAGGCTTAATTTGCCATCGTCAGGACTGAGTTGTCTGAGAGTCAACAAAACAACTCAGTCCTGACGATGGCAAAGTAAGCCTGAAACATTAATGTAGACTGTCTCAAACATTGTGGTAAATATTTTAAATAATAATAGATAGATAGATAGAAAGATAGATAGATAAATAGATAGATAGATAGTTTTATTGATTGATTTATTGATAAATAGACATTGATAGACACCCCCTATCTATCTATCTTTATCTATCAACAAGAAACAACACACAACAAACCAAATGCATGTAACACACAGTCCTGACGATGGCTGAAAAGGCCTGAAACATCGATGTAGACTTACTCCAACATCGTGGTAAATATTACAATTATATATATATATATATATATATATATATATATATATATATATATATATATATATAATATGAATGGAAACACAGAAAAGAGAGAGGAAGAGAGATAGATAGAGAGAGAGAGAGTGTGTGTGTGTGTGTGTGTGTGAGAGAGAGAGAGAGAGAAAGAGAGACATACAGAGAGAGAGAGAGAGACAGAGAGAGAGAGAGAGGGATATATATATATATATATATATATATATATATATATATATATATATACATATATATATATATATATATATATATATATATATATCTAGAGAGAGAGAGAGAGAGAGAGAGAGAGAGAGAGGGGGGGGGAGAGAAAGATAAGATGATTTGGCTCCGAAGAAAGAAAAAGAAAGACATATCCTAATACCGGAAAATACCAAAAGAGCGGAGATAGTCATTTTGCCAGCATACCAAAAGAGCGGAGGGTTACTGTAAACTCTTTAAAAAAACCAGTGGGGTTTGAAAAGTTCGTAGCTGTTTCAGGATCATTGCTTAGTACTTACGATCTTTCTTAATTGTCGGGGAGTGTGCTTGAAAAATATGTAGTGATTTAGAAGCATGTGAGTTTATAAGTGTGTGAGTTTAGTGTGTTTCTCGTCCGTGTGCTTGAAAAACATGTACCGAGTAAGAAACGTGTGAGTTGATTTAGTGTGTGTTTTTATTTTGATAATTTCGGGATTCTTGTCCGTGCTTATTGTAGGCATAACATAGCCTATCATTGTTAGAGACACCGCGAGGTTATTTAGTGTGTGTGTGTGTAGTTTGATTTCCAAACTCTATATTATAAGATAATTTCGGGCTTCCATTCTTTCTTCAACTCATCTGTATGGACACGTTAAAAATATCAAAGACCCAAAAAGGAGCTGACTGCGTTGTCCTAAATAACTACACTTATCGGTTGGACTATGCTACAAGTCATGGGGACAAGTACTGGCGATGCACAGTTAAAGGCTGCAAATCAAGAGTAAAGACAGACGGACAAGTAACCACAACGCTGACAGCTGTAACAAATCACAATCATGACAGAGACTACAGAACTACAGAAAAGACGATACTTCGAGCTGCTGTAAAACGTCGGGCCGAAGCTGATGTGTCAGAAAGACCAGCAAAAATCATGAAATCAGAACTTCTCCAAATGGAAGAGGCGAACCTGGTTCATAAAGACATCATCAACGTAAGAAGATCTATCTACAGGCAGAGACGAAAACAATTGCCAAAACTGCCGAAAACACGAGAGGACGTCCACAGAATACTGAACAACGACTTTCATCCAACCACATCAAAAGGTGAAAAGTTTGTCCTGCATAATGATGATGGCACCGGAATAATCATTTTCTCAACAGACAGCAACTTGAAAGAGCTGTGTTCAGCACATGTGGAAGAGCTATTTGTTGACGGAACTTTCAAGTCTTGTCCTCCCCAGTTCAGTCAGATCTACTCCATCCACTGTCTGAGTAATGGCATCTACTGCCCACTTGTATTTTGCTTGCTACCATCAAAAACTCAAGAAACCTACAAAAACATGTGGAAAGCAATCCTATCCCTGTGCCGTGAGAGATCACTTTCTCTCCAGTGTAGACAGTTTTCCATGGACTTTGAGAAAGCAGCCATGACCGCGCTTAAAACGTTGATTCCAGACGTCATTGTAAAAGCGTGCAACTTCCATCTGGGACAGGCTCTTCACAGGAAAATCCAGCAGCTGGGACTCGGAAATGAGTTTCAAACAAAAAATGAGGTTGGCAAGTGGCTGACCTACACTTTTGGACTTTCGTCTTTGGATCCGTCGGAGGTTGAGGACAGTTTCGCCATGGACCTCATGAGTTGCCAACCAGACGACACCAAGTTGATCCACTACTCCGATTATCTGCGACAAACATGCATACTACCTTCAAGTCCTTTTCCACCTCCACTGTGGGCCTCTGTTCCCAAAGGCCAGAAAAGAACGAACAACGCAGCAGAGTCTTTCCACTCGATGCTGAACAAGGAGTTCTATGCCCCCCACCCGAACGTGTTCTTGCTCACTGACGCCCTAATCAAATTCCAGGCCACGACATATATCAAGATGAGATCAAAAGCAGAATCGAAAAAACAGCCCAAAGACCAGAAAGTTGCACAGCTCGTTAGTGAGAAAAAAAAACAGGCCAAAGATCCAGATTTGAGTTTGTGAAGGCAATGAGTTTTATCAACAGACCCTTGTAAATAGTTTCCCTTGCAAGATTTTACCAATTTTTAACCTACACTCAGCTCAAATAAAAATCCTAATGCAGCCTCACAGCGGTAAAAGATATCGTTGTGTGTTGGTCCCAAGCCCATAAAATGCAGAGGGGGATTTTTCCACACACTAGGCAAACAAATAACAATAAATAAAAATAAGGTTTACAGTAATGTTGTACATTTCTTTGATATCGGGCGCCGCACCTGTGCCCACTCCCTCCGCTCTTTTGGTACGTGTTTTTCCGCTCTTATGGTATGCCTCTCCGCTCTTTTGGTAGACACCCCCTAATACTTAACATCCATGTTATATAATATATTTATTCACCCCATAGGGGAAATTTGTCTTTAGGGTCTATTCCAAGGGTCAGACTGAATAAGTAAGACAATGCAGCGCCCCAAACTGAGCTAAGGCAAGGGGAGTGTTCAAGGCCACACAGCGCAGCGGGTATTCGAACTCGGTCCCTTTCGGGTACGGATCAAAGACAGTACCGCTGAGCCACGCTATGCCATTGTCATTTTACTCTCAATACGAGCTTTAGCTGATACTTTTCGTTCGAGAAAATTTGTGACCAACCCTCTATAGCCGATGTCATGCTGGTGTGAACAAGACACCAAAAAGTTATTTTAAGATTTAAATCATAAGAGATGTGAGATCTCTTTATTTGCGGTTTTCAGAAGCCATATCTTTTTTCCCTTAAAATGGCATATAAACTGCACCAATGGTTCATATATTTGTTCATAAATTTAATACTCAGCATCTAAGTTTAAGTCAGCCCGATTAGATACGGTAATCGGGTGATGGGTCACATTTACAGCCATGATGAGCCAATGGAACGTTAAACGGACTGTTACCGTTTAGATAGCACAATACTGTCCTATTCTGATAAAGCACATTTCTAGAATTTCGCTAGAAAACTCGTCCTTCAACTATCCGTCGATTAAAATGAACCTTTTCATATCAAAAACTCTCAAACCTGGGACTTTCTGAGTCCCAGATTTGAGAGTTTTTGACAAGATGAGGGTCATTATAATCGATTGATATTTGGATGTATTTTCTTGCTAAAATTTAAAGATGTGATTTTTGTTTGTTTTGATCCCCCCCCCCCTCCTCCTCCTCCCCCCCCCCCCCCCCCCCCCCCCGACAGATTAGTCTATCGTAAAGTGCATTTTATCCAGTATCAAAAATAGCTATTTTAATTATTCTTTCATTGCTATTATAGGTGGACAGATTTTGTCAGAGGGAAAAAATGACTAAATCGGGCCAAATCCTTTTGCATGATGTGAGTCGAATGCTTAGATTTGAAACGTTGTAGTAAATGGGTAAGACATTCAACTTTGTTATATGCAGGTCTTTGGTTCGAGACGTGATGTGGGCTGGTTATTTCTGTCGAAATAAGACTTATAAAAAGGTAAAAATCCAACTCTGGAGTGGCAAACGGAAACTTTAAAAAGATCAAAGCTCAAACTCAAAAAGACTGCCATGAAGCCCAGAGGAAGTAAACGAAATAATACATTTTGACAAGAGTATGGACAATTTTTAAAAACCAACAAGCTCTAGCCGTATATCAAAAGAAAAAATTGGGACAAAAGTTGAATCGAATCCCTCTAAGACAACAACGGAACATTCCATTCGAACAAAAAAATTAAGGCCAATATAATGAATAACTAGTTTAGTCGAATAATATTCTTTGATCCAACAGTCACACTAGTTTATATTTATTACATACGACCATTACACTTTGGACACTGCTATGCTGGAAGGGATAGAAGAATCATAGAAAAGTATTGCACAGCTTCTAAATCAAATGCAATTAAGGAAGATAAACCAGCTTCGCCTGATGGTATAGCTACCAGGGACATTAATTAGAAACTGCTCAGACTCAGACGAACCAGCACGTATTGACACACATCAAAGGACATTACATAATACATAACACCACTCTAGAAGAGATAAGCAAGGCGTTGAGAAAAGGAAAATATCAAGGAGTAGCAATAAATAACACACTATATTGGGAATACCGTGTATCTAGCAAAGATATGCGGAAAAGCAAACTCCATTTTAGGCTTCTTCAAAAGAAACGTATACGACAGCAGGAAAGGAGTAAAATGGGAGTGCTATAAAGCTTTCGTAAAGCCAATAATAGAATAATACAGCAGCTCTGTCTGGGAACATTACCACAGATCAGAAATCCAAGGAAACGGACGAATACAAAGAAGGGTAGTTAAATTTTAAAATCAAAACAACAATGAAAACACTACAAAACCGATGTAGACCTTGAACTGTTACAACAGAAATGAACGCTCGACTAAGTAAGAATATTTTGCAAAGGAATAAACGATCAAGTGAAATTACCTCTCAGTGATATTCAACAAAATATGAGAAAGCCATCAAATTTTATTATGGTTCTCCATTCAAGAGTGGACGCTTGCACTCTTTCGATACCGTCACTTTGCAGTGAGAGTCTCACATCTCCAGTGAAAGAATAACACGTCTTGTCCTACGCCACAACTGTTGTTGTTACTGTTGCTTTAAAGACCAAGATGCAGCAAGTTTCATTATCATTTAAATCAATGTTTATTTAGTTATGTTCTTACTTGACAATGGTTGTTGTTACTGTTGCTCTAAGACCAAGATGCAGACAGTTTCATTATCATTTAAATCAATGTTTATTTAGTTATGTTCTTACTTGCAATGGTTGTTGTTACTGTTGCTTTAAGACCAAGATGCAGACAGTTTCATTATAATTTAAATCAATGTTTATAGTTATATGTTCTTCTGCGACTTCATGGTTTAATGAATGGTATCCCGTTCAGTTTGTAAACTGTAAGCCCGGAACGGAGCCCCACTATGGATGGCATAAACTTGAGTTCTTGGGGGGGGGGGGGGGGGGGGGGGGGGGGGGGGCTCCACTCACATTTTTTCTCTATACTCAGGTATAAAACGACTACCTGGCCTGTTACAGCATTGTCTCTGTCGAAAAAAAATGTTAGCACCTTAGAGACATATATATATATATATATAATATATATATATATATATATATATATATATACGTACACCCATTTACATATACATTCACACACGTATATACATATGCATGCCTATGTACACAAATAAACATATATATACTCATATATACACATACATACATTTGTGCATTAACAAACATAGGTATATACAGACATATCTATTTACACACACACACACACACACACACACACACACACACACCTGCGCACATATGTACACACATAATATATATCAACGTTTCATTAGATAGGTAGCTCTAAATAACTCAGTTTGAGAGATATTTTTTAAAGGTATCAAATGCCTGACAGTTTCTTGTATAAGCAGTTAATGAGTTCCACGGTGGTTCCACAAAGTTAAAGCAGAAAAGGCAAAAGATCGTTCAGAGAATTTAGTTTAAGGATTTTTTTTTTCTCAAATGATACTGAGTTAAAAGGCCCGAGGGAACGACTTGGAATCAAAATGTATCAAAATGTATGGCTCCACTCACATTTTTTCTCTATACCCAGGTATAAAACGACTACCTGGCCTGTTACAGCATTGTCTCTGTCGAAAAAAAATGTTAGCACCTTAGAGACATATATATATATATATATATATATATATATATATATATATATATATATATATATACATATATATATATATATATATATATATATATATATATATATATATATATATATATATACGTACACCCATTTACATATACATTCACACACGTATATACATATGCATGCCTATGTACACAAATAAACATATATATACTCATATATACACATACATACATTTGTGCATTAACAAACATAGGTATATATAGACATATCTATTTACACACACACACACACACACACACCTGCGCACATATGTACACACATAATATATATCAACGTTTCATTAGATAGGTAGCTCTAAATAACCCAGTTTGAGAGATATTTTTTAAAGGTATCAAATGCCTGACAGTTTCTTGTATAAGCAGTTAATGAGTTCCACGGTGGTTCCACAAAGCTAAAGCAGAAAAGGCAAAAGATCGTTCAGAGAATTTAGTTTAAGGATTTTTTTTTTCAAATGATACTGAGTTAAAAGGCCCGAGGGAACGACTTGGAATCAAAATGTATCAAATCACAATGTATCAAATGATTGGAGTTTCCAGTCTATTTCAGTTTCTGCTCTATGTAGACTTTTGCAGCGTTTACTGACTTAATTGATGATTATGATTATAATGATTATAATGATTATGACTCCGTCTTGTAATCTACGTCGTGAGTGTAAGTTGCCCAGAGATATTTTCTTTTAGTGATTGATGAGTAGGCCTACCTCATCTTTCAAAGTATAGGCACTTAAATCTATGTTGTACCAAAAATCTACGTATGGAATGTTTACAATAAATTCCATTGGTGAATGGACTTAGCGGAAGTTGTTTTTATGGTTTGAAAACAATGGCCCGTCGTCTCTGGACTGAGACTTTTAAAGATATTGTACAAATCGTTTTAAAGTTTAACTTTTAGATGCTTTTAATATAATTCAAATAATTTCTTAGATGCCATTTTGAAAACCTGAAGGTG
Source organism: Berghia stephanieae (assembly GCF_034508935.2). NCBI lineage: Eukaryota > Metazoa > Mollusca > Gastropoda > Nudibranchia > Aeolidiidae > Berghia > Berghia stephanieae. The sequence continues at coordinate 24,599,023 of NC_088361.1, read as the reverse complement.
ACCATTTTCTATCTATTTTACATGTTATGTAGCGTATGTTCAGTTGAGTTCGACATATACTTTTGGACTTTTGCTGGTCTTTCTTCGCATCTGAATCTGTGACAACAATCCATGGGAGCCATCTATCGATATTATTTTGTTTTTGTCCAACCTAGTCATCGATCACATGCTTTGGGAGGCTTTACGAAAGCTCCTCGTGCTAAGGGAACCAACCAAAGTGTTCCCTCAACGACCCTAAGGAAATATAAAACTCTAGACAGTTCCTAACTAACTAAGCCTTCCCTCTACTCAGTTCCTCAGTCTCAGTTCCAACAGTATCTAGTATGATTATTCTCAGACTCAGACATGTCTGCCAATAAAGAAAATTGAATATTGGCAGACAATGTCTGCCCATAACGATGGACGATTATACATAGACACTTTTTTGAAACTCCGCTCTTTTAAACATTTATGCACATCCAAGAATATGGAACGTTTCCATCCAATCCATGTGTTTCCATGTGATTATCCCCAGGCCCAGACACCTTATCCCCAGACACCTGTCTGAGGCTGGGGATAATGAACATACGTTATCCGTATCCCTAGACACATATTTGAAACTCCGCTCTTTTAAACAATTATCCACATTCCAGAATTTGGCATGTTTCCAAATGCACATAGACATAGAAATAAGGAAAGTTAATAAAATATCTATAAAAACAAAATTAACCAACATTAAATCAGTTGTTACTACATTACATATACACAATATGCGTCGACTTCGAAGTGGGTGTCATGGCCGAATGGTTTAGTCGTCTGCCCTGGAAGTTTTACCAGAATCAACGTTGTGGGTTCGAATCCTGGTTCCACCACTTTTTTTTTTTAAATTCCATCTTCTTTTTATAGAACTTTGCAAGGGATAAATGTCCCATCTATCCTCTTCCCACCTCTTTTTTTTTTTTTTGTGTGCGAGTCTATTCTTTTCTACTTTTTGTTTGGCCTTTTGTTCCGTTTCTGAGCATGAATTTCTTTAAATTGTTTTTATTTTTTTTTTAAATTATTGTTTGTTTTTTTCTCCTCTATCTGACCATTTGGTCACTCTCTGAATATTTCTGTTTGTTTGCTTTTTAATTATTTATTCTTTTTAGACACTTTTTGAGATCGGAGTGGGGACGAATATGACAATTTGCTAGAAAAGTAACTAGAAAGGAACCAAGAGAGAGAGAGTTAAAAAAAAAGAGGTGGGGGGAGGATGGATGGGATATTTATCCCTTGCAACGTTCTGTAAAAAGAAGACAGAATAAAAAAAAAAAGTGGCGGAACCAGGATTTGAACCCGCAACGTCGATTCTGGCAAAACTTCCAGGGCAGACAACTAAACCATTAGGCCATGACACCCACTTCGAAGTCGACACATATTGTGTATATGTAGTAACAACTGATTTAATGTTGGTTAATTTTATGTTTTTATAGATATTTTATTAACTGTCCTTATTTCTATGTGCATTTGGAAACATTCAATATTCTGGAATGTGGATAATTGTTTAAAAGAGTGGAGTCTCAAATATGTGTCTGGGGATACCGAATTTTCATTATCCCCAGACAGGTGTCTGGGGATAATGACAGCCCTTAACGTAGGCACTTTGACTTTGACTTTGATAAACATTTCAAACTCAAGATATATCTTAACTTAATTTGATCCAGTCAGTTGAGTCAGGTTGATGGGACTTGAAAAAACATAAAATTTGATACCTTATTTGTTTCTATACGACTAACGATTCCAGAGTTTTTTGCATTTTTCTGTTTAAATTTTGGGTCAATTTTACAGTTACAGAGAGAATCTGTGATCTCACTGACTCACTGCTGCCTCAAAACAGCATCTCGTGGCGATCTGGAAAGTTTGGGTTTTGCATTCAAACATTATCAGGGCTGAGAATCTTCCGCCTAAAGGCGGATTTCTGCCTAAATGGTAGTTTATCTCCGCCCATCCCCATCACAATTCCTCCTTTTTCTTTTTTTTTTTTTTTTTGATAAATAATCAGTAATTTTGAGAATTTCTCAGAAATTTTCCCCTGGATTTGCCGTGTCAAGCATTTTCCTCAAAACCCCAAAATCACCATTATGTCTTATGTCATATTTTGACACCTGTGCTCAGTCTCGTGAAATTTGGTGACGGTCCCGTTTTTATGACGTCGGGCCAGACAGAATGGCACCAGATGTCACCGTTGACACAGAAGACGAGTGGTGTTCTTTGATTAGCTAGTTGAAGGGAAAGAGGAGGGGCAAATGGGTCTGGATTTTTTCCCCCTTTTGTAGGTACCTATTGCCTTTTTAATCTCTCTCTCTCCCTCCCCCCTCCCCCCCCCCCCTCTCTCTCTCTCTCGCTCTCTCTCTTTCTCTCACTCACTCTCTCTCTCTCTCTCTCTCTCTCTCTCTCTCTCTCTCTCTCTCTCTCTCTCTCACACACACACACACAGACCACTTCACTACTACTACAATTACCACCATATCGTCATCCCTACCACCACCACCACATCATCCCTACCACCACTTTTACTACAACCACGACCACACCAACATCCTAGCACCATTCCTACTACAAATAACACCACATCATCCCTACTACCGCTACTACCTCAACTACCACCACATCATCATTCCTACCACAACTACCACTGCAACCACCACCACATCATCAACCCTACTACCACTACTACAACCACCACCACATCATCATCCCTACGACCAATTTTACTACAACCACCACCACACCATCATCCTAGCACCAGTACTACTACAAATAACACATCATCATCCCTACCACCACTACTACTACAACTACCACACATCATCATTCCTACCACAACTACCACTACAACCACCACCACATCATCAACCCTACTACCACTACTACAACCACCACCACATCATCATCCCTACCACCACTACTTCTACAACCACCACATCATCATTCCTACCACAGTTACTACAACCACCACCACACCATCATCCCTTGCACCACTACTACTACAAATAACACCACATCATCCCTACCACCACTACTACAAATAACATCACATCATCCCTACCACCACTACTACTACAACTACCACCACATCATCATTCCTACCACAGCTACTACTACAACCACCACTACATCATCAACCCTACTACCATTACTACAACCACCACCACATCATCATCCCTACCACCACTACTACTACAACTACCACACACCATCTTTCCTACCACAGTTACTACAACCACCACCACACAATCATCCATACGACCACTACTACTACAATCACTGCCACAGCATCCCTACCACCGCTACTACTACAACCACCACCACACAATCATCCATACAACCATCACTACTACAATCACTACCACATCATCCCTACCACCGCTACTGCTACAACCACTACCACATCATCATCCCTACTACAACCACTAAATGTTGTAATTACACTTTCAACTTTTGAAATTCCACCGAGTCATGTTAGAAATTGCTGCGAGACAAATGTTGGATCGCATCTCAGTGAATTTTAGTGAAATTCAAATTTATAGGTTATGGTTGCATGAATGGGTCATGATCTTCAAGATGAAAAATTTCCTCCTTTTTTGTGACCAGTCATTCTCACCCCTGGTTATGGCCCACTTATTGTTTTCAGTTATTTTTGTTTCAATTAAATATTAAATGGCAACTGTTGGATATCATTTTAAAGGTCAGCAAATAAACTTTATTTTCATATAAATTATTTTCATGTTTCGGTAAGTATGGAAAAAATTAAGGTGAAATGAAAATGGAAAAAAATATGAGGTTTTTGTCCTAAAAAGTGGGGTTGATGGCGAGTAAAATAAAATAGTGCGCGATTGTGCCAATTTTGATGAAATTTGGCAGATATGTTCTTCAATTAATTGTTTATCGGTGTATAATTAAAATGTCCTTAATTTTAAAGTTTCTTATAATGAAATGCACCATTAGAAATCTTGCTTTGTGCCCTTTAAAATGATTCCAAATTTAGCCACATAGGTTCACAATAAGGGAGAGAACGAATTTGAACCAGTGCAGAAAAGGAACAAAATGAGCCTAACCCATTGAGCTGTCTATCCACACCGATTTTGGTGTACATCTTAAAATTCATATATATGAGGTAGATAATTTTCCACCATCTATGCTTCCTTGTTTTGATAGTTATTTTCATTTCTGATTCGGATAATATGTTGTTGAATCTACTTTTGTGGAAGTGTGATAATAAATTGTATTGTTTTGTATGAGGAATACAGGAAAGGCTGCGTACAGTGTGGTCGGTTTTGGGGCGAACAACACCTAGGCCTAGGGATCCGTCTGTGAAATAAAATTTAAAAATTCCCGGCAATCATCAGTATCCCCAAAATTATGGTCAGATTAAACAAATTATAATATAGAAACAAGAGATCATTAAAGTTAACAGTAACAGGTAGATAGGTTGTGAAAATTTTAATGATTGGTGGACTATGAATAGATTTGATGATTAACAAGTTTCTAGCTGGTTGGAAAAAAAAAAAGGCGAATTGCCAGTTTGATGTTTTCAGTTCAAAGTGACAAAAACTTGATCCGTGTGCTTTTTTAAAAAAAAGCTGGATTTTGCATTTGAGTACTATTTACTTTCATCTTGTGTTAAATATCACACATCTGAACGCAGGGGTCAAAATATGGCATACGACATGACAGTCCCCACAGAAATTGTATTCGGAGTCATTGTTCGGAGTCGTCGGGCATGCATACAACAATATTCAAATTTACACCACTTTTAATCAAATAGAACATTTACCTTTCAATTTTTTGAGTCTGGCTGGAAGAAAACAAAAACTGTCACTGTCATCCGGAGTAAGGTTTTTTCCAATTAGTGTTCTATTCCCAAGAAGTATCTTTGTTTGATTATTCCCATACGAATGTTAGATTTCCCAAATTCTACTTCTTGCATTGCTTTAGTCACCTTTAACTTTAAGTTCTTTTAATAAAGTATGTATTTATCTAGGGAGATCAAGATTTATAACATTGATATACTTGTAAGTTTGTATTAAACACGATACCATTTATCTTTTTAAAAATCTTTTGTCTTTGTCTCCAGACAGCATGCATCATCATCAGCAGCATCAAGCAAAACGTAGGAAAAAGCGCATTTTACATGGTACCAAGACTGTGACCGTTGTAAGAGGGAAACTTGGATATGGATTTACTATTTCTGGGCAAAATCCGTGCATGTTGTCAAGCATTGTCACTGGAAGCCCAGCAGATCAGGCCGGATTGAAACCAGGGGATATGCTATACTTTGTAAATGGTTTGAATGTTAGCAGAGCCTGCCATGATGATGTTGTCAGGATGGTTGGTCTGTCCACTGGTTCCTTAGAATTACAGGTGAGGAATGATGCTGTATGGTTTTTTGAAAATGAGTAATTTAATAATATTTACCCTCGTGTCAAACATTAACCCTTGCAATGAACTTCAATAAAGTTTAAATTTATGGTGTGACGTTTTTCAACTTCAACTTCAAGATAGAGAATCTCCCCATTGTCCAAAACAATCTTTTGATTATTAATACTACCATTTATATCTGAATTATATTACAATTTATGTTATAGTATAGATAAACTTGCTGTTTATTGAATAAATTCAATTTTAAAAACATTATCAATTTTTATTGGTACTCGTTATTTTGCTTTTGGAACTTAATGTGATTTTATTTTCATTTTTTACCACTTTTACTTTTGTGATTTCATTCCAAAGAAGTGAGAAACAGGAGTTTGGACCCATGGTTAAAAAAGAATAATTGATGGTATGAAATTGATTTTGCTATTTTGCCAGAGTGAGGTTTTGAACATCTCAACTATACTGTACAATTTGTTTTATTATATATTTTTTTCACCACTTCTAATCTCAGATTTGAATTATTTACTTAAAACATTTAAGAAGTGTTAAAAAGATAATGTTATTGGTTTTCCTTTTTTATTTATATAATTTTAAAAATATGTTTTTGGTTTGATTTAAGGTTGCAGAAAATTGTAATGGCTCAGACTCCTCTGATGATGATTATCTACCTCGTAACAAATCTCGATACCCAAATCGAGTGAGACAAAGAAATGCTCCCTTGGAGCGTGGAGGAAAAGCATATGCCAGTCATGAAGGCAAAAGAACTCAGAAGCCAAATCCTGATGATTCTGATCCATCTTTTAGTCCTGCATCAACTGATGATATTCCATGGACAAAACCAGCACACTCTCGACTTTCTAAACATGACCTTCATGGCTCAGGCAGTGATGGATCTAGGAAAGCTAATATAAGAGACAGTGATGGGGATGGTTTTGCTTTTTCGTCTGTTCAAAAAGGTCCTGTGGTCTCAACAGCCAAAATCTCATCTGCTGCTGCTGTAGTCAAAAGAGTTCCTCAAGTGTCTGCTTCTCTAAGACATGGTCGTCAGTTAAGTTTTCCTCAATCTCAAGTACAGACTGAAAGGCCACAGAACCTTTGGCGCCACAGCTCAGGTCCTGCAATTCCCTTCCATGGGTCAGAGATAGATGAGGAAGAAGAAGCTGAAGCCATGCCTGTTGTTGCTGATTCTGCAAGAGCTGTTGTAGGATACATAGGTTCAATAGAGATGCCAAGTTCTCATACTAGACCCCACCAACGTCTTCAGGCCTTAAGAAATGCAGTGAGGAGGCTGAGAGTTGAAAAAAGAGTTCACACTTTAGTGTTGATGCAAGTGTCATTATCTGGCATCACTCTATCTAATGCAGTCGGGAAGGAGGTGGCATCTTATCCAGCAGACCGCATTGCTTTTAGTGGAATATGTCCAGATGACAAACACTTCTTCGGACTTGTTACTCTAGGTCTTCCGGATGATAGCTCTAGTCAATATGGGGCTGAGGGCAATGCTCCACTGTCAAGTTCCTGTCACATTTTTATGATTGAACCTGAGCTGAGTTCTCACAGTGCCCACATGCAGCAAGCAGACATTTTTCAGGTAATACTAAAATTATTTTTTGTTGTTTTATTTTTGTCCCCAATATTAATTATGTAAAGACATTCATTTTATTTTATTGCATCACTAGGTGTGTGTTCTGATGTGATAAGATTTGAATATTCATGACATTTTTAATCTAATCATCATTTGAAGTGGAATTCCTAATAGAGGCTTTAGATACACCTAATATTTTCATATTGAAATACACATTTTTAAATTTAGATTTCAAAGTAATGATTATGATTATTATATTCATTGGGTTTTTTGTTTTTGTTTGTTTTTTTTTTGTTTTTTTTTTTTGTTGTTTTGATAGCTAGATTGATATTGCAATATTTAGCTTTGTTAGAATTAAATGTTTCAGAATTTTGTTTGGCCAAGTACTGAGATTTTTATAATTTACTTATTTGGTTTGGGTTCAGAATTGGATTAAGTCTGACACAGTCTTTTATGGTTCTTGAAACAGTTGGTAGATCACTCCACTACGATGTAAATGGGTCTGATAGTTCATATCAGTGCAGAGTTGCTTTTTTTTCTTCTTTTTTCTCTGGCCCGACTATCTTTCCAGAAGTAAATGGCTAGCTGTTTTAAATAAGATTTTTAGGAAGTGTAATTTGCAATAAATCAGTATAAAGAGATCTAAAGGGTGGCAAGTAATTGGTACAGTCTTTTTAGCTTTATGTTAAAAAAAATCTTAATCTCCCTGGACAGAATGATGTCAAAGGACTACAATTCTTCCTTTATTGCTATTATGGGACCTTGATAATTAATCAGTTCATTCTTGTAATAATGCAAATTAGATGAATTTTCTAAATAAAAATATGATTTGATGATCTGACTTTGATTTTGCTTCCTTTTTTTCCTCTCAGATAAGATGTACCACTCATCCTCAAACCAGAAGATGTGACGAGTTCCCTGTGTCAGCCACATCCCTTATCCTTTGCATTGCCAATCTATACCGAGATGGCCCCCCGCGACAGTTTGACAATGAAATCGTACAATCCCATGCTTTTGCTGATCCTGTCCGACATGCACAGAGGATTAATAGTAACAGCAGCAGCAACGGGAACAATAGTAACAGTGATAGCGGTTTAGGCTTTGGGCGTGAGGATGCTCCATTGGAACAGAATGAGCAGGTGTGTGTTTGATTCTATGTCTCAACTGAGGAATTTTTTACAGTAACCGAAGTAACCAGTAATTAAATATAAGCTAAAATTATGGTGTTGTGAAATTAAGAGCAACAATCTAGGCCGATTTATTTGAAATTCTACACGTCGCGCCCTATTTCCTCCTTTTCAGCTGTCTTTACTCTCTTTTTCAAAATTCTAGAACGGGGTCTCTGTTAATGACAAAATTCATCATTATGTTGTTGCACCTTTCCTCTTAACTGTGGTGTTTTCTGTGTTTACAGAATGCTTACTGAACGCTTAAAATAATAGATTTTTTATTTTTAAAGATTTTTTGCTTAGTGGTGTCTTCTCTTTGCTGAAAATTCACAGGTTTGTGTGGTGGATTTGCCAAACTCAAACAGCAGTGGCAGCTCAGCAGCTACCATTGACACAAGTGGAATGTCTGTCACTCACCATCTTTCACCTGATACTTTTGGATCTGGAACTCCAAGAGCTCCTCACTCTGCCCAGAGACCACTTTCAAGTTACGAATTACGAAGGGGTGAGTATGAAAAATGAATATAATTTCTTAATAAATCTGTTACCAAAGGCATGTAACTCTTTTGACATACATACCTGCAATGAATTCCTCTTTATATTTTAATCTCATTCAAGTTCTTAGCAATGCTCTCTCTCTCTCTCTCTCTCTCTCTCTCTCTCTCTCTCTCTCTCTCTCTCTCTCTCTCTCTCTCTCTCTCTCTCTCTCTCTCTCTCTCTCTCTCTTCGTTAGTAAAAGTAGCTTTTTTGACAGTTTTGTATCGTAGTGATATAATACAGTCGCGGTACTGATGTGGAATAAAATCAGGTGAACGCAAACCCAGTCCATTTGAGCCGATTAATTTATTGGTTGAGTATTCTGGTGATATAACTGACAATGATGTGTCCCATTTAATATCCTTTAATACAATCACAGGTGGGAATTTCTCACTATTTAGCCGTTTCCCACTGAATTGAAATCAGGGTTCCGCTGAAAACTCGCTATTTTCCATTTTGATTTCCATTCATCATCATTATCATCATGACTACCATTACAACCACTACTACTATTACAACCTTAACCACCACTAGATTACTTTCATCATTACTAGCACTGCCATCATCACCACATCATCATCATCACTGCTACCACTACCTCAATCACGACTACCACCACCCTCAGCAGTAGCATCTTCATCATCCCTACTACCACTACTAGAACCACCACCACACCACATCATTAATACTACTACCACTGCTGCAAGCACCACCACAACAGATCATCACTACCACCACCAAAACAACCACATCATAATCGTTATTACTACTACTACTACAACCACCTCCATATCATCATCATCACAACTACCACTACTATAACTACCGCAACCACGATATCATCTCTAATACCATTACTACAGCCACCACTGGCTCCACGTCTTCATCACTACTACCACTATACTACCACCACAACCAGATCATCAATACTACTACCATCACAACCAACACATCAATATCATCACTACAACCACTACCACCACCACCACCATCATGATCATCACTACCACCACTTCTACAACAACACCACATCATTATCATTATTACTACAACCCCCCCCCCCCCCCCCCACACCACCCACACACACACACACACACACACTACCATCACCACATCATCATTACAACTACCACTACTATAACCACCCCACCACCACCACCATGACTACGATCATCACTACTACCACTACTACAACCAGCATTTTCATCATATCATCATCACTAGTACCACTACCACTGCCACCACATCAACATCTCTACTGAAATTCAATAATCGCTATATAAAATCTCAATTTTGTTTGTTTTTTGTGTTTTTTTTTTTTTGCTACAACCACGACCACCACAACATTATCATCTTTACTACCAGTACTACTACAACCACCACCACCTCATCATCACTACTACCATTACTTCAACCACCTCCACCACATCATCATCACCAATACCACTACTACAACCACCACATCCTCACCTCTACTGCCACTACAACAACTACCACCATCTCATCATTATCACTACTATCAGTACTATAACCACCACCACACCACATCAACATCACTAAAACCACTACTACAACCACCACAACCAAATCTTCATCACTACTAAATCCACTACAATCAATACTACCAGTACAGTGCCAACATCACCACAACTACTACCAGAACATCATCATCACTACTACAACTATGACTACCAGTACGTCATCAGCACAATAATAATTATTAATGATTTATTTGTAATTTATCAATAATAATTTTATTAATAATTTTAATATTGATAACATTATCATTTGTTACTTTTATCATCGTCATCATCATCATCATCGTAATCACTGCTACTGCCACCACATTATCATAATTACTATTATGGCTACATCATCAATTCCGAACACGACAATACAATTTTGACTTCTTTTTCCGTTATACTACATATATATATATATATTGATAACAACAAGAAATTTTGAGCAGCGCTAGGTTTGGGTGGATCCACTTTTCCCTCTGGAACCATAATTTTCAATTCCCACCCATAACAATTGACTTATAAGTGCCTACGATAAACCTCTATATTGTATGGAGTTATCTCAAATTATAAATGCCATGATCTAATAAGTTCTTGTTACATATCAGGTTTGAACAACTCGACCAGTAGTGAGGAATGTTGGCAGAGCAGCCAAGCGGCCCTGAACAAACTCACACCAAGAGCTATGCCAGACCCAGCCCACAAAATGAGATCTCGATCCACAGCAGACCTCACTCCCTCATCAGTTACCATGGATGACATGCGGCAAAGCATGCAGAGACTACTTCAAGCCAGGCAGAGACAGCTTCAAGAACAGAATCAACATTTGGAAAGTGACAGGGACTCTGCAGTTGGAAATCCTGTCCTGTCACTCTCTGTGGCTGAAAATGGGCAGGCCATTCTCGAAGGAAGTCAGCCTTCAGAACATGTATTTGCTGTACCTTCAGAACCACCCCCAGGGTCTAGTCATCATCACCCAACCGCCACCAATATGGTCCGTTCTGCCTTCCAGGTTCCTCGTCCTGTGTCTGCTCCTTTGAGTCGTCAGAAAACACCAACTCTCTGTCAACCAGAAACTGTTGATTTAGAAACAATGGGCAAATTGAGTCCCAGGGCATTTCCTGATGCTTCAGTGTCCCCTCCATCTGCATTTAGGTCCCCCTCAGCACCACCCGCGCCTTTCTTTCCACACAGAGAGTCTGATGAAGATGATGACGATGACGATGATGAAGTTGAGAATGAAGATGATCCTTATATCAGACAAATTCTGGATCAATTTCGACGTGACCGCGCTAATAAAAGGACAGAAGATAATCGACGATTTTCAGAGGGATATGCTATCATGCAAAAGGTAAGATTTTTACAGTTTTTTTCTTTCTTTCCCTCTTTTTAAAACTTTATCCAAATACTAGTTTTTCTATGAGTCACCCTTTGAATGGGAGTTGGTGCTTTAGAAATAAAGTCTCATTACTAGTTGTTTTTTTATGGGTAAGTTACTTTTTACTTGGGTAGGGTAATACGTCAACACTGTACTTGGGGATTGACTTACTGACTTATTGCTGTCCTCCTCCTAATCAACTGACTAGGATGCCTCGGCAGCTTCTCTAATTTTATTGACGAATTCCATCCATTGGTCTCTATCTTTTGCGAGGGACTAAAGGTCTGCAAGATCTTTTTCCAACCTTAACTCTTCATGGTTCTCCAGACACTTCAAGTCTCTGTTTAATATTGTGTGAATATTTGTTGTTGGCCTGCCTCAATATTTGTTTTGACCTGATTGTGTGAAGTATGCTTTCATGGCCTTGGAAAGAAAGATAAAGAGAGTAAATCTGACTCATAAATAAGGGAACAACACAAAACAAACGACGTTTCGGCCTTTGGCCTTTTTCAAGAAAACACGTAATGTATATATATTAGATTGTCATAATAGTTGAAACATTATAGGTAAATATGTGTGTGTGTGTATATATATATATATGTGTGTGTGTGTGTGTGCAAGGGGAGAGAGAGAGAGAGAGAGAGAGAGAGAGAGAGCGACAATGAGATGAAGTAATAATGTGTTATTATTGGCCCCCTACCTACCCTGTTAAGATTTTTTTTTTTTAATCTGTAGACAGAAAGAAAGTGGAAGAATGGGAGAGGAAGGATGTGTTTCAAAGTTATTTTTTAAATAAAAGTGAGAGATAAATAAAATAAAAAAACAAAAGACAAAACTATATTATTCTAAAATGAATCATAAATAGAGTAAACTTAAGTGGAAGTCTTGTAGTCAAGTTGGCAAAGAATATAAAAGAAGTATTTTGTTACAGTACAATTTGGTGCTGATCAAAATTAAATATAGAAGCAAAGATGCGAATTTTTAATTAAAAGATAAATAAATTAATAAGTTACTAGATAAAATGACGATAAGATAATAATAATAATAATAATATTAATTATAATAACAGAATGAAAAACTAACCCGGCAAATAGATGATCAATTGGCCAAAATACATATAGAAATGAAAAGACTTGAAAGCCCAGTATACTCATTAAAAGGGAAAGATAGCTGACACTATCACGATGGCACCGTCTTAACAAATGAATGTGATTACAGAGTTAGTTTTTTTTGTAGGTTGCTATTGATAATTGGGTGGCAATAGGAGATATGTCTGCAGGTAAAGAGTTGCAAAAGTTAAAAGTATAGTATTTGAGTTGTACCAAATGTTTAGAGTGGATTTGTAGAGTTGTAGGTGTCGCCATGGTTAGTAAGTGTGATAAGGAAGGTTTAAAAATGTAGGTGAATGTTGAGATTAAAAAAGAAAAACATAATTTTCTTTTACAAACAATTAAACAAAATTCTTTAAATTGAAAACTGATCACACACACGAATACATTGAATATATATATATATATATATATATATATATATATATATATATATATATATATATATATATATAATATATATATATATATATATATATATATTTAAATATTTAATGATTTCACTCACATATTTTTTGCTGAAACAATCGTTTCTTTGTTCTCCATTTCATCAGTCGGCATTTATCTGTAGAATGGTTTTTCTTTCGAGAGTTCAGTGTTGTTTATTTATTTACGTTCTTACTTCCGCTATGTCACTGATGGGGCGGTGATTAGTGTTGTTATGTAGTGACCCTTTGGGGCAGTGTGGCTCAGTGGTACAGTCTTTGCTTCGTACCCGAAAGGTACCGCGTTCAATCACCCGCCGCTGCGCTGTGTGGCCTTGAGCAAGTCACCTCGCCCTAGCTCACTTTGCGGCTGATGCCTGGGTTATTCCAGTCTTCCCTTGGAGTAGACCCTAAAGACAAATTTCCCCATGGGGATGAATAAAGGGAATTTTTATTTATTTTATTATTATTATTATTATTATTATTATTATTATTATTATTATTATTATTATTATTATTATTATTATTATTATTATTATTATTATTATTACTATTGTTGTTGTTTTTGGTATTTTAAGAAATATCCAGCTATTTGTTACAGATTGTCCAAATGCCTTTACATGTTTTAAATCAGTGTCTCAGGGAAAATTTTGTCCTTTAAATTATAAGTAAAATTTGTTGTATTACTAACACATTAAACGGTACATTTTGCGGAGGCTAGAAAATCGGTAGTATAACATAAGTATTGCTGTTATGCTGTTGTTTTAAAAAACACAGTACATGCAATGTTAACCTACTGTGTTCTTTAATAAAACAGCAGTTTGTTACCGGCGACATAAAGTACCATGAAGTGAGAGTATCCTGCGAAATTGTTTTTGTAACCATTTTTTGAGATTATCTCCCTTCATGTTTAGTTAAAAGTACGTCTGCCTCTCTGACGACCTCAGTTGATATCATAATATTGTAAAATATACCGATTTTTTATTGCAGGAATTATTTGATTTTTTTTTTCTCCTATTTTTAAAACAAAACCTTAAAGTTAGAGAAAGCTTAATGTTTAAGTCTTATTATTTGCAATTTTCTGGTCTGTTGATAAGACACTTGTCGACTGACGTGTAGGTCTCTCGGTCCCGGTGCGAGTCCTGTAGGTGGATCAAATTTTAGTCTGTGGAAACGTTTCTTTATTCACATTCTCACATATTGGTGTAATATTATAAGTGCTTGTCATTATTGAAAAAAACCCAAAAACAACAAGAATAATAATAGCGTAATGTCTCCTGTCATGAGTGCTCTTTCAGAATTAATTGAAAAATTTCCATAACTCATCAACCATTATTGATTTTCACTTCTGAAAAAAGGCATAGGTTTTTATACCATTTAAGATATTCCCCAAAAGTGTCCGTAGCAGAATGCAGCATATGTATTTTACACACGATTTGAAGCAGCTATAGGTGAAACTTGGTCAAGTTGGAGATAAGAGTTGTGATTTTATTTTTAAATGACTAAGCTTGAAATTGAAAGTGTTTATGATGAGGGTTTACTCAGCCCGTCGTTTAAGGACAATGTTAAGCGGGTCTATGAGCTGATTCATCAAGACAGGAGGCTAAAACAACAAAAATGGATAGAATTAGAAACATAATATGGTTGGGAGGGATTAACGTCATTCTCAACACAGTACTGGCCTCGCACATTTGAATTTTCACCACTTCGGGTCACTGAGACGCCTTGTCATTGATGAAGCAGTCATGAACCATGTGGAAACAGCTGAAATTCCTTTACGAGAGTTTCTTCGGGGACGGGAGACATTTACCCGTCCATCATTGGGAGAAATGTGTAGAAAGACTTGGCGACTTTGTTGATAAATTACAAAGGAATTCCCATATTGCAGGATGCAAAGTTTTAAAAAGATATGATTACAATGATTGTGAATGTTGTGGCTGACACTATGCTTTAATCAAATTGGTGGATATTGAGTGATGTAACAGGTCCCCTTTTTTGTTTGTTTGTTTATATTTTAAAATTTGTTATTATTTAAGAGTTTAAAATTGACTGCAGTTTGTACATTCTTTTGAATCTAAATTGGCATTGCGTAGAAAAAACGGTGGAATGTTTTTTATGTTGTTTTTTTAATACAAAATAATATACTGAAATGTCATTTGATGCTTTTGGCATATCTCTCTCTCTCCCTCTCTCTCTCTCTCTCTCTCTCTCTCTCTCTCTCTCTCTCTCTCTCTCTCTCTCTCTCTCTCTATCTATCTATCTATCTATCTATCTATCTATCTATCTCTCGGTCGCTGTATCCATCCATCTCTCTTTCTCTCTCTCTCTCTCTCTCTCTCTCTCTCTCTCTCTCTCTCTCTCTCTTTCTCTCTCTCTCTCTCTCTCTCTCTCTCTCTCTCTCTCTCTCTCTCTCTCTCATACACACTCACTCTCTTTCTTTCTTTCTGTCTTTCCCTTTTTCGTTCTCCCCCTATTTCTAAGTTTCTTTTTCTGGGTTGGGTTCCTGACCTCCCATAGTGGGCAGGGAGGCACTTACTGTGTCTTCTGTCTCCTTTTATCTGTTTTCCAACATGCTTTCTATCTTTGTCTTGGAATGAGATTACTTGGTTTTGTTCTGGCCGGATACCCTAGGGAAACAGTCAATTGTAGAGTTTTGGGAGATGACTTTTTTTGGTGTTGTAAATCATCTCTGTTATGTTATTTATTATGTTTTGTTCATATATTATATTATATGATTTGTAAACATTTGAGTGTGTTCCTCTTAATGTGGACCTGTGCTTGTGTCTGGATGAGACTTTTATGTGATTTCAAACTACGTACTTTGGTAGTGTTCTTTTGGAATCTACAGCTGTTACCTATTTATTATTTGAACCAATTCCCCTTTGTTTCACCGTTTTTTTTAGGTGCTTTAATTGTAAATCTGGAACGTTTTACTATCCCATTTTCTTCCTTATTACTGGCGCTGATATGACCTTAATGTGTTGGAAGCGCCTTGAAACCCTTTAAAACAAGCAAACAAACATATGTTTCTTTTTATTTATCTTTTCTTTCTTTCTTTTTTTTTTTTCTTTTCTGAATCTTTATGAGGCCTGTCATTCTTATCCATATCTATCCAGTGTTAAGTACATTGCCAAACACTGATAATCTGCGATTCATGCGATATCATTGCCATCCAGAATTGTTCTCAGTGCTTTAACGATAGATCAGTTGACAGTACCCGTTTCTGTCAACAAATATTGTTAAAACCGCGTTGTCATATTTAGGACTACTGCTCTGTGGTTCGTTGGCAAAAATCTTTGAAATAAACAGAACAAATTGGCCAGAATTGTTTTTAACTTCCTGAATTGAAGACTTAGATAAACCCCAACTAGCTTAATAAAAAGTCTTAAATTTTAGACTTAAAAATGGTTGTCATATTTGCAGTGGGTAGACTACAGCTGTTTTTGCACCTTTTTTAAGAAAAAAAAAAGAAAGAAGAAATGGGCCTCATAATAAAAAATTATGATGACCGCCTACTTGTCGAAAAGTCTTAAACTTCAGACTTTATACGAGTCATCATGTTTTGGAGGAGGCGTTAGGTTGAAGACAGTTCAACGTTTGGGGCCGTTTCAATTTATCAATATCGTTTGAAGTAAAAAAAAAAAATCTGAAAAAAAAAAAGAATGAAGAATTGAAATGTGATTTGTCGTTGTACGGCAGTACAGCTGACAACTTGAAATTTGAATAGTTAAAGACACTTGTTTTGTCATTACTAGAGGAGGGGAGGGAGTGTGCTGGCGTCGCGCTGCTGTTCTCTATTTATTACTGACATGTGTTTTGCACAGATCGATTTTGGATCGGTCTTTGGTGGGTTAATTCATGTGTCATGTTCTGTCGATGTTACATGCAAAATTATTTTCTACTGATTTAATTTGTTGTGTGTGTGTGCCCCACTGCGTAAAGTTAAAAGGTGAAAATTTATTTTGACATTTCTTATTGTACTATGTGGAAAAAAATAAATAGGTAAGTTCCATGATTTTTAATAAGAGAGAGTAAATATTAAGTTTGTCATTTGTATTTAGAGTAATTGGTGCTTATGTTTGAGGAGACGACTTTCAACACATGCTAAGTCATATCCCGATAGAAAATGAATTTTCTCAAGCAATCTCTAGGACTCATTAGATCCACCAAACACAGTCTGAAGTTTTAAAATACTCAGGGTATTGTTCTGTGAGACAAACAATTCGTATTTTCCTCTTTAACTCAACTAAATAAATGATAAAATATTGCAGTTTTCTCTGAATGGTCGTTTTGAAAGTCTCCGCCGACTCATATCGTTTGTAAGTTTTCTATATCTGAAATGAAGTGATTACTTCATTTATTATCAAACTCTGGAGTACTTATCCTGTGCGGCTATGTGGTCTTGTGGTATGATACTCGCTTTCGGATCGGAAGGTCCAGGGTTCGAGTCTCGCGCTCGGCGCATAGTTGAGTCCTTGGAAAAGGCGCATTTTATTTCAACCAATGTAAAGCGCATTGAGTATTATATAATTTTGAAAATGCGCTATACAAATGCCATCCATTATTATTATTATTATTATTATTATTATTATTATTATTATTATTATTATTATATTTTGTTTTGTTAGTTCCTACTCGTTGATACAGTTAACAATATTTTAAAATTTATATGTTGAACCACATTTATCAAGGAAACGAGTATTGAGAGAGAATTCATTGTTTTTTACGCCTTTAGGCCCATGGAGCCAGAGTTAATCGGGAATTCTATAGCATGAAACAGACAATAGCAATTGCTTGCTAACCTTTGAGCAGGACGTTAGTCTATCGCAAAATTATGTCCGTCAGATTTGTCAGAAAGCTGTTAATTGCTGTGGTATTTTATTATTTTTTTCCCAACCATTTTAAGCGAGGAATAGATTTCTTCAAACAATTTCTTCATCAGTTTTCGCACAGAGCTGTATCAGCGATGCGACTTGGGCTTCTTTGAAGTCGTATCGCTGTTACTGCTTCCTTTTGAAAAAGTAGATTTAAGACTGAATCCAATTATTTCTACGGTTTGTCTTTCTTGCTCTTCAATTTTAATGTCTTTATCTGTTTTTAATTATTAATGTAATGGGAAAGGAAACTACATATTTGCATTTTTCCCTCGTGAGGGAGCGGGGAGGAGTGACATCACCGCTGTAAAACGATATGTCGGAGTGAACTGATGCCCCCCCCCCCCCCCCCACACCACCACCACCACCACCACCATGTTTTAAATTTGAAATGGCCAGGAAAGATGCCTTTTAGTTTCTGTCTCCTGAAGAAATTATGTTAAATCTATCCAAATGAATCATATAAACTTTACTCAAGATTTTGTCTACAATTCCGCACTCCAATTTTAAATACCGTTTTAAGTCGATTGGTAACGTTTTGTGATTGGTCTCTCTCTCTCTCTCTCTCTCTCTCTCTCTCTCTCTCTCTCTCTCTCTCTCTCTCTCTCTCTCTCTCTCTCTCTCTCTCCACACACACACACACACACACAGACACACACACTATCTATCTATACTATCTATCTATCTATCTATCTATCTATCTATCTATCTATCTATCTATCCATCTATCTCTTTTGTCCTTCAGAGCCGCAATACCTCAGTTTCGCAGTACCGTTTGCTTGCTTTCCTAGGGATAGGATGCTAGTCTATCACAAAGTACTTTTTACCAGATCAAATAGACTACACAATCATTGTTGGGTGGACTTAGGGTCAGAGACAATCTTGACTTCAGACAGGAAGCAAGTTCTCTACAAGAATATTAATTTGTTTTCCACAAAAAAAAAAAAAAAAAAAAAAAAAGTCATACAAAAAATCACGGTCATACGTTTTTAAAATCTCTAGTTCGATGCGTTATAAATTTATTTCGAATGTCACCGTGTGATAAATTTCATAGCGGATCCGATCCTCCTCCTCCTTCCCGCTCTCACCCGTCAACTTGACGGTCGTAAACGTCCTGATTTTAATGGACAGATGTTTCACGGGGAAACGAAATTTTATTTATTGTGGAGGATTTAAATGTCAGTGTTTCTTGCTGTCAATGAAGTGGCCTTGTTATTGTTGAATGTTTACATCCTCCGCCGTGAAAAAAAGAAAAAAAAAGATAACTTTAAAAATAAAACTTGAGCTTTTATATAGCGCACTATACACTAAATCTAAATGAGGTCCAAACGCTTTATAAAGGGGTCCCAAGCCACGTAAATGTAAGGCAAGTCATGACGCCTATGAGTCGCTATTACAAGATTTTTCTCCCAAAGAGACACCGCCCTTATAAGCAGCCAGATATTCATTTTACACTTGAGTATTTTCAGAGAATTTGAGTTAGTAAAGAGCCTTTTCCGGGGATTCTACTTTGCCAGAGACCTACCATTCCAAAGTCGAGTTCAATACCTAAGGACCACCGGCCACATTATATAACAAATAAAATAAAGAAAAAAACCATTTTATTTATCCCGCCCCACGAGTAAATTTGTCTATAGGGTGTATTCCAAGGCAAGACTGGAATGCCGCAGTGCTGCGCCGCAAAAATGAGTTAGGGCGAGGTGACTTGCTTAAGGCCACAGAGCACGGCGAGGAGTTGGACTCGGTATCTTTTGGGTACGAATTCGAAGCAGAGGCCATATCGCTATGTCACGCTGCCTCCTTTTGTATATATTATTGTTGGAGGCACTTTTAACCCTTAATGGGCAGGGTCGATTTGACTATACGTAACCTTATACTTATACGAAATCCTACCGTTCTGTTGTTTTTGTTTTTGTTTTGTCGGTTGTTTTTTTTTTTCGTTTTTTTTTTAATGTTTTTTTTTTTTAAACTGTGAGAACAGTAACAGCTATACAACTTATCGGTTCACCTCGTTTTACTACATTATGACAATCCATCCAATGGCCGAAAACGTTTCCACACTTAAGGTTCTCTATGCCTTAATTGAGCTGACCACTCAGGTATCCAAATGACCAACAGGCTAGGCAACCAGAGAGGTGCCATTAGAGATACTGCCTACAGGTCACCTCAGATGCACTCAAATATAGAACTTGATTAATATGTCTAGAAATAGCGGTGCGACCTCGCGGGGTCCCAGGTTTGAGAGTTTCTGCCAAGATGAGGGCAATTTAAATCGATCGATATTTGAAGGGCGAATTTTATGGCCAATTTTTTTTTTAAATACGTGCCTTTTCACGTACGGGTAGTGCTTGGTTAAAATACATTTTTGGTCATAAAACTATTACGATTGATGAAGATGATCTAGAACTTGCCAAATGTTCCGAACTGTCGACTTCAGATGATAAAGAGTTTCGTAAGTGAGAAGTCATCTTAATATATCGATATAATGGGAGGTAAACATTTTCTGGCCCAATTTTTCCAAAAAGTTGTTTTGTCGCTATATGTCTGCGTACCGTCTCACAGTTTTGAGTGGATTCAGGATACCTTTTTAAAATTTTTACTTTTTCTTTTTTTCTGGACAACTATTATATTGCAAGATTTGAGCGTAGTTTGCGCTTGGACAGGTTCCAATAGCCGCTCCGATTTATTGTTTCTTGGGTCGTAGATCAGTTGTGTCACGCTAAATTAAACCGAAAAACGAGTGGAAAAGGCAGGCATAAAATGAATTGTAACCTGACACCTTAGTTGTCGAGTCATTTACATTGATCACTCGTTCTATTTTCATACGTTTTCTCGATCTGCTCTTTTACAAGTTCAAATGTGTCCAAAAAGTCTATTGTTCATAGTCTGTCTCCAACTACCAATAACAGATCCACTGTCCATAGAGTTGTCAGTTGACCTTTCCTTGGGTTGGTTTTTGTTGGAAGTTCACGTTCGGATTACAATGTTTAAAAAAGCACGTCCGATTGATCAACTGAATGTGATAGAGTGTCGGAGGAGGTAGAGAGAGAGAGAAAGAGAAGATGAGAGAGAGAGAGAGAGAGAGAGAGAGAGAGAGAGAGAGAGAGAGAACATTTATTATCAATAGCTTGCTACCCTCTAGATAGACATCGCCATTTTGTAAGTGACTTCCCGCCAGATCTAACGAATTTAGCTACCCGTTTATTGCTGGGTTGTTCATACAATATAAAATCGATTTTATACTGGGCTCTACTTGCCACGCGAGTGCTTTACCAACGTTGTCAATACTCTCACGCAACCAGATTTTTTTTTTGGACGTCTTCAAACACTTTACAATATGGAAGACTAAATTTGAAATCTGTTCCGTCTGGCGTGACCGTGTTGACGTTGTTGGCATTGTAATTGGGGGTTAGGGGGGGGGGGGGGGGGATTTCAATCGATCTCTGCGGCCCATTTGAGAAAGGACAGTCAGTGAATTCCTTGAATCACCACAAACATACGCTGTGAGGGCTCTGGTGATTAATCCGCATTTCGCCCGTTTACCCTAATATTCTGTCTGTCCGTCTCTCTCTCTCTCTCTCTCTCTCTCTCTCTCTCTCTCTCTCTCTCTATCTATATATATATATATATATATATATATATATATAATATATATATATATATATAATATATATATATATATATATATAAACATTTCTCTCTCTCTTCTCTCTCTCTCTCTCTCTCTCTCTCTCTCTCTCTCTCACTCATTGGTCTCTCTCTCTCTCTCACTCATTGGCAAATCGAAATCTCTGTTAATTCATTTACCCCAAAACACGTGGAGACATTGAGACATGGAGAGAGAGAGAGAGAGAGAGAGAGAGAGAGAGAGAGAGAGAGAGAGAGAGTAGGGTGGGGGGCTGTGTTAGAAGTATGAGGAATTGGGAGGGAAAGTCGGCCTTTGTCTGTCCAAATGGCTCCCCTCACAGATGATCCGATATATCACCAAATTTAGCCTCAACAGTATCAAAGTTGGAGATCTGCTTCTCTCCAATTTCTTTATTCTTAATCAAATCATCAAACCGTCTTAACACACAATATTACCTGAATACTAGGTTGTTGTGATTCGCGTGTGGTTTTATTCCACCCTTTAGAGCTCATAGAGCCCGAGCTTTTGCGGCCTCAATAACATTGACAGTAGCATTGGCTTGCTACTCTCTGGATAAGATGCTTGTCAACCTTCACAAGATTTGATTAAGAAGCAGATACTCAAAAATTAAAATAAATGTTCACATTTATTTCATGCATTGCCATATATTTTCCATGCTCATGCGCTTCACAATGGTTCATTTATTCTCCCAGCAGATCGAGATTTCCTCCCCTGTCCACCTAGCAGGGATTGGGTAGTTGGCTCGGTTAGATCTGACGGAACTTACTTTGCGATAGACTAACGTCCTATCCAAAGGATAGCAATTGTTATTGTCCGTTTCACGCTATAGAAACCGGGATAAATTCCGGCATGTTGGCTCTGAGGGACTACTTTAGGTCATACGGAATCATAATATTTTCGTTTCATACAATACCAACGGCCTGCTAGGCGTCTTTTGCACTGACACCTACAATACCCGTCACTGCCCTAAGCCAGGTACTCATTCACATCTGAGTCGAGTGGAGTAATGTGTTCTAAGTACCTTATCCAAGAAGGACTCACTCAGGGGTAACGAACAGAAATGTCTTGATGCTTATCAACCTCAGACAACTCTTCTCTAGATTTGATATAGAAGTATGTACATACCCAGTCACTGCGAGGAGTCAAAGTGGTCATTAAAAAAAAAAGAAACTTTAAAAATATTAATATTCGGATCTATGTGGTTGCGAATCAGGATGTATAAACGTTTAGACACACAATTAAAATGTGCAAAACCTGTACATTTCACAAAGATCGAATTACGGAGCTTTCCGTTGGCACCAGACTTTTGGAATAACAGAAAATATTCAGCCCGTGTCCTCATGTCATTATCCCCTTGAGATCGATCACGGTAGGGAAGCTCCTGTTAATCTCTCCCCCCCCCCCTTTTCCTCCCCTCACTGCCCCCTCCTTCTCTCTCACTTTCCCTTCTTTATAACAAATATTCAGTGCTTGTGTTTTTAGTTTCCATTCCGTTATGCTATTGTTGTCGTCTACTAGGGACACTCTAAGCCATTTTTGCATTCGGAAGGAATTAAGGGTGACAGGACTTGTGGACTCTTTTATTTTTACTGTATCACATTCGTGTCAAGACTGTTTCCAGAGTGCTAAATGGATATTATTGTGTTATTCTGGCGGAATAACTTCTGTTTTTCTTATTTTTAGAGCCCGCGATTCATTTTGTTTTTCGACCCCCCCCCCCCCCCCCCCCCTCTTTTTGAAATAGTAAAAACAATTTCAGTTCCAATTTTATAAGTTAATGTGTTAATACTTTTTTCTCCTTCTAAGTTTATTAATTAATTAATTTATTTATTTATTTATTCATTTATTTATTTATGTTTCTATTTATTTATTTATTTATTTATTTATTCATTCGTTTGTTTACATACAGCTTTTTTATTTTCAATTTAAGTATGTCATTAATGCACGTTTTCCCATCGGATATCAACTAAAAATATTTGTCTATAATAAATTCCGTACCTTTTATTTATTTATTTATTTTTTAAAATATAAGATTGCTTCTGGACCCAAAGACTGCAATAAAATATTATACTTAACCTCTCTCCCATATCAGTGTGCCAAAGAAGTTAACAAGTCTTAAAGTTAAGGCTCAGTTTTAAAAGCCAATAATCATTTGTGTAGTTCAATGAAGCGTTACATTTTTATGACACCAAAACTAATAATAGGTGCACAACGTGCGTACGTTTTTTCAAAGCGGCATTGATAGCCGCTAAAGACCTCCCATTTATGATAGATAAATATTTAGATACTGTGTTAACACGAGGGTCTGTGGCTTTTAATAGTAATATAATTACACTATTCTACACAAACATAACGCTTAAAGAAATTGGGGGGGGGGGGGGGGGGGGGGGGGGGGGGGGGGGGGGGGGGGGGGGGGGGGGCAGAATGATAAACTGCTTTTATGAAGTCCCAGCTTAGAGACCTTTTTGGCAAGTTGGTGGTCAACTTAAACTATCGATGGAATGTACAAAATAGAAGTCCTTCACAGCAATTAGACACACGAAGTCGGGATAAATCCTGGTTTCTGTAGCGTGAAAAGGACAATAGCTAGTGCTTGAATAAGACGCAAGAAGTCTATCGCAGAGTACTTTCCGCCAGACCTAACTGACCCAGTTACCCAATCACAGCTGGGTGGCCCCTTGGGGGAGGAGGAAAAACTTCTCGTCTTCATCCGTGATCGATCCCTGTCCTATTTCCGTGTGAAACAAGTGTAGTGTCATTCCAATTGATTTGTCTGGATCCCTATCGATATAATAATATATTATGAAGTGAAAGTTTTCGGCCAAGAAAGAAGAGGAAAACATACTTTTTGTTAGTGCACAGCAGTGTATGGACGTAATTCTTCGATGTATCGGTATTTTAGGATTATATTTGTCATTTGAAAAAAAAAAAAAAACAAACATTATGCCCCGTTGATCAATGCTATGTAATTATTATTACTTACACAAAAATAAAGAACGACATGACGTTGTGAAACAGGTGGTGTGACTGAGTATGGAAAGAGAACCAGTATAGTATTACATTAACCAGTTAACTGCCGTACTCTGGAAAGACACGTATTTAAAATTTGGCCCCAAAAAAAAACTGGTCCATCAAAAAGTTGGCTAGAAAACTTGTCCATCAAATTAAATGTCGATCGATTTAAATGACCCTCATCTTGGCAAAAAAAAAAACCCTCTCAAACGCGAGGTCCCAGGTTTGAGTGCTTTTTGCCAAGATGAACGTCATTTAAATCGATTGATATTTAAGGATGAGGTTGTTTTTTTTTTTTTTGGTTTTTTTTTTGGCCAACTTTTTAAATACGTGTCTTTACAGAGTACGGCAGTTCACGGGTTAATTAGGTGGAAAGTTCTGGTTTTTTTTGTGACTCTTTCCTCCTAACCTGCAATACCAACCCCTCTCTTGTTTCTGATCCTTAAAAAAAAAAAAAATTAGATTATTTACAAATAAAAGGTTCACGCTGGACTAGTTTTTATGAATATGAGTGCTGTTCGATCTGTGTCTGTGAAATTGAAGTTGCATGCTACATTCTCTTACAACGTGTACGAGGTTAGTGCATTATTTAGAATTCGAAATTTGATAAACATGTTCAATAATATCAAATTACAATTTTAAAAATAGATTGTGCTAGTGTATTGGGTTTAGGGGGATGGGGGGGGGGGGTGTGTGTGTGTGTGTAAATCCTATTAATGCTACATTGTGCATAGATGCCAACTGTCTGGATAAAATCGTAGTTGTCACGATTTAACCTTTTGCAAGAAGAGGGGGAAAATATTATCAACTGGCTAGGGATTTATATTATATTATTTTGATTTTCAAACTTTATTATTGCCATTTTGGATACACTATGTACCCTAATATTTTTATAATTTGATTGTATATAAATCACACTTTTGTCTTGTCATTATTTTTATTTTAAAAAATGAGATCAATAATTTTAAAAAAGCAATGTGAAGCAATTTTTCTTTCAGTCAGAAATGAATGGTTCTCAGAATATGCAGGGGAGATCATTTATGTGGTTTTGCGCTCTCTCTCTCTCTCTCTCTCTCTCTCTCTCTCTCTCTCTCTCTCTCTCTCTCTCTCTCTCTCTCTCTCTCTCTCTCTCTTGTTTTTGTTGTTTTCTTAGCTTCACTTCATGTAAAGTTGACCGCTTGTATCAATTATAACTTTGATTACCTTACACATCCGTGTAAGACCAAATTTTTGAGGTGAGGGAAAAGGGTGGGGGATAAAATAACATTATTGCTCCTTTTATCCATTTAATTTTGAGTTATGATTATGATGAATTAACACAGCCATGCAAGTTACGAAGACAAATCCAGATAATCAACGAAGCCCAATATTTCGTGGTGGGTGGGCCAGCTGATCATACTATATCACCGGAAGTAAATCGTTTTGTTGGAAGAACAAATAAACGAGGCTCTATTTTATTTATTTATTTATTTTTTTGTAGAGAATAAAGAGGTAACTAAGGTAAACACCAGCGACTAGAACCAGTGCAGCTCCGAATGAGACGGACTGATGTTGCTTTGCTTATGACAATTTCGACAATATTTTTATACAAACGTAAAGAGGGCCTTGTATGTCTTGTTTCAGTGTGATGTGCGTCCGTTATAACTGCTTTCCGCCCTTTTAACTTAGACTCAGCTACCCAGTCACTGATGGAGGGGCAATGTTAGGGCGTTCGGGGGTTGGGTTTTGTAGGGAGAGGATAGATTTGAGTCAAATGTGCTTTGTGTGAATCCAATTTAATTTTACCCGGGTCCCTGTTTGTTTCTTTGTTGGTGTTTTTTGTTTTGTTTTTGTTTGTGTCTGTCTGTTTGTTTGTTTGTTTGTTTGTTTGTTTGTTTTTAATGCAAGGGAACCTACATCTGCCATTATTTTGGTTTAGTCGGTAAATGCAGAGTTATCATTTAATGTGTTTGTTAATTGCCTTTGAAAGATTTAATGATGTATATCAATGATGTATTTTGTTGCTGTTTTTTTTTCTTCTTTCTTTATTGAGCTATTATATACCACAATATACACTAAATCTATTCCAATATGATGAGAATTGATCACCTCCTGGCTGGCTAGCAGAAAATTAACACATTTTAAAAATATATATAGATATGATGTAGCATCAACTGCAATACGAAATAGTTATCTATCGACCTTGGTAGTTTATGATTTGATCAA
This sequence comes from Berghia stephanieae, assembly GCF_034508935.2. NCBI lineage: Eukaryota > Metazoa > Mollusca > Gastropoda > Nudibranchia > Aeolidiidae > Berghia > Berghia stephanieae. Next base: position 24,572,166 of record NC_088361.1, on the reverse strand, counting down.
TTCACTTTTTTTTTTCAGCGAGAGAAAGAGAAGTATGAGGCCGGAAACTTACAAAAATGGAGTAAATCTTCTTCACTGAAGAGGGGACAACCCCAGCCCACCATGCTGAAACAGTCATTCAGTCACTCTCATGAGGTAAGCAGAAGAGAACTTTCTCTCCATTGCCCGGCTCTCTCCTCTTCTCT
>NC_088361.1:24560343-24571881 GCF_034508935.2 Berghia stephanieae | reverse complement strand
GGAATAAGACGCAAGAAGTCTATCGCAGAGTACTTTCGCCGACCTAACGGGACCCAGTTACCAATCACAGCTGGGTGGCCCTTGGGGGAGGAGGAAAAACTTCTCGTCTTCATCCGTGATCGATCCCTGTCCTATTCCGTGTGAAACAAGTGTAGTGTCATTCCAATTGATTTGTCTGGATCCCTATCGATATAATAATATATTATGAAGTGAAAGTTTTCGGCCAAGAAAGAAGAGGAAAACATACTTTTTGTTAGTGCACAGCAGTGTATGAACGTAATTCTTCGATGTATCGTATTTTAGGATTATATTTGTCATTTGAAAAAAAAAAAAAAACAAACATTATGCCCCGTTGATCAATGCTATGTTAATTATTATTACTTACACAAAAATAAAGAACGACATGACGTTGTGAAACAGGTGGTGTGACTGAGTATGGAAGAGAACCAGTATAGTATTCATTAACCAGTTAACTGCCGTACTCTGGAAAGACACGTATTTAAAATTTGGCCCCAAAAAAAAATGGTCCATCAAAAAGTTTGGCTAGAAAACTTGTCCATCAAATTAAATGTCGATCGATTTAAATGACCCTCATCTTGGAAAAAAAAAAAAACCCTTTCAAACGCGAGGGTCCCGGTTTGAGTGCTTTTTGCCAAGATGAACGTCATTTAAATCGATTGATATTTAAGGATGAGGTTGTTTTTTTTTTTTTGGTTTTTTTTTTTGGCCAACTTTTTAAATACGTGTCTTTACAGAGTACGGCAGTTCACGGGTTAATTAGGTGGAAAGTTCTGGTTTTTTTGTTGACTCTTCTCCTAACCTGCAATACCAACCCCTCTCTTGTTTCTGATCCTTAAAAAAAAAAAAATTAGATTATTTACAAATAAAAGGTTCACGCTGGACTAGTTTTTATGAATTGAGTGCTGTTCGATCTGTGTCTGTGAAATTGAAGTTGCATTGCTACATTCTCTTTACAACGTGTACGAGGTTAGTGCATTATTTAGAATTCGAAATTTGATAAACATGTTCAATAATATCAAATTACAATTTTAAAAATAGATTGTGCTAGTGTATTGGGTTTAGGGGGATGGGGGGGGGGGGGTGTGTGTGTGTGTGTTAAATCCTATTAATGCTACATTGTGCATAGATGCCAACTGTCTGGATAAAATCGTAGTTGTCACGATTTAACCTTTTGCAAGAAGAGGGGGAAAATATTATCAACTGGCTAGGGATTTATATTTATTATTTTTGATTTTCAAACTTTATTATTGCCATTTGGATACACTATGTACCCTAATATTTTTATAATTTGATTGTATATAAATCACACTTTTGTCTTGTCATTATTTTTATTTTAAAAATGAGATCAATAATTTTAAAAAGCAATGTGAAGCAATTTTTCTTTCAGTCAGAAATGAATGGTTCTCAATATGCAGGGGAGATCATTTATGTGGTTTTGCGCTCTCTCTCTCTCTCTCTCTCTCTCTCTCTTCTCTTCTCTCTCTCTCTCTCTCTTCTCTCTCTCTCTCTCTCTCTCTCTCTCTCTCTCTTGTTTTTGTTGTTTCTTAGCTTCACTTCATGTAAAGTTGACCGCTTGTATCAATTATAACTTTGATTACCTTACACATCCGTGTAAGACCAAATTTTTGAGGTGAGGGAAAAGGGTGGGGGATAAAATAACATTATTGCTCCTTTTATCCATTTAATTTTGAGTTATGATTATGATGAATTAACACAGCCATGCAAGTTACGAAGACAAATCCAGATAATCAACGAAGCCCAATATTTCGTGGTGGGTGGGCCAGCTGATCATAATATAATCACCGGAAGTAAATCGTTTTGTTGGAAGAACAAATAAACGAGGCTCTATTTTATTTATTTATTTATTTTTTTGTAGAGAATAAAAGAGGTAACTAAGGTAAACACCAGCGACTAGAACCAGTGCAGCTCCGAATGAGACGGACTGATGTTGCTTTGCTTATGACAATTTCGACAATATTTTATACAAACGTAAAGAGCGGCCTTGTATGTCTTGTTTCAGTGTGATGTGCGTCCGTTATAACTGCTTTCCGCCCTTTTAACTTAGACTCAGCTACCCAGTCACTGATGGAGGGGCAATGTTAGGGCGTTTCGGGGGTTGGGTTTTGTAGGGAGAGGATAGATTTGAGTCAAATGTGCTTTGTGTGAATCCAATTTAATTTTTACCCGGGTCCTGTTTGTTTCTTTGTTGGTGTTTTTTGTTTTGTTTTTGTTTGTGTCTGTCTGTTTGTTTTGTTTTTGTTGTTTGTTTGTTTTTTAATGCAAGGGAACCTACATCTGCCATTATTTTGGTTTTAGTCGGTAAATGCAGAGTTATCATTTAATGTGTTTGTTAATTGCCTTTGAAAGATTTAATGATGTATATCAATGATGTATTTTGTTGCTGTTTTTTTTCTTCTTTCTTTATTGAGATTATTATATCACCAATATACACTAAATCTATTCCAATATGATGAGAATTGATCACCTCCTGGCTGGCTAGCAGAAAATTAACACATTTTAAAAATATATATAGATATGATGTGCATCAACTGCAATACGAAATAGTTATCTATCGACCTTGGTAGTTTATGATTTGATCAATTCACTTTTTTTTTTCAGCGAGAGAAAGAGAAGTATGAGGCCGGAAAACTTACAAAAATGGAGTAAATCTTCTTCACTGAAGAGGGGACAACCCCAGCCCACCATGCTGAAACAGTCATTCAGTCACTCTCATGAGGTAAGCAGAAGAGAACTTTCTCTCCATTGCCCGGCTCTCTCTCTCTCTCTCTCTCTCTCTCTCTCTCTTTCTCTCTCTCACACACACACTCCCTCTATCTATCTATCTATCTATCTATCTATCTATCTATCTATCTACCTATCTATCTATCTATCTATCTATCTATCTATCTATCTATCTATCTATCTATCTATCTATCTATCTATCTATCTATCTATCTATCTATCTATCTATCTATTTATCATTCTCCATAGAAATACGGGATCAAATCATGTATTTTGGATTGATACAAATGTTTTATCTTGAAATTTCCTCTTAGCGTTCTGTTTTTTGGGTTCTACGTTATATTCATATACTCCAGCCGGCCGTGATTTATTTGTTTATTTAGATAGATAGATAGATAGATAGATAGATAGATAGATAGATAGATAGATAGATAGATAGATAGATAGATAGATAGATAGATAGATAGATAGATAATGGGAAAGAAAGGTTGGTAGGTAGGTAGGTAAGTACGGAGAGAACAGATAGATAGGTAGCTATTAAAAAAAAAATAACAACCCGTCCTCCCCTTTCTAATTCCCCCCCCCCCCCCCCCCCCCCCCCCCCCCCCCCCCTCCCCTCTCGCCTTCATCTCGATGTCTATTCTTATAGTCGTAAGTGTCTTGTGTCTGTTCCCTTTAAACTGTAAATATCATAGAGCATATAAATCATTTACTATAACAACCCCCCCCCCCCACCCCCCAAATAAAATATAAAATAAAATAAATGTCATGACATCCTTCAAGTTGTCGCATCGTGTTGGATCCAGAAAAAAAAAAAGAAGCAAATAGTCGAAAAAGAAAAATAACTAAGATAATTCAAACAAGATTTGAAAGGGAAAAACAACAAATATAGTAACAACCATTAAAGAAAAAGAAAAAGACAACAAAGAAACAAAAAATCTAAACAACGCTCGTCTCGTCTCTCCACTCAATTCCCCCCCCCCCCCCCCCAAAAAAAAAAAAAAAAAAGGAAAAGAAAAGAAGAAAATCAATAAAAACAAAACAAAACAGAAAAAAACAACGACGACAACAACAACAACAACAAAAGTGCATAATGTGATTGAGATAGTTCTGCCATTCTTGTTGAAATTTTTTGTTTTCTAGTAAAGTGCTTTGATCACGTTTAGTGGATGTTGCACTGTATAAAAAAGCTCAAGTCAAGTTTTCGAGCTCTCTCTCTCTTTTTCTTTTTTTTTTTCCATTACCCCCCCCCCCCCCCCCCCCCTCCCGCCCCCATAAATTTCCTTTGTTTTCCGTGATTTCTATTATTTAGACATTGTTTCTAACTTCCGATTGAACACAGTGTTTACCCATCCTACGTTTTAAAATAAAAGTTTTTCTTTTCTTTTACTAAATAATACCCCTCAACTTTTCGAATCTTGATTTAATGGGTATTCAATATTACAATAATATGTAGGTATTCACTTTATCGTACAATGGGTATACTATATCGTACAATTCCATTTTGTAACATAGACGCCTGGCTGAGCGAATCAAGTGTTGTTTCCATTTCTGGGGTTTGTCGCCCCTTATTCTTCCCCAGCGGATTTGCTTGAATGGAGGCGAGGAAATCAAATTAATGCGTTCCTGTTTGAAGTGATTTCGTGATTGGAGAAATGTATAGTGTAGCTTTGCATTTCTCCACGAAACAATCGCCATTGTTGTGCCGCACGTTTTTCATGTAAAGTGTTGTTTGTCATGTCTTCCCTTCCTAAATATTATTGTTTCCAAACTAGTTATTCTCCCTTGTGAATAAAGAGGAAATTGGTGTTAGCCTAGATAGAAAGATATATCACTGCTGAACACTGACAAAACACAGATTTTCTTTTCCTTTTCTTTTATTTATTTATTTATTTATTTATTTATTTATTTATTTATTTATTTATTTATTTATTTATTTATTTATTTATTTATTTATTTATTTATTTATTTATTTGTTATTTATTTATTTATTATTTATTTATTTTTTATTTATTTATTTATTTATTTATTTATTTATTTATCAGTTGATTTTTCATTTGTTTTATTACATGTCTGATTGAAAAAATAAAACTTCAAAAATCAATCGATTAATAAATTTTATACTTGAGACTTTTTGACTTGATGGGTCTCATCTGAATCGATCGATATTTGAAGTATGAAGTAAAAGTGTTCTTGTCTAAATGAAAAACAAAACAGAATAAAACAAACACGTCTAAAGAAAACCAAACAAAGAAAAAAATCAAAACAAAACTACCGCCACCCGCCCTGCCCACCCCAACTCACCTACTATTTAAGAAAGAAAAAAACAAAACAACCCAAACCAGAAAAAAAAGAAGACAAAATGAAAACATAAACGGAACATTTTGTCAATGTACAGCTAATAGTGGTACAAATCTCAATCTTTTTTGTTTGTTGGTTTTTTTTTTTTTTTGTTGGTTTTTTGTTGGTTTTTTTTTGGCGGGGGGGGGGGGGGGGGGGGGGGGGGGGTTGGTTTGGTATGTTACGTTTAACATTTAAATGTGTTAAAATCTGTATGGAAAGAAAGACGCAAAAAGGAGAATTAGTGAATCTCCAGTCCTGTTAATGATGGTACCATGATCAGATCAACCAATAACTTCAGCTTACTTCTCGTACTACTAAGGTTATATTTGTTATTGATCATTTGACAGAGGACTTTTTTCTTCATAAATATATAAGTAGCCCTATATCCATTCGGAATTAAAGAAAGTCTATATATATATATATATATATTATATATATATATATATATATATTATATATATATATATATATATATATATTTAAATTGAAATTTTATAATGACTTGATCTCGGGGTTAAGTTGGCCGTAAGTGAAAGGCTTTTAACACGCCTCCAATTTTTCTTCCGCTCCCTCCATTCCGTATTCAAGCTGCTTTTTCCATTTCTTTTCAACTCATTTCTGATAACTAAGTTCTCTTTGCTTTCTACTAGATAGATTCTCACGAATTCGTCCACATTGCCTTGTATAATATCATAAAGTAATGTTTAAAAATGACAGAGTTTAATTTAAAAAAAATATAATATTCAAACACCTAACAGGTTCATAAACCCTCTTTAGATTATAACAAAAACAGAAACTTAAATTTTGGTCAAGTCAGAGAAATAAGAAAGATAATTAGTGTACGAGTTTGTTACGGTTAGCTCCCTTGTGTTATTACTATGAGATATTTTCCCCCTTGTTTGACTCATGTTTTTTTTTCTCTCACGGAGTTTTATAATAATGACGTGAAATATTAGAAAGTGAATTCTACGTGTGTTTGTTGAATTCAGGTTTTATACATATAACGACAGTACGGTAACCAGACGTTTTATGGGCTTGTTTTAACTTTGTCGATTGTCGTAATGGACAATATTTTGGGGTGGTTTGAGAGTATTTCCATTACATTAATTGGGTTTATCAGACCTGCAAATAAGTGCATGTCGACTTGTAATATTCTCTGTTTATTTCTTCTCGGGATTTTTTTTTTTTTTTAAAGTACAAGTTTGGGGTAATTTTCATCGTACGATATATAAAGTAAAAAGACGTTTTGTCGATGTTAGGTAACATTGTCAAAAAATCATGATCTCTGAATGCCCCTTAGTCTTTGTCGTTCAGCGTTTTTGTTAACATCTATCTTTAGCTTCTCTCCCCTGCTGGAAGATTGCACCGATAGATAATGCCCTTTTTTTCATATCAAAACATCAGTAGGTATCTGAGAAGATATTATTGTTTGCACACAAAGTAAATTTAGACCATAAGATTTGCTTACGACATATTTACAGAGGTGCCATAAATATATATATATATATATATATATATATATATATATATATATATATATATATATATATATATATATATATATATATATATATATATAATTTTATATAGTCAAATCCAATTTTACAGCAGCAGGGTAGCTCCTATATTTTATTTAGTTAACTGTTGAAGCTGCAATCCAAATTGCACGTCTTGGTACGAATTTAATTTTTTAATTTATTTTTTTTTACAAAATTAAAAAAATACGTTCTTTGACAATCTATTAATAACATCTAATCCGTGGTCAGGAATGGAGGATAAGAACATTTATTACAAATATGAAAATTCCGGAAAGTCAAAAAGCTGTATTATTTTAGACCTCGTAGCAATATTAATTTTTTTAAAAATAATTATTAGTGATATCATGTTTCAGATGTGCAAACGTGGTGAACTAAGTAAATCAAGCAGAAACATCGCTGAAATAAAATGTATTCCACTCATTTCCCTACTCAGACATGTTACAGAACCCTCCACGCACGTTAATCTGGAATAATATATGCTGAAATAAACTAGATGGAGACAATTCAGCTTGAAGCCATAATGATAAGAATTAGAACATTTAAGGGGTTTAGTTTATTTCTTGTTTGTTTTTTTCCTTCCTAGTGTAATAGTCAAAACGCCCTCCCGTCATGCAATGAAGGTATTTATTTTACCTCAAATCTTTCAAGAATTAGCCTATTATTTATTTTTAGTTTTTTCCCCATCAGGTTTGCTCTGAATTGATACCGGTTTGAGACGTTTAGACACAAATTTGTCATATTATATTATTTAATTTGACCCACTCTTCATTCCGTTATGGTCGGAATGAACAGGAGAGACACAAATAATCAAGCTTAAAATCAAAACGAATACATATTAAGTAATTATTTATTATTGTTATTATTATTATTATTATTATTATTATTATTATTATTATTATTATTATTATTATTATTATTATTATTATTATTATTATTATTATTATTATTATTATTATTATTATTGTTATTTATTGTTATTATTATTATTATTATTATTATTGTTGTTGTTGTTGTTGTTGTTATTATTATTTTTATTATTTTATTATTATTATTATTATTATTATTATTTATTATTATTATTATTATTATTATTATTATTATTATTATTATTATTATTATTACTATTATTACTATTATTATTATTATTATTATTATTATTATTATTATTATTATTATTATTATTATTATTATTATTATATTATTATTATTATTATTATTATTATTATTATTATTTTATTTTTTTTTGTTTATTATTATTATTATTATATTATTATTATTATTATTATTATTATTATTATTATTATTATTATTATTATTATTATTATTATTATTATTATTAATATTAATTTATTACTTACTTATTACTTTTTTTTAGGTTAAGAAACGCATTCTCCTCGTTGAAGGCAATGTTTTTACTTATATTTTTATAAGTCAGGCTTTAAATTCAATGTTAGGCATCCGTTTCACTTCGATCGACTTGATATACTGTTTTGAGACGATATGTCACGTGTTTGCCTCGCTCGACCAAAGCTATAATTGGAAGAATTATTGCACGAAATTATTACTTGTCCGTTTCATTTAGTACAGAGTGACATCAAAGTAAGTGGCTATTGTTATCGTCATTTGCTTGGATTGCTTAGATTGTCGAGATCTTTTGTGTCCGTTGTACGCGTTGTCCTTCAATGAAAATCGTTCTAGGTTTCCCCCCTAGAGGATAAGTTAGCAATAACTTGGTGCACTCACAAAAGAACAAAGATATCCTGTTGGTTGAACTCGTGCTTCAACAATCAAGCGATCAAAGTCATTCTTTTTCATAATATAACACGAGAAAGTTAAGAAATACTAACGTAGAGATAAGCGTCAGAAAATAAACAAATTGCCCATGCCTTTCTCTCTTTCTCTTCCCTCGCTCTTTCCGTCCCCACCCCCACCCCCTCGTTCTCTCTCTCTCTCTCTCTCTCTCTCTCTCTCTCTCTCTCTCTCTCTCTCTCTCTCTCATACACAAACACACACACACACACACACGCACTCTCTCTACCTGCCTCTCTCATGTTATCTCTATTAATTTCTATTTCTTTTTTCTTCTTTTTTTTTTTTCTTGACTATTTTACTTGCATTAGTTAGACAAGATCTGCGTCGATGGTTGAGTCGGTTCGTTCTCGGCCCAACGTGGGCAAGACGAGAGTCTGTGTGTGTGTGTGTGTGTGTGTGTGTGTGTGTGTGTGTGTTATATTATATATATATATATATATATATATATATATATATATATATATATATATATAAACAATTCCTTACGCAATATTTGCTAAAAATATCGATTCCTGCTGAATCGAAACGATACAAAATATGTGTGGTGATCTGGCAAAACCCGTCGGATATCGGAAGAATTCGAATTCCATATTATTATACACACACGTACACACACACACACACACACTCACATATATATATATATATATATATATATATATATATATATATATATATATATATATATATACATACATACATACACACACACACACACACACACACACAACCAACTTTGTACCAATTCGTTTCTTTTAAAAATGCAATAATCAACTCACGAATTGCGGTGATCTCTGTTTTCATCAAAATATGATGTGGACTACTCATTACTGCGATAAGGATGAAGGGTAGATGTCGACATTGTTTCATTTATCATTACAGTTGTGAGACAAAAACCGCACCACGTTAACTGGAGAGATTCATGAAAATGAGAGCATGTCAATTTATCATGACGTTCTATCTTGTATTTTTTCTATAGATAGTATGCGCTTGGCTAAGAAGCTTATACCATTGCCATCCGGAAGTATAAAGGACCAACACACAAGACTCTGTGTAGTCATGAACTTTTATAGTCTGGATAATACAGAATACAGTTAAGTGAACATTGCTCACAAACGCGGATGGCAAAAAATAATAACAAAGACCGGAGTGACGTCAACTGCATTCTATCTATAGAAAGAGCATTATTGCCCTCGTGTTTTGCAAAATTTGTTTTGTACATGAAATTGCGAGAAATATCCGTAAAAAACAACTGGCAATTGTAGTCTGATCTAAACTAATTCAATTAATTTGGCGAATTACATAAGTTTTAGGCACCCTCTACAATAACAAAAATTGCAAAGCTTTCCGATGGTTCACATATATATATATATATCTATATATATATATATATATATATATATTATATATATATATATATATATATATATATATATATATATATATTTATATATATATATATATATATACAGAACAAAGAGGTAAGCATGGTAAATACCGGCGACTTAGACCCAGTGCGCCGTAAAAGCCGGATAAGGCACTGCGCGTGGCAATTTAAAGAATATTTTGCAAACAAAAGAGCAGCATAGATGTATTATTACAAGTACAAAAGTCTGATTTTTGACCCAGTACGGGTCCAATCGTTGCAGGTAGCCCAAACCTGCTGTTTTAAATCAGTCGGTATATATATTATATATATATTCGACAAATGGATGATGCCAAGTCTGCAAAGATAGATCATCATCAAGCCCTACTGCAACCTCCTCGTGGTGTCGAACGGTAACAGGTCAAGCTGGCCAACTGCAGAGGGCGACAAGAATAGGCAATGGCAAACCATTCTTGTAACTTTGCCGAGTTAACTGCATGAATAAGTCCAAAAATTTAAACGGTGACAGCGTAAAGGGGAGCATGTTTTCACGGAAGACTGCTGCCTCGCTCGGTTGGGAGCGTGATGTTCGTCAGGTCACACCGAACCGTCAGCCAGTTACTAGGCGAAATAAATTTAACAAATGTGACAAAACCAAAATTAGGAAACTAATGCCCTTAATAGTGGATCGACAACTATCCTTTTTCGGACACATAGTAAGGAAAGATAAGAATGAATACCTGGCAAGTTGTGGAAAAATACCTGGTAAACGCGCCGGGGGAGACAAAGAAAAACACTCATAGACCAACTGAAGGGCTTCACCAACCTAACAATCCAAGAGCTGTTTGAAAAAGCAAGAGACAGGGAGGAATGGAGAGAGATAATTCATGCAGTATCCGAAGCCTGGACCAGGCATGGAACCTAGAAGACGAAGATATATATTATAGTATCCGGATTTTTTAAAAGGTGAAATTCACATATTTTTTTTCTTGCTCTAGATTCAGATTTTTAAAGTGAAAGTTTAGATTTAGATTAATGATAATATACGTGTTAAATGAATTATGCTACACCAAATTTAAAGTATTCTGAAGTGACAAGTTTTTAATTTATTTATTTTTTCTTTAAGGGTGAATATTATGCTTAAAATCAAACCGATAACAGATTGAGTGATTTGTTGTTGTTGTTGTTGTTGTTGTTGTTGTTGTTGTTGTTGTTGGTATTATTATTATTATTATTATTATTATTATTATTATTATTATTATTATTATTATTATTATTATTATTATTATTATTATTATTATCCACGTCACTCTTGGACTCGCTTAATCAAGGATTGAATATGGTAACATAATATGTAACCTATTATTTAGTTAAACAAAAAGCATTCTGATGCTGTGGCCAAGGGGTTGATTCGATTTGATTACTCACCCACTTCATAGCGCACTTGAACTGGCACATTGAAATGACATGAAAGAAATGTCAAAACGAGAAACACGTGGGTGAGTGGTCAACAATTAGTGGACATGGCTGTTGTCTTCTTGTAATGGTCGTTTGTGTTCTTTTTCATTTTACCTTAAGGCAGCAGGGAGTTAATGCTGTCTCTTTCTGTATTTATCAAATGTTTAATTATCCAAAAGACTCTTTCGTCATTCAATCTAGAAATTATACTGATCGGTTCTAAGAGTGACATGTTTGATTCGTTTGACCCCCTCGCAT
>NC_088361.1:24545343-24552843 GCF_034508935.2 Berghia stephanieae | reverse complement strand
GCTCTATTATGATAGTGTGACATTTAAATGCTCACCAGGTCTAGAAATATACCTCTTAGATTTAATCCGTTTTATTTTTTTTTATTTGTGTGTGTATGTAAAAAGGTGGGGGGGGGGGGGGGGGGGGGGGGGGGGGGGGGGGGGGGGGGGGGGGGGGGGGGGTAATTAGGCCAAATTTGATTACCTCACATCTACTCTAAAATGTTTTTAAATGAATTTTAATGGAGGTGGACTTGATGTGTTTTGGTTCGGTACATTTTGTTTTTGTTTTTTTGGTTGCCTTGAAACACATAAATAATATATGTATATTTAACGTTTGTGTAAGTCCCGGGTTCGTGTCCCGCTCTTTGCGGCACAAAGTAGAGTTCTTGGAAAAGGATCTTCAGCACTCACATTCTCTTAGGGTACTCAGTGTGAAATGAAACCTGGTCGTTAACAGCGTTGTCTCTGAAAAAGAATGTAATATCTTATAGAGTCATAATGCTCCAGGCGTAAATTAAAAAAAAAAATTGAATACATTTTGATTGTGAGGCTATGTGGTCTAGTGGTATGACACTCGCTTTCGGATCGGAAAGTACTGGGTTCGAGCCTCGCGCTCGGCGCATAGTTGAGTCCTAGGAAAATGCTCTTTACTCACATTCTCTCACCGTACTCGGGTGTAAAATGAGTACCTGGCGTTAACAGCGTTGTCTTTGTCCGGAAAATTGTAATATCGCCTAACAGGCGTCATGTCCCGTCCTACATGTTAATGTTGCTGTTGAAGGGACCCCTTGTAAAGCGCTTTGAGCACATTTTGTGGATATTGTGCTATATAAAGCTCAAAATATATAAGATATAAGATAGGTGAGGTAATCGAAGGGGTATAATAATGATAATAACAACAACAATAATAATAATAATAATAATAATAATAATATTCTTGAACTTTCGCGCAGTGACTTTGGGAATTTTTCTCGAAATTTCCAACTTAAAGTTAAAGAATCTTAGTTTACATATAGTTGAAACCAACACATAAAACGTGTATTTGTGCAGTTAAAGCACCTACTGCCTGTTACGAAGAATTTAGAGAGAACTTATCAAATTTTCTGGACGTCTGAAAACGGTAAGAAACAGTAGAGTGATATCTAACACTATCTCGGTGGCTGAGCAGTACGGTGCTTCCTGTCTTGTCTCACAAGTCATCCAACGTTAAGTGAATTGTGATCAGTTGCTGGATTGGCGGAAGTGATCGTGTAAAATGCAGGCCCCGCCCTTCTGTCCTTGGGTAAGGTACTTTACACACATTAAAACTCTTGAATCAGGTGTGAATGAGTATCTAGCTCGAGACATTGACGGATATAGAAAGAGTGATAGTATAAAAAAAGACGTCAAACAGGCGAATAGTACTGTATGAAATGGAAATATGGCTTATTTGAAGCGAACTCCGTGGAAATTGCTATAGAAATGCGTATGATTGTCGTTATTTATATTTATTTTAAACGACGTATTCTCTTCACTGTCGGGGCAAGGCAATCCAACGTCGTCGTTGACCCCCCCCCTTCCCCCCACCCCCAAACCCAATAATTTATATGTAATATATTATATTTTAAAATATATTGTTTTCGACATGTTTCGCAATCTCTTTTTTTTTTTATTATTGGGTGGTCGCGACAGCTCAGTCGTCTGAACGCTCGCCTCACAAGGGACTGGTGTCGATTCCGAGTTGAACTGATTTTTTAAAAAACTGGATCTGCCAGATCTGGCGTAGGAAAGTATTTGCAATAGACCAACGTCCTGTTGAAAGGGTATCAAACAATATTTTAATTGTTGTTGATTCTTTAGCGATATAGAAAATGAAATAATTCCGGCCTCATGTGCCAAATGATCTTAAAGACAATTAATTCTTTCTTTTTTTTTTTTTTGGGATTGAAACATGGTGCATATATACGTACATGAGTGTCACTTGGGTTTATTTATCTAATTTTATTGCCATTCCAAGGAGGGATTTTTAATTATTTCATCCGATGTCAGAATTTCGATATAAGTTAAGTAGCTAAATATTTTCTTGTCTTTCAAGTTAAGGATAAAAAAAATATTGTAGTATACTCTGGTGTCATTTTGAGTTATGTTGGTTTGTTTTCTTACCTCAAGATAATATACTACTAATTCGGAAAGTGACATGCCAGGTTTAAGATGACACGCTTTTCACGGTGTCGTGGTATATTTACTCAGCAGTGCTATATTATTGTGTTTATTACAAACGCAGACAGTGGTTTTCTCACCTGGGCCTCCTGGGTACGCTTAAAGTTGCTTGGCGATCCTCGTGGTTGTCAGCGAGGAGTCTATCCCGTGACACAACCTACGTTCTATTGTTGTGGCGAATTCGCACCCTATTGTTGACCCTTTTGTCCAAATTTAGGGGCGGCGATTTTAAGTTGTATGCGCATGCTCAAGCAAATCAGTGGTAACCAATCAAATTATCTGACTAAACTCATTAGGGGCGGGGTTTAGTGGTATTCGCTGAATTTTACGTTGATTTTATCAAGTCTTGAAATAAAGTTAACTACATATTTTAATCTTCTTCAGAAATACGGTGTAGTTCATATGGGAGAAGTCAGTTTTTCATTTTGTATCCTACTCGTTCTTTGAAGGAAATATTTGCTGGTGTTTGTTGACTTAAATAATCTGTAAATTGTTTCCATTTGGATAATTCTTTGCATTTGTGGTACGTAGTTTACTCTATACAATCTACGGACGTCTTGATTATTTGCAGGCTTATTGCTCCTTCGAGGTGAACTTATCATTTTTACAAACGTTTAAACGCGATATATAATTTTAACGTACTGAATGCATCGTTAGTGTCATTTCCACATAATACCCTTGTCACAATTTACTCAACCTCAGAATAGTTAATCCGTGCTGATTACGCGAACTTCGACTTTCGGAAAATTGTGTTTCATTCACTTGGTCTCTCCGCTAATTTAGGTTATTGTGATCGTTATCATAATAATTGTGGTTAGATTTACTTATTATATTCTGCGTCGGGTCTTCGTTGTGTTTTATTTACCAAGATAGATCTTTCAGAAATATAACCTGTGACTCAAAACGTGTGCAATGTTTAAAACTATATAATATGGACTTTTCACATTCACCGTGTTACTCATTTCAAGCTGGAAGTATGGAAAAGGCTAAAAAGTCCAAGCCTAAGTCTAAATCCTCGTCTGCGATAGGCCATTTGTCGCGTTCGATCTCAGGATCTTTTCGTTCTCGGAAACGGAGACCCAGGGACCTCAACACTACATTTAACAAGACAAACCCCAACACGAGCATGAACAAGAGTGGATTTTTCGACATTGTGAACAAATCTATTTCTTTTATGGAGTGGGAATCGTGGTCGCACGAAGCAGCTTTGAGAGTCGCTTCTTCCTCCACGAATGACTCAAGACAACACAAGAATCCACAATATCGTAACCCAAATCTTAATTCGACAGTTGCATGTGATTCGTCTATATCATCATCTAGAAAACTTGCTTTTCATTCTAATTCGGGAGAGTCGTGTTCAGAGCCTGCCAGGTATTATCCATCTCCCCGACAAAACAGGCACAGTGTGCGAACGAGCAGGGTGCCTAATTCTTCATTGGTCGATCAAAGTCCTGCAAAATACAGACGAGTAACATCTCACAGGCAGCGTCTCGCTCCAGAAGGGCGTGAGGTAAGAAGCGAATTCGAACACGACAAAACCATCGAGAGAGCTGATTCACCCTCTCCCCCTCCATTGCCACCGCGGGTTCCTGTCATCGACAGCCGTCACTGCCATTCGGTTCTGGAACCAGCTTTTGAATTTGGTGCCAACATTGCGAAGAAGAATAATGGCATTTGTTACAACCGTCACTCTAACTCGACTGCCTTTTCACAGAAGGAAAACGTTGTGGACCGGCGTCGCAGGAAATTATCCTCATCAGCAGTTATTGTTGGGGTCAAGCAGAGTAATTCGGAGAGTATATCAGTTCTAGAAGAAGATAATGATAAAACATGTTATTATTCGAATAACAGAGATAAGACTGAGTCTAGTGACATTCGGAAAGTACTTCACGCATCGGTTTGTGGAGGTTTCATAGAGAGGAATACTGGAAGAGTCTACGGACGACTCTATCACAAGCGGCACTCATTGAATAGCACCTTTACTCATGGACAACGGGTGATTATGCTTTTTATTATTTATTTTATGTTATATTATTAACTTATTCACTCATCTATTGTGATAATGTTGTACACATTCTCCAGTTTTCGATCATATTTTATTCCTCCCGTCCTTTCTATATATAATAGTTATCCATCCCTCTCTGTCTCTCCCCCTTTCTCCCTCCCTCCTTCCGTCACTCCTCTCTCTCTCTCTCTCTCTCTCTCTCTCTCTCTCTCTCTCTCTCTCTCTCTCCCTCTCCCCCCTCTCTCTCTCTCTCTCTCTCTCTCTCTCTCTCTCTCTCTCTCTCTCCTCCTTCCCCCCCCCCCCCCCCCCCCCCCCCCTTCTGCTCAACACTAAAAGTACCCCTCTTTGATAAGATTCCATCCGAATTTTTCTTTATTTTTCGTCCCCCCGTGTAGTCTATCACATTTTTAAATCCTCAACGTCGTTACGGGAGTGTAAATCCACAATGTAGACGTAATGAATTATATACGTACTTTATTTTCTATATAAAGAACATTTTCTATATCATAAACGCATGAAAATAATCTGTCCGAAGATTCATTACATCAATTATATTTTTTTCAAAAAAGAGGTTGAGTCAAATGGGATTTTCTATAGTATTATCCAGCCATTTCGTGTTACAGGATACTTATCTTTATCAAATCAGGAGTTTAATAATCAATATCAATATTAACTCCACGATGACAGAAACATCAGTATTAACGCATGAAAACAACATGCCCGAAGTTTCGTTTCAGTTATAAAATGGTTTATTTATCATTGTTTTTGTTTTCAAAGATATCGAGTCAAATAGAAAGCTCTCTGTAATAATCCAATCATTTCATGTTACAGTTTACTTATCACACTCAATACCCCTGGTATAACCATTTTTATCGACACAAGTAGAACGAGGCATTGGGGTGATTGTCAATAAACAGCAATTTATTTATTTATTTATTTATTTATTTATTTATTTATTTATTTATTTATTTATTTATTTATTTATTTATTTATTTATTTGTCTCATTTAGGTCAGATAACTTTTACTTCATAATATTTCGACAGATTGAAAGGACCTCTAAAAAGTCTTTTGTTTAGGAATTATTAATTGACCAGTAACGTTTTCTGTCTAAAATCAAACACTTTTTTTTTTGGCCAAAATACGAAGAAAAGGTGTTTTGTCAGTGTTAAGCATTTGAAGGTGGTGATGGTGGTACACACGGGGGGTGGAGATCGATTTTTTAATTAATTAATTAATTAATTTTTGTATGTATTTATTTATTTATTTATTTATTTATTTATTTATTTTTATTTCAATGTAAAGGAATGCCAAAACTATTTTTTTTTCTAATCAGGGGTGGGGGTGGTGAGATGATATACTGATATCATATGGGAATAGGATTCAAAGACGTATAATAATCTTGGTATAGACAATAATATATGCTTTTAACTGGATTTAACAATAGTGGTATCGAAAAACACGTCGGTGTTCTCTTATCGAGTCATCTCACCGTGATCAATTACAAACGATACAAAGGAACTTCTATACCATGTTGAATCTCATGGGAATTGGATCTTTCTTTTTTTTTTTTTTTTTTTTGTTTTTTTTTTTTTTTGCTTTTTTTTTAATGAATAAATGAAAATAATTTTTAAAAAGAAGAATTGTAAGGATTATGATATAATAGGGAACACACGGTCATGCACCTATACCAGCCTCAATCGACTGAACACCCTAAGTGATATTGTTTAATTTGTTTTTTGTTGTTTTTTTTTTTGTGCCGATTTGGTGCAAGTGCCATGGCTATCGCTTTAAAAAAGAAATTGGTTACAGTTGAAGTTTTTAGCAATATCCTTATATCTGTTAGTTGAAGAGCGAATAGAAACTTTTCGAGTATTTTAGATTCAATTAGACAATCAGGGTTACTTTGACACGTTATTTATTTATTTATTTATTTATTTATTTATTTATTTATTTATTTATTTATTTATTTATTTATTTATTTATTTATTTATTTATTTATTTATTTATTTATTTTTATTTTTAAAAATTTAATATATATTGTTTTAAATTTTATTTTGCGCTACCTTACATATCACGTCTGCGGGTGGTTGGATGGGAGCATCACCCTTGAATCATATACCTATGATGTTCGCATGGGTGTACGATCCGATAGTGATGTCGTTTCTTCTTCTCTTTACTAGCCTATCCTGCTTCTTTGGTTTGTGATTGTACTTTTTGACAGGGGATATTTTTTTCTGTAAATCTTCTGCCTGTTTGTTCTAGGTTATTTATAATTTAGCTTATGATATCTTTAGGTTATGATTTTGATTTACATTTGTACTATTTTTTGTTAGATTTTTTTGTTTCAGCGGTCTCTCATATAACCTCAATTGTGTTGGAAGAGACCTAAAGCAACAAACAAAAAAAACATATCACGTCTGTTTCGACATGATAATTAAATTATCTCTTTAGTGTTTATTTCTCTAGTTTTTCCATTTTTCTGCTAGCAGTTCATGTTTATAAATATGTAAAACAAGCAGTTACATTATGTGCGTTTTACAAAAAATGCACATTGCTATTCTAGTTAAATGTATTACTGGTTGTGCTATCCTATTATTACTACGAAGAAGAATCCTAATATACTTCCTATATCGGCTCTTGTTGGAATAGTCGTTATATTATTGGCTTGCATTCCTCAATAATGCCTTTTTAGCTTGCTTTTTGTTCTCTTTCTTACTATTTTTCTTTATTTCTTTTTTTCTCTTCTTTCTCTCCCTCTCTCTCTCTCTCTCTCTCTCTCTCTCTCTCTCTCTCTCTCTCTCTCTCTCTGTGTGTGTGTGTGTCTCTCACTCTCTCTCTCTGATTCATTCATTCTTTCTTTCTTTCTTTTTTTCTATCGGTCTATCTATATACCTCTCTTGTTATCTTTCATGTAAATAGGCAACGATTATAGTATGTCATTTTCTCTGCGGTCTGTTTACACTGATTTCCTTAAATATTCTTACGGAGCCGGGCTCTAAAATAGAAATAGAATAGAATCCTAAAGACACATTTTCTTTTGTAAATGAATAAGGAAAATTTTTCAAAATCCATTTTGTTAAAAAATGCCAATAGAATCTTTTTCTAGTTAATATGGTTGTAGTTAAAATGGGGACGGAAAGTGAATGTGGGGAGTAAAATGGTAGTCGAGACTTGTATTGCACTGAGAATATCCCCCCCCCCCCCTCGTAATCTACAATTATTTATTTATTTATTTTTTTTTGGGGGGGGGGGGGGGGTTGGGGCTGTATCGTCTCATAGATGTGTGTGTGTGTGTTGGGGGGTTATTGTTTCT
>NC_088361.1:24540343-24542843 GCF_034508935.2 Berghia stephanieae | reverse complement strand
TACCCGGTACGTTGTGTGGCCTAGAGCAAGTCACCTCGCCTTAGCTCAGTTTGCGGCGCTGCTCTGCGGCTGATGCCTGGGTTATTCCAGTCTTCCCTTGGAATAGACCCTATGAGATTGATAAATGAATTTTATTTATTTATTTAAATGACCCTCAACTTAGTTTGACAAATTGAGAATTCTTTTTAATTGATCGATAATTTGAAGAAAACGTTTTATGGGCAAATTGAAAAAAAAAATGTTTTGTCAGGAATACAGCTGCATTGCTCTGCCCTCCGTCAGATAAATTTCCTCCTTCCTCTTTGAGAGTAACCAGTATTTGATATACTTTATTTTATTGCCATTGTATATTATTACATTTTCGTGTAAATCGCGGAGATGTCCACTTTATATAGACGTCTATCTATACCTAACTGCATGTTGCTATCATTACTTAAAAATAATAAAAATATTCTCCAAGCATAACAATTATTTTCACATTTTGCGAGTTTCTTTGGGTGCGAAAAATAACTACAAAAATCGAATTATTTTGACCTGTCTAAAATCGATCTTGATCGGGCCTTTGAAAAATAAATCTGGGACCTCATTTCGGTCCCATTAAATCTATTAACTATACAGTGCAAACAGGTCTTCTTTTCCTCCTCCTCCTCCTCCTCCTCCTCCTCCTCCTCCTCCTCCTCCTCCTCCTCCTCCTCCTCCTCCTCTTCTTCTTCTTCTTCTTCTTCTTCTTCTTCTTCTTCTTCTTCTTCTTCTTCTTCTTCTTCTTCTTCTTCTTTCTTCTTCTTCTTTCTTTTCTTCTTCTTCTTTTCTTCTTCTTCTTCTCTTTCTTCTTCTCTTCTTCTTCTTCTTCTTCTTCTTCTTCTTCTTCTTCTTCTTCTTCTTTCTTTTTCTTCTTTCTTCTTCTTCTTTTTCTTCTTCTTTCTTCTTCTTCTTCTTCTTCTTCTTCTTCTTCTTCTTCTTCTTCTTCTTCTTCTTCTTCTTCTTCTTCTTCTTCTTCTTCTTCTTCTTCTTCTTCTTCTTCTTCTCTTCTTCTTCTTCTTCTTCTTTCTTCTTCTTCTTCTTCTCTTCTTCTTCTTCTTCTTCTTTCTTCTTCTTCTTCTTCTTCTTTCTTCTTCTTCTTCTTCTTTCTTCTTCTTTCTTCTTCTTCTTCTTCTTCTTCTTCTCTTCTTCTTCTTTTCTTCTTCTTCTTCTTCTTCTCTTCTTCTTCTTTTCTTCTTCTTCTTCTTTCTTCTTCTTCTTCTTCTTCTTCTTCTTCTTCTTCTTCTTCTTCTTCTTCTTCTTCTTCTTCTTCTTCTCTTCTTCTTTCTTCTTCTTCTTCTTCTTCTTCTTTCTTCTTCTTCTTCTTCTTCTTCTTCTTCTTCTTCTTCTTCTCTTCTTCTTCTTCTTCTTCTTCTTCTTCTTCTTTCTTCTTCTTCTTCTTCTTCTTCTTCTTCTTCTTCTTCTTCTTCTTCTTTTCTTCTTCTTCTTCTTTTCTTCTTCTTCTTTTCTTCTTCTTCTTCTTCTTCTTCTTCTTCTTCTTCTTCTTCTTCTTCTTCTTCTTCTTCTTCTCCTTCCTCTTCTTCTTCTTCTTCTTCTTTTTCTTCTTCTACTTGGCTGCTTGACAGATCTGTATATTTTTCTTGTAATTTTTATAAACAAAAACAAAACGCGCGCGTGCGCGCACACACGCGCACGCACACACACGCACACACACACACACACACACACACACACACAGCCTCTCTGTCGGGGAGCAAAGTTTATCGAATATTCTTCACGAACCAACTAAAATATCGACTACCTGCAATAAACCACCGCCTTTCCTCTCTGAAAGGCAAGGGGATTTAGTTAGATTTAGGCACCAAAGGATGTTGGACCCTTACCCTGCTTTAATCCGCCAGGGTCGGACGGGCGAGGGGTCGTTCCTTCAAGTGTTATTATTATTCTTGTTGTTATTGTTATCGCTGCTGCTGCAGCTAATACCAATAAGTATCGGTTTAATCAGTCAAAGTGGTATAGTGGTGTTAGTGTTAGTGTTAGTGCAAAGTGCCGTGTTGCTGTCAGTGTTAGTCGTTGTAGGAGTAAAAGTTTGTTCTTTTGGGCATTTTATCCTTTGTTTGTTTGTTTGTTTTTTGTTTGTTTGTTTGTTTTTTTGGGGTTTTTTTTTTTGGGGGGGGGGGGGGGGGTTCTCTCTCACTTCTTAAATTGGCATTTCAACCGGATTACTCATTAAATGTGATAATTTGTTCTTCTTGATGATAATGGTGATATTGTTTAAAAGTACATAATTTAACGACGATGGATTGTTGTAGAAGTTGTTTGGGAGGGGGAGGGGGTATTATTATTATTATTATTATTATTATTATTATTATTATTATTATTATTATTATTATTATTATTATTATTATTTTATTTATTTATTTATTTGTCTTCTTTTTACTTATTTTAGTTTTAGGTTGATTTGTCCTTAGATGAACTGTATTACAGAGAGTTGGTGCTATTGAATCGGGGTGATTGAGGG
>NC_088361.1:24500343-24537843 GCF_034508935.2 Berghia stephanieae | reverse complement strand
AAAGTTGAGTTAAGATCCCTAATCAAAGATTCCACGTCGCACCACAAGCTCCCCCCCCCCCCCCCCCCCCTTTTTTTTTTTTTTCCAAAAAACAAAAAACAAAAAAAAAAAAACAACAAATAAATAATTAAAAAAAAAATGGACATAGTTAATTATTTTCCAACATTTTATCAACGCTTTAAAAAGATATTATTACTGCTAACTAGCCTTTCAGTTTTTGGGTTATTTTTCATTATTTAATCCAGAAAAACTGATGATAAAATCATTCCATAGTTTTTCAAAATAAACTATAGGGTGTCCATATAGTCTTTTCCTGATTTCAAGGACATGATTTTAAAATCATTGTAAATATTTGCATCTGGTTTTCCCCATTTTCTAAGGAAAAGTCATCATCGACATTCATTTCATCACCAAAGTTAGCAAAATGAACACGAACTTAAAAGATCATTTTTTCTTTCTCTCCTTCTATTTTGGAATCACAATTGTGCGACAAAATTCTCTGTGTAATGTTGGTTGCTCGTTAAGACCCCTGTTTTGGCGTGAATCTTTAACTTGGAGGAAGGAAGTCAATTGTATAGTGTCCTGTTTTTTTTTTTAAAGATGATATTTTCCCCTCTCTAAATCATTTCCTTATAAATGTTCTTTTATAAATGTTAGTTTTGAATATTCTGTAGTTTCTAAACATTTGAGTATATCCCTCATAGAGGGATTCTTTGCTTGTGTCTGACTGGGACTTTCATGTAATATCAAAACAAGCACATGGGTGGATTGCTCTTCCCTGTTTGAACCAGCCCCCTTTGTCTTGCTTTTTCTTTGGTGCTTTTAACTTCAGATCTACAACTTTTCCTCTCCATCATCTGCCATTTCACTGGTGCTGAAATGACCTATTTGTGTCACACGCCCTTAAAACCCCATGAAAACAACTTACAAATGATTTTGAAATAGACAATAGTTAAGAGATCATTTGCTCATTGTTGTTAGCTTATTATTCATTGACTGTTTAAAATATTTATTTTCCAGAGTTTCCTGAAAAAGGAATTCAGTGAGGAGAATGTTATCTTCTGGACAGCATGTGAGCAATATAGAAAGATTTCTGATGAACAGCACGTAAGTTAATAGTTCTCAATTAGCTAATTCATTGAATTGAGATTAGTTTGCAATGGTTGAATTACTCATGAAAAAGTGAAAATGGAAAGGCTTCCGATGGGAACAGTACAGACAAAAGACATTTCGGGTACAAACCCTTTGTCAGTGCAACAATAAACAAAGGAACATTGAAAACACCATTAAATAAAGTAAAGAAGGTTTACACCCGAAATGTCCATTGGCTGTACTGTTTCCATCCGAAACTTTTTCAATTTCACCTTTTCATTAGTATTTTCACGATCCCAGGCTTTAGGCAGCCCACACAGCTCTCAATTGTTGAATTAGAAGCAACATGGTGGATCTCAATTGAAGCACAGACAACCTACTACAATTAGTCGAATAAAACAGTATTTTAAAAGATTTACATTGGCTTATATACTCGAGTCACAATCATGGATTAATTTATAATTTAAATGTGGATTCATTGAAACCTTAACTCCTCATTCTTTCTGTTACATCATGATATCCCCCATTTCCTATTTCACTCACAATCACCCTCATCACTGAGTAGTCCACCAGCAGGAACCATGCTCACCTGGTCACATCCATTATTTATCAATATTCTTGCAACTATGATCGTCCACCTATTTATCTTTAGAAGCAAAAATAATTAGTATGGGAACAAATTTTCAGCAATTGAGATTCATCACTATAATAGAATATAAAATATTTAAACGAATAATATAGATGGTTAGACAATAACCTTATATGCTCATATATTCAAAAATGCCAATGCATTTTGCGGCCATCAAGTTTACAAATGTTTTTGTTATCCCTTTACTTTACCCTGTTTCAACAATTAACCTTTTTTGGACTTTTATATAGAGCAATACATCCTCTTAATGTGCTCAACGAGCTTTTCAAGGGGTTCCTAGCCAACAGCAACACAGCATTTAGGACGAGACATAACGCCAGTTAGGCAATATCACAATTTTTTGAGACAGAGACATTGCTTTTAATGGCCAGCTACTCATTTTACACCTGAGTACAGTTAGAGAATGTGAGTAAAGAGCCTTTTCCAAGGACTCAACTATACACCACTCAGGACTCAAACCTAGGACCTTTCAATTCGAAGGCGAGTGTTATATAATAATATAAACATTATAGAGACATTATCCTATACTTCATCACCAACACAAAACTGTAAATTTGTCTTATTAGTTGTTCTACAGGATTGAAATGTAATTTATTTTTCATCATAACGTACATTTAATTCCCTTTTCTCACTAGCGCAAAGCTCAGGCCCAGGAGATCTATGGTCGCCATCTTTCTTCCAAGGCAAGTGATCCAGTCAATGTGGACAGTGCTGCCAAACTATACACTGAGAAGTTTCTAGACAATCCTACCACCATAATGTTTGATGTCGCCCAACAACAGGTAGGAGATGCTAGCAGTCAAAAATGAATGGCATTTAACAGCTTACTATTGTTTCACAAGATTTAGAGACCAAGAGCTGATGTAGAATTTAGATAGACAAGGAGATAATTAATTTATAGTGTTGTACTCTTACAGGCAGGAAACTTATACTCCAAATATCGGCTGATTAAAATGACATAATTATCAAAAAGTTTCCTTCCGTAAGACTGAAGAAGTTCTAAATTTTGATACTTTTTAAAGTTTAGGGTCATCATAATCAAGGATTGATATTTGGAGTATAAGGGTACATGGAACAACACTAGTGACTCTAAAAGGATAAAATAGCATCAAAGTGAAGAAGTTTTCTTGTTTTATACATTCTTAGTCAAAGCATCGAGACATTTAAAGTTATTTTGTTTTAATCCTTTCATTTTCATCCAATGGGAAGTTGCTTCTCACTCAAGGAAAGAACTCTTACATGTAATGTGGAGGATGATCCTTTTCTAGAAACCCTCTGGAACAAACTTCCAAAAGAAATATGACATTCTTCATTGGAAGATATGTTTAAAAAGCATCTAAAGACTGTTATTTTCCAAATTGAATTGTGATACCCATGTACAGCGCTTTGAGCACTTCCACGTGATATGGAAGAGCGCTCAACAAATATAATATGATATTATTATTATTATTATTATTATTATTATTATTATTATATTATTATTATTATTATTATTATTATTTATTATTATTATTATTATTATTATTATTATTATTATTATTATTATTAATTATTATTATTATTATTTATTATTATTATTATTATTATTATTATTATTATTATTATTATTATTATTATTATTATTATTATTATTATTATATTATTATTATTATTATTATTATTATTATTATTATTATTATTATTATTATTATTATTATTATTATTATTAATGTATTCTTTTACTTATTTCTTTTTTTTAACAAGGGGTTTAGGGGAGATTCATCTTAGTAAATTTATAAAAATCTATTTTTAATGCTCTTCTACTCAGTCTATTGCTTTCTTAGCACAAAGATTCTTATATGTATCAGATGGGAGGCTTAACAGATTTATAGTATTCAATTAGTCTTCTAAAAGAAAAGAAAGAAGAATAAAAAGTTTTGATTATTTGATTGTATTGGTTGGGTCATAATAATTGATTAATTGTTGGTTGAATAAGGAAATTCACATAGTTATCTGCCCTCAATTCACGTAGTTATCTTCCCTCCTCTTTTCTTTAGATATTCCAGCTGATGCGACAAGACAGTTATTCCCGTTTTCTGAAGTCTGATATGTACAAAGGTTACCTTGTGAAGGAAATTGAAGGCCAACCTTTGATTGATCCCACTACTGGCAACCCAGAATCAAATGGCGATGGGCCTGGCAAAGGAGAGAAAAAGAAGGTACAGTATTTGGAATGTATTCTAGATGTGTCAAATTTCCAATGCATATTATGATGTAACCTCAATCGTTGGTAAATCTCATTAACAAAACCAAGAAACACAAAATATGAAGTGCTATTTTAATGGTACAATTTTCCAACTTTTTTATCTGTAAAATGCTGAAGCAGAACTTTTGAATATTTTATGTGATGAGATCTTGAATCTGAGTGTGTGTCTAAATTGCATTATTTTCAAAACCGTCTAGTATGTCCTTAGATTTGTCCTGACAAGTCTTTAATATTTAAGGTAAAATTTAAAATCCAAAAGAAGAAAATGTAAAAATGCCTCATTGAGAAAAAATTTCATAGCAATCACTAAGAGTAAGAGCCTTGCCAGAGGCTTGGCCCCGAAAGCACATCCGTTTTTTGACACAGATAACTACATGCCATAAATTATTTTTTATCTATAAATCTTATTCACTTTAGCAGAGGTTTCATCTATAGTGATAGTATGGTCAAGACCATTACATAAAATGAATTTAAACTAGTTTACAACACTCATCGTCTCAATTTATTCTGATTGAATCATACCTCATTTGATAATGGCATGTGGTCTTAGTTTTGCTCACAATTGGTTAATCGAAAATTATATGCAAAATAACTTTTATTGTTGAAATTTTATGGATTTGATGGAAAAAAAAAATCATCTCCCAATAGCAAAAGACATTTGGTTAAAGGATTAAAATGTTCAAATGAACTGATTATGAGACAAACACGATCACATGGGCATGATCGTGAAACTCATAAATATAAAAGAGATAATTGGTAAAGATATAAATTTGCAATGATTTCCTTTTATGCTTAATGGTATTTGCTTGTTTTTTCTTTCCAAAGACTTCTTAATTATGTAATATCGTGACTGTATATGTCACCTTAAAAGATGTGTTTATATCACTGTTTAGTTCATTAATCATCTTCTATTTATCTTCACAATGACAGGGTAAAGGTAAAGAAAATGAAGAGAAAGGCAGACGAAGATCCATTTTACCTTGGCGTCAATGTAAGTTTATCATAGTGACAGAGAATTTAGGATATTGCTGGTAATAGAGAATAGCCACTGAGACTCACAAACTGTGCAATGCACTTTGTATAGATGCCAATATCAAAGATTTCTTTCCTAAAATATTTTTCTTTATTGTTTTGTTCAAAAGATGGAGATTTTCTACAATTATATTTGACATAAACCTAGTCTGAATGAATGGATTAGATTTACTTATGTTGCCTTTTTTTATTTTTTTTTTTTTTAGAAAATCGTAACGAAGGGAAGTTTTGATGAGTTAACAAATTGACAAATTGTAAGCTCTTATTTCCCTGTTAAGGATTTATTAATTTGTATATATATATAGATTGTCAGTGATTAGCATTGTTTTCCCTTTGTGATTTTAAATAGAATATTCATTTTAGAAATTCTGTCTCCTCTTTTCTTTTTTTCCCCATTGGATATATTTACTTCATCACAATTTTCGAGTAACTTTTTATTTTAATTGATTTCTGAAAAATTTGTTTTGTCGTACAGATAAAAAATCTTCGGTCAAATCTACTTCTGACACTGAATTGAAAAAATTTGGAAAGAAGAGCAAGGAGGAAAAGGTGAAAGAAAAAGAGCCCAACAACAACTTGAATGGAGATGACAGCAACAATCTGAAGGTTGTTATTGCTGACACCAGTGGTCCCAATCCCACCACAGCCACGACAGCTGGTGGCCAGGGAAAGAAAGGGGCAGGTCCTGGTATTGATTTGAGCACGATGAGGAAAGAAGTATTCCATCCTAAAGACAAAGAGGTGATTAATCATTCCCCCTCCTCCTCCCCTCCTCCTCCTTTCCCTCTAATAGTCAGTTATTGAAATTTAAATTACTGTCTGGTGCATTTTGAAAGTATAGGTAATTGTTGATTTTTAAATATTTAAGAAAATTTCTTTCATAGAAAGAAAATGCAGATATTTTTTGTTTGTTGCTTTTGGTTTCAATTATTTGTATTTGTGAATCTGTTCAGATAACAAAATAAGTTGTTGTTATATCAATGTTTAGATCAATTTGGTTTTTATAAATTCTTCTGCCAACACCTGGCATTTCATCATTTTGAAATTATCATTTCCTGTTTTGCTATTCTTTTTGATAAATACATATTTTCTCTTTTATAGAAATTGAAAATTAATCATCTACAAAACAAAATCTATCTAACTACATGTTTTTGGTCCCATTTTATAGGTAAGAGATGCTCCAGAATCTCAGTTCAAGTTCTGTCGCATCATGCTGCCAGATGGGTCAACCACTGTGGTATGCGCAAAGCCTGGGCAGACGTGTAGGGTAGTCCTCAGTAAATTGTGCGAGAAGAGGTCTGTAGCTTTGGCATCAGTGGAAGTCTTTTTACAAGGATCCAGCAAAGTAAGAATCTTGTTTGTTATCATAACTTATGCAAGGTTGCCAATTTTCTATTTATTTACAGAATTTAGTATGTTTATTAACTCACTGTATATTTTCCAATCGCCTGATAAAAGGGAAAAAAAGTAAGCACATATTGTCTTTTCACCGGAGTTCATCACTCCAGGGTCGGCCTATGTGTTTGCGTAAAAGTTCATTAAAATTTTGCCTCATGAATTGGCAACCCTGCTCGGGACTGTATGAAATGAACAAAGGAAAAATATTGATATGATTAAATTAAAAGGGAAAAATTGTCATAATTAAATCATATGAAAAATAAAGTCATGCTAAATCAATTGAGAACGATTTTTGCGATTAACTTGAATGAGAAAGACATATTATTAAGCCACATCAAAAATATTGTTATGATAAATCCAATGAGAAGATTAGTATGAATAAGTCAAACATAAAAGTTGTATTTGTGAAATCAAATGAGAATGATTGCTATGACTAGATAGAGAGAGAAGATTTTTGGATCTTTTGATCGATAAGGCAGATATTAAATCTTGGTTTTAAATGATTTATCGTTTTCCCTCAGGATCAAAACCATTTTGAATTGAGATGGACTGTGAAGAGTAGTATTTCTTCAGAGCCATTAATCCTATGGAGCCAGAGTTTATTCCAGTTTCTACAGCATGAAACAGACAATAGCAATTGTTTGCTACCCTTTGGATAGGATGATAGTCTATATCGCAAAGTACTTTTCAGCAGATCACCAGACCCAGCCACCCAATTACTGCTGGGTCAAAAAATAATCTCGACTACACAATTGATCTCTCTCGGTCCCTTTGTGTGTGAAGCCAGTGTTCTACCATCTGAGCTACGGCGATTCCCAATTGTGAATACATATCAGTATTTAATGAAATTATATTTGATCTTTTAAAAATGTATTATTAAACATCAGTGTTTGCCATCTTTTTCTATTCAGTCTCTTGACTATTTTTTTAACTTCTGAATTTTGCCATCTCTTTTTATTCAGCCTCTTGATTTAGAGGAAGATATATCTGTCCTTGGCTCCAAAGAAATTGTCATTGAAAAAAGAGTACTATTCCGTCTGGATATGCCAAATGTGAAGTCTATTGGTGTGAAGGCGAAACCCAATCGCAGTGTGAGTGAAGTATTCAGACCCATCCTCCAGAAATACGGCTTCAGCTTGGAGTCCATCACTGTTTATATGGTAAGTGTTAGACAATTTAAGTTTAAACCTTAATTCAACATCAGGTGAGCCCATCTGAAAAAATATAACCATAAAACTCACCAATAGGATGAGTCAGAGATTTGACTCTGTATTCATCACTATCACTGTCATCATGGTGGAAATTGTTAGGTCCTTGGTTTTATTCCGATAAATAAAAGGAGATATTGTTGTTGTTTCAGGTTTGAGTAAATTCAAATCCAATCTGCGAGGGCTTGATTAAAATAATAGCGAGGCATTATATTGTCCTTTTAAACCAAGTTTCTGTTGTATGAAAGGGACAGCATTTGCATCCCCTGTAAAGCGCTTTGAGGCCTTGGCAGAAAATGCTATAAAATTGCTATTCTTCTCATTATTGTTTGTAGGATTGTCCCATATTTTTTCCGTTTACTTTCTTTATAAGTGTTGTTAGCGCTACTTGATTTTGATTGAATTGCTGATTTTTCTTATTATCGTATGGATTTAATTTCTTTGTTAATTATTGTAAATTAGTTAATTGTCTCAAGTGCTGCTGGAAACCAAAATGTATTTTAATGTTTGACTTTGATATTCTGTCCGCAGACTGGTAGTCAGGATCCTGTCGATCTGGACGATTCAGTGTCATGTCTAGACAAGCAGCGTGCTACCATAGTCACCTCAGATTCTGCAGGTATGATATACTGTCTCTCTCTGTTGTGCTGAATGTTGTTCTTCGTGTTTTTTTTTTGTTTTATTTTTTACTAAAACCGTTTGATGTATTGAAGCATTTTGATGTTTTTAGATAAGGATAAAGGGAAAAAAAAGAGGTAAAATAGATTTCAATGTAGAGGTTTATTGCCTGAAGTATGGAATAGCAAGAATTGCTAAAATAAGTGTAAAATGGAGAAGTCCTAAATAACTTTTGATGACAGTTTCTAGTATAGATACCGTTATTCAGTTCAAAGATTGTGTGGCGGATTTTTAGCATTCTTTTTAAAACAAAATTAAAAACCATACTTTTAATAGTTGTCTGAAATATTTTTTTGGAGTCTCTCCGTTTTATCCTCATTATAGCAAGCTTTTTAGCTATGTTGTTGAATTATTAGGTGTACTTTAATTTGATTTAGATGAGGTAATGTTAAAATATATGATTAATAAGTTTTATCTCTCTCTTCCCCCCCCCCCCCCCTTTCTCTCTCTCTCTCTCTCTCTCTCTCTCTCTCTCTCTCTCTCTCTCTCTCTCTCTCTCTCTTTTCCTTTCTCACTCCCTCCCTCCCTCTCTCTCTCTCTTTCTCTCTCTCTCTCTCTCTCTCTCTCTCTCTCTCTCTCTCTCTATCTCTCTCTCTTCCCTCTTTCCCTATACCTGTCTGTCTATCTATCTATCTATCTATCTATCTATCTATCTATCTATCTATCTATCTGTGTGTGTTTGTGTGTCTTTTTCTTTGAAATTAAAGGTTAAATCAAATGTTATCAAAGACCATAAGATATAATCTAAATTTACTATATTTATTTCTTTGAAAAATATGATGTTTTACTTTTAATTAATCAAATATAGCAAGCAGCAAAATTGTTTAAAAGTAGGTCTGTGGTTTCTAGATAATGCTAATTAAGTAGCTTAATTTTAGAAACAATTGTCAGTTTAAAGTGTTGAGATATTGTACAAAATTGCATGATTTTATTTTGCATTGACATTATCATTACCATCAGTATTATCATCATTATCTTCAACAACATCATCTCTATTCGTATAATCGTTATATTAACTATATGTTAAAAACCACAGGGTTCCCACTCAATCAAAAATTCTCTGCCCCGACTTTTCAAAATTGTTAGATCCTAAAAGTAAAGTAGGATGAAATTAGGAACTCAAAATATCTCGTTAATATTAGCCCCTTAAAGGCAGGACGAATTTCTTTCATTGAAATATTGATTCCCCACCCCCCAATGTCAGTATTTAAAAAATAATTTAAAATGTACCTGTACCGTTTTATTCAAGAAAATGGTGAAACAATTTGTGATATCAGGTTAGAGAAAATTCAAATCCTTCAAAATCATTGTTTGTTGATTGGATCGTGACAATTATTTCAATATCAATATTTATGTAAACATTTAGGTGCATATATGTCAATGAATTATTTTGAAACGTCTTGCAATCTGCTTGTGTCAACAGTTAGTAATAAACATTTTGAGGATTAGTGGGAACCCTTTATGATAATAATGTCCACATCTGTATTATCACCCCATGTAAACACTGCTAAACTATTATGTAATTCCCTTTGAATGATTATGTACTTGACTTAAACATTAAAATAGTTTTTTAAAGTTAATGTTGTTGTGGCTTAAAAACAGTTTTTTGCGTCATAGTTTAAAGTTGGAATCTTTTCATCAACACGCAGTCTTAATTTTAAAACAGAATTAGAGTAAGATCATCTATTTGATTATGTGTGATGGTATGGGAAAACCATGCACATTTGGCTGGAACTACTTTTTAGCTATCTCAAAAATGTTTTGGTTTCTGTACAAGGATTTCGTCTTCTATATTTTAGTTTATGGTTTGTGGAATGTAAATTTTCAACTATACAAACATTGTTTTTTCTAACACCACATTCACTTTTAAAAATATTATCCCTCAAGTACTGGTTTTACTTCTATCCCTGATAAATTTGTAATTACTTTGAAGTCAATGTTATAAACTTCACATATAAAGTAACATTTTAGAATAAATAGTAAATTGATAATAAAGAATAATCTCAATTTATCTCTTCTGACACATATGTGCACAGCATTCCCATTTTGCCACACAAATTTTTTAAAATTTGACCCGGAAAACGATACATGGAAGCTGTTAGTTAAGGCAAGGGATTTAGAAAGTAGCAGATAATACTGTACAAGTAAACAATAATATTTTCATTGTAAAGATATATTTTTAAAATACGATTCCAAAATATGGAGAAAAAAAAAAGCGATCTTTGGGGAATTGAACGACATTTTCTTTAAGGATTCGCTTATCATTACATAATGATTCTCTAAACAATGAGATAGCTTAGTGTCAACATGACTTCTGCACTTTGAACTCCATAAATTTTGGACGTAATTAAAGAACAAATAACAGAAACTTGATGAAATCATATATAATATATTAAACTTTTTGACAATTTCAAATTTTACAAAGAATTAAATATTTGTAACAATCTAAATAGGATCGTTATGATGTTTGTTGTTATTTTTTTTAAAGTTTTAATTTTGTCAAAGTTTTAAATATTTATTCAAATTCTATGTTATGTTCCTACTAACTTGTGCATGCCCATCAAGTGTTGTTTTGTTTGCTGTCCTGTTTGATCTAACAGAATCCATAGAACCAGGCCCTCTCCCTCTATCAGCCAGAATAGCTAAGGCTGCCACCACCACCGCTGCTGGCAAAAGTAAAAATATCAACAACCTCGTTGGTGGCAGAGGTGGGGCAGGTGGAGGTTCCCTGGAGGAGATAACCAATCAAATCTTTGATGATTTAATGCGGGGTAAAAGCCAGTTAGCTCATGGCTTTGATGAGTTGGGTGTTGTGGAACTGGAAAAGGCGAAGGTATACAACACGTTACGCAAAGCAATCTGCACAAGTTGTGGTCACTTAATTTAACTCCTGTTCTGATCTTTATCATTGGAATCAAAATGGTATACAAATGTCTGCCTTCACAAATTTTGGTCCTTTTTTGAATAATGAGCCTGGAGGCTACAATAGTTCAAGGTAATCATTTATTTCTATAGCACCAAAACCTTTATAGTCTGCTCAACATTGCTTCACAAGACAGCAGTATCTATCCTTACACAGTTTACTATAGCCATGATTGTTCATTTTAAAGAAGTATGAGGAGACTGAATATGTCGACCATTTGCGATTATGGAAAAGATCATCTTGATACAATATTTGATTAATGAAGTGAAAACGGTGGTGATTGTGGGTGTGATTTTAGCATTATCGACTGTGAGGTCGTGGTGAAAGATATGAACACCTTTAAGAAAATATTTTTTTTAAATGTGGGAGTCAAATTATATACTTTTATTTGACGAGGATAACAATAACAAAAAGTGAAACCATTATGAATAATAAAGATAATTTTAAAAGTTCATATAGGACATATCAACAATTGCAGAAGAAGCATTCACAACATATAAAAAAATTGGTCTCCATCAATGTTATAATTCAGGTTCCAGGCTCCAAAAGTTCCGTGGTTGCTCTTAAATCTTTTCTAGTGGAAGGCAGATATTTATATTCATCTTATTGAAGGCAAATTTTATGATTACATCCTGAGATTGACCCGAGTGCCCACAACCATGTGCATGAGTAAACAATACTTTGTCATTAAGATTGTGTTTTTGAACAGTATTGTAATTTTGTACCATGTTTTAAAAAAAAATTAAAGTTTATGTTTCACTGAAACAATAAATTATGTTAAACGAACAAGTCCATAAGAAATAAGATTTTATGCCAAAGTTCATGCCTAAGAGATATTATGGCACAATATTTTGTAAATGTTAGACGCCCTTTGATACATGAACTCATGATGCTTTAACAGTCAGACTGTTTAAGAATCCATTATTCGTAATAATTATGAAAGAGTGGAAAAGTTTTGTCTGCTTTTCTTTTAAATGTGACCAATATGAATACTCGGATGTTAATCAATTTAAAAAAAAATGTTTTAGATCTCATTACCCAGATGTAAATGAGCTAAAGTAAATGCATCATGGTAAAATAACTGGTCAGGCTGGCATACCATGTTGTTCACTTATTGTATTAGACATTAAAAGGCCCAGGAATTTACTTGATATTACAAACATATGATTTTGTTCCTTGCATTCATTTACTCAAATTCTTAATTAACCTCAAAATTTATGGCTCTTTGATCACAGAATTAAATGAAATTTACAGACTATTGTAAATATTATTACAATTTGATATTACACATCCAGGGTGTCCGACTCTAATAGGCTAAAGGCCATGTGCAGGGAAAACTATTTTTTCAAAACTTATATCAAAGCCCAATCCACAGCAACCAACTGTCCCAATTTGACGATCTGGAGAAAAAGAAGAAAAAAGATTTTAGACTGTTTGTATGTAAGGAACTGACCCTGGCATGTCCCAGTATTATGATTTTTTGACTAGTAATTTAAAACAAGGAATAGGCAGACTACTTGAGAGTATTGCTCGAAATTTGGGTTATAAGTTATAATAGTCCAAACATACTTCCATTTTGGGTTATGATGGTTGTGAGCTTTAGGGTGTCCCCTTTCAGCTCTTTGAAAAGTTGACCGCTATGTGAACCTCTCCTTTACCCTTGTGACCAACACAGACTAACAATAATCCTGTCACTTGGCGGGAATAGCCAAAAACTCACATGTAAAGTGTTATCGCAGAAGCTGAACTGTTTTTAAATTTTTTTCTTAAAATCACCTCTCTTGCACTTATGCTGTTAAAGTCGGATGCTCTCGATCTATATCATCCTCATAAAACATACTCAGCCCTCACTTATTCATTTGTGAAAACTAACCTTGTCATAAATATATAAAAATATTTAATCTCATATATATTTATATCATTCCATAAATGAAATGAGATTAAAACAAAAAATGTAGTAAAATTGTCCACATAAGTGTTGATAATTATATATGTTTACAGTTTTTTGTTAGGTTACTAATCATAATTCAGTCATTGATATTGAATTCTTTTAAAATATATTTAGAAAGAGCAAAATTGAATTATTGTGGTTTTACAATACCGAAACCAATCACAATTTGATTTATTTTTATGCATTTAAATGGGTTTGGAACACAACTTTTAACTGTCCTTTGAAATCTGATTACAGGTCAACAAAAACGACGAGGGGCGTTCTTTGGGCTTATTCGGCCTGCTGAGAAAAGAATCATGGGGAACAAAGGACAGGAGGCCAAAGGGCAAGGGCAAGGTGACCTTTACTCTCCCAGGGAATGATACCAAGAGGAAAAAGGATAAAGACGGTGAGAAAATTGACTGTCTCAAACGAATTCAATGTTTCAAATGGATTGTCTTATATTTATTTCTCACATAAAATTTACCATCACAGGACAAAGCTGCAAGAAGCTGTGGAATGTGAAAAGCAATGTACAAAAATGAACATAACAGCTTTGATAAAGAACAAAATACAAAACGATGTCGCCTCAAAACACTTCTTCAGCCATTGACAAATCAGTAAAAACATTTTTACACCACTTATGAAAATTCTTGAATGCTTTAATTTGCATCATGTTATCAAAACTTTTTTCTGGAGGAGCATGTCCATAGATCATCTACAGGAAAACAAGTGCTGAGTACCCTCAGTTAAATGATTTCAGATAAATAAATATAATTATTTCAGTTATTCATGATGGAGGGAAATTTTTTTTTTAGGCTTGGCTCTATTCCAAGGGATGACTAAATATTCCAGACATCAGCTGCAGTGCAGCACTGCAAAGTGAAAGAAGTGATTTTTTCAAGGCCACTCAGGGTAGTGGCAAATTGAATGCTGTACCTTTTTGGTACGAAGCAAAGACCATACCGCTGTGCTATGCTGCCCCTTCATGTTTATTTCCCTTGAAACCATTTTCGATTCCCTCCTATGATTGTATTTATTATTCCTTCTCACTTTTCAATCGTACACATGTTGTCCAGCATTTATTTGATTTTACCTATCGACCTAGATTAATTCTTGTAAGGTATATAGTTTCAGAACAAATTCTAACTAGTGGTACTATTTCATGAGTCTATCACTAGTGGTTGACAAATTAACCAAAATTGTCTTTGACTTAAGGTATAAAGTCAATCAATCGCTTTTCATGTTGGATAAAATAAATGTTCTCTCTTTCTTCAAAAAAGAAACAAAATTTATTTTTATCATTTTTTTGTTTTTTTTTCTTTCAGGAGAAAAGCTGATACGGTTGTTGTCAGGAGCTCAGGAACTGCGACTGGATGATCAAAGAGGCACAGAAATATCAACAGGGGAAATGCCTTCATTTCTCTATCAAGATATGAAGAATGTGAAGGGCAGCAGCAGTAGCAACAACCTCAATCTCCACAAGCAACAGCAGCAACCAGGTGTTTTGGAGGTCCATATGGAGGAGGAGGGTCCTGTCAGCGATATGATGACCACAGCTGGTCTTGAAAGAGTAATGGAGGACAATCCACGCCTGACAAAATCTCCCAGCAAAGTAAGGAAACAACAAAACTCTATCACTCCCCGAGGTAGCACCAGTGCTTGGGCAGTGTCGACACCTACCACTGTGGCCTCTACCACAACCACTACCACTCCAAGGGGGAGGAATGAGACAGATGGACTGAACTCCAAAATTACAAACTTTGAAAAATGGAATCAACACAACAAGAGTTTTGGACCTGATAGTGTGTTTCCCTCTCCAAATACTGCATCTGCTTACTTTCAGATGAGTCCAGAAATTGTAGAAATGCAAAAACGTTCTGTAAATAATCAATCACCACACAATAATAACCACTCACCCCACAATAATTATCCCTCGTCTCACATTAATTCTTATTCACAACACAACAACAATCATTCTCCACACAATCTAAACCATTCACGCAGCCCTACGGACATCCATAAAGACCCTTCCTCATTCAGACCAACACCAATGTCCCAGTTTCACAATTCAATACAATCAGTGCATTCATCTTTTTATACTCCAACCAAAGCACCTGTTGCATCTCCCGAAAAATTTTCACCAGCCAACAAAAACCACAACAACAATGTACAGGCGGCTGCCATGTTGCTTTTACCCAGCAAAATGTCACCTACATCACCCTCATCCAACTCTTCATCATCTTCATCGTCTAGTATCAGACGACGTCCATCCTCTGCTTCAAACAATTATCAACAACAGCAGCAATCACAAAATGTTTCACGTATGTCAGATGGAATGTTACTCCATAAACTTCAAATGGCCAGGCGTTCTAACGCAAGTCCAATCAACAGTAATCCTTTGTCCCATTCCCAACATATTTCTGAGTCGAGGAATTCAACCTCAGCAGCAGATCTGGCCCAGAGGGCATTGCTCTCTCCTCGTTTTAATGACAATGAAGAAAGTCACCTTGATATGACCCACTCTCAACGAGCTCTTCTTTCACCGAGATTGAATCATCCATTTCCAAATGCAAACATAGCCAATCATCAAAACGCAAGCACAAAGCCTACTCACGATTATTATATCGGTCAGAGAAAAACACCTAGTCCTGTAAGAAACAATAGTTCATCGCCTTATAATAAAGTCACTTCCAACATTGAGTCAAGTTTTGGAGAACCGAGACCGTTATCTTCTTCAGCTGGTCCACAATTGTCAAACTGGCATAACAGAAGTTATTTAATTAAGACAAGTCCAGAAACTCCCTACTACTCATCTGTCAAAAATCAGGGAACTTTCAAAACGGATTACCTCCAAGAAGAAAGAGAGACTGTCACGTTTGTGTGACAGGTTGAATTTCAGTCTTTGACGGGAAGCTGACATAATTTGAGACTCACTGTTTCAATATGGAATCATGTCAGGGTGAAACTAATACTGAAAAGTGGATTCTATTTTAAAATTACCAACAATATTAAATTAAGTTTGTTGTTTTGATTTATTTTCTTGTTTAAAAAAACTTTTTGTTCTTTTCAAAAGAATATTCAACAAAGGTATCCCAAGTTTCATATTTTTACAATGAATTCAATTTTCATTATATAAATCAACCCAACATGATTTCATTTTGAGGCGATGAATCATATTTATAATAGATTAATTGCAGGTTGATAGGTTGTTTTGTTTTGTTTTTTAATCAAATAGTTATTCCATACATATATTGTTTATGTAAACTGTTGTAACTACTGCTTAACGTTTTAACGTATAAATGAAAACTTTAATTTTATACTTGTTCTTGTAAAGCCTTTGAGTTTCATGGTACATCAAAAGTGAATTTGTATTGATGAATGTGCATTGACTTGTGAGCAGTTGTTTTATATCTTTCTTGTAACAATGATTGGAATAAGATTTATGACATTTTTAATGAAATCAGTGTTGGCCCTTGTGATATTAAAGTAAGTTTTAACTGATTTTACATTATGAGTTGTGAATTGGATTCCCTGAAGCTTTTAAAAAACCTTGATAAGTAGCTTTACCATTTTCTTTCACAATGTTTGATAAATAATTAAACAAAAATGAAACTATAAAGAATTTTAACATTTTGTATTGGTAGTAATCATTCAGGCTATAACTGTTTTAGTATTTCTATTAAGCATTAATTTGAACTGGGAGTTTCCCGATTTAAATGATTACTTATTTCTATTAAATTTTTTATGATGTGACTAGGATAGAATAAAAATAAATTTTATTTAAACTTTTGAATGAAACAAAAATACTCGCAGAAAAGAATTGATTTGTTGAAACAATGTTTTAATGAGAATTATAGAATTTTAATACAGATGAAGTCGGTGTGTATTAATTTTTATAGTAAAGCTTTTAAAGATTGAGTGTCTGTTGCATGGAAAGTCCTCCACAATGACTTACCAAAAAGAACCCTATCAAAATCTATAATTACCTTGGAATGTCTAGTAAATGGCTTTAAAACGTTTTCATTTTAGCTAAAAATAAAAAACAATGTTGCCACAAATATGAAGAGATAAACAATAGGTTGACATTTTACTTTTGTTTTTGTTTTTTTTTTTTTGATTTTCCTCACATGAACATGGATTTTTAAAATAGCAATTGAGAAGTTTTCTTTGGGTGAGAGAATAGCATGCTGGATTGAGTGGGGATCCTCTACCTTCTCAGGATACCTGGAAAGCTAACTCTTTCTCTTTTGGCTGGAAAACTTATGTGAAGATGATCTCCAATTTGTCAATGAGTCTTAAATCCAAGAGCAGTTTTTGTAAATTTAGGGGTCATCTCAATTTATCCAACATTTTCTGGCCTAAATGAAGAAAACAGTGTTGTGCCATCCCCCTTGTACATTGTGTCTTACACATGTCTTGGAATTGATCTGCTTGTGACCCACTGCCTGTAAACGATATTATGGTGGGGTGGTATTGGTGGTAAATTGGACTTTGTCAAATATGAAGGTGGAGTTAATTTCTTTTGATTTTTCTTTTTTAAAGATAATATATATACCTTCTTAAAGGGACTAAACGTAAATATCTCATTGCGAGCCATTTTAATTTAAATATCATTTTATGGCATTTAGTTAAACCTGTCATAGCACATTCTGAGACGATAGGTCACATAAGGTTTTGCCCGAGTGCAGGCTGGTACACTTGGGAACGGGTGAGGCAGTCAGGTTAGTGCATCTGAAGGAGTGATAGCAAGAACTAGTCCCCTTTTCCTACTGTTTAGATGCCTGTAACTGTAAATGCAGGAAATTTGAGATCTGTAATTTTTAAAATAATTTTTTTTTCACTTCTTCATTTTACTAGCTTTTTTTCTTCATTTCTTTAATAAAGAGACTTTTAACTGGATGTGAATTTTATCGAATCTCTATATTTTTATGTCTAAGGGATTATCAATTTATTATTTGCTTATACGTAATTAGATTCATCCAATGTGCACGAATTTAGAAAGCATGTCGTGAAATGACATATTCGAAATATAAACAAAAGATCTTGAAAAGGTTGAAATCTTAACATTGTCCCTATAATTTCTTTATTTTTAGTTTTTGATTGATTTAATGTCTGTCCACTTAACAGCTACCTCAGAATTTCTTATAGAAATCCTAGTAATTGTCCAAGCTCTTTACAAAAATATTACCAATCATGTAAGCTCTCTTGATTTTTTAATTTTTTTAAATTGTTTTTTAAAACTGAAAATCTTTTATATTTTATCAAAACTGAGTCTTTTAAAGAATATACAAATCAAACAAATTTGATTTTTATAAAGAAAAATACGAGAAGATAACCATATGCCAGTTTTTGTACATTCCTAGTAATATTCCACACCCTTTCATTTGGTGGTACTTGCTCACATGAGCCTTGTATATTAAAAAAAAAATATTGCTGTTATTTTTAAAAAACCACAGGTGCTGATCATCGTCTCATGTATAATATGCCCATTTTTCTATTTGAAATTTTAAAATTTGTTGGGTTCGACCACATTGATCTCTTGACCCATATTATCTTACCAAGAATGTGAATGGTTGTGAACGACAGTTGTTATTGTTATTCGAAATTTTTTTTCCATTCATTTATTGTGTTTTTACCCTGCTGATTTTAGGCAGGTAGTTTTGTTTGAAATAACTTACAAATTGTATTGGATACATGACTGACCTTTACTTTTGTAAAGCACTTTGTAGTGTCTTTTTAACTACGCAAACATTTTTGATAAAGGAATAGTATTTTTATAATTTTATTTATTGACATTACACTTTTCTGGAATATTGACATTGCAATCCAAAAGACTTTGGATATCTATTTTGGTTTAGCAGATTTTTGTATATGAAATTCTGGAAATGTATTTGCTTAAACAAGAATAACTGTTCATTTTACGCAATAAAAACCAATATAAACTTCCCCTGTGAAGCCCCTTCCAGGTCTATGGAGAACCATGACAGCCCACAGACTTGAGTCAGCTTCAATCTTATTGGGGTATAGAGAGGAACTTTTTTTTTTTCTACAGCTATTCCTAGGACTTTATAATATATTCCCAAGTAATGCCCCTTAAACGCTGTATGGACCATAAATGAATGGGTTGCGACTTTTGATATACTGTACCTATGACTTACTTCAATGTTTAAAAGGGGTGTATAACTAGACATCTAATGATTTTTGAAAGTTTTTTTCCATCTACATCAAGGATGAGCTGACCCATTTTTATCCATTTTCAAGTTTAAAAAACAATTATTACTTATGATCACTTTGTACTTTATGAAAGGAGCTGGATCTGAGAGGTTGTAATTTTCCATTGACTATTGAAATTGTCATTTTTTAAACATGTTAGTAAGGAGACTTTTACAATGATGGCCTTATATTTGACAGCGATTGAATATCGATCACATATGTGCCTTTTTGTTGTTTTTATCATGTTTTTAATTCATTTTGGTCAGTTTGTTTATTTACTGTGATTAATTAAATCACGGATGAAATAATATTTTATTGAAAGGGCATGGTTTATATTGTTTTGATAATGAAGTTAGCAGATTCTGTAATTGGGTCTTGGGCATGTCTCCCTTAAGCCTATCTTTCTCTTTTAATCCACTTACACTTGAGTGGTGTCTCCTGACCTTCCACAGTCGGCGGAGAGGTCACATTTGCTTTATCCTCTATCTCCCTATATCTGTTTTCCCTTTCCATGTTGCTCTCTGTCTTTTTTCTGGGTGGGGTTCCTGACATCCCATAGTGGGCAGGGAGGTACATACTATGTCTTCTGTCCCTCTATATCTGTTTTCCAACTTGCTTTCTCTCTTTGTCTTGGAATAAGATTACTTGGTTTTGTTTGGACCCTTGCTGGATACCCTAGCTGGAAGGGAAACAGTCAAATGTATAGTTAGTTTTGGGAGATGATTTTTTTTCCTTGTAAATCCCTGTCTGTATTATGTTTTGTGTACGTATTATATATGATTTGTGAACATTTGAGTGTATTCCTCCTAGTGGGGGCCTGTGCTTGTGTCTGGATGAGACTTTTAGGTGATCTCAAATTAAGTACTTTGATAGTGTGCTCTTGGAATCTACATCTGATCCCTATTTGTTCCCAGTTCCCCTTTGTCTTACCTTTTCTTGGGTGCTTTAATAATAATTCTTTTTTTTTAGATATATTTTTTTCCTTGTAAATCATCTCTCTGTTATGAATTATTTTAGCGCCGTAAAACCCGTAAAAACAAAACAAAAAGACTTATCCCCTTGTCTTCTTTTTTACTGGCGCTGATATGACCTTAATGTGTTGCAAGCGCCGTAAAACTCTTAAAAACAAAACAAAAAAACAAACCAATTCCCCTTTGACTTACTTTTCTTGGGTGCTTTAATTGTAATTCTAGAACTTTTTACTATCCCATTTTCTTCCTTTTTACTGGCGCTGATATGACCTTAATGTGCTGCAAGCGCCGTAAAACCCTTAAAAACAAACAAATAATCCACTATATTTATTGATTACGACAGTAATGCATGTGTTTATTTGATACAATATCCGTTTTAAATGTTAATACATTTTATTTAATTCCAAATTACAGTACAGTCAGCCAACAGACCAATAATTTTATTACATGAAAATATAAAGGACCATTCGTTTACTTTTTACAATTATATAATTCCAATTCAATAAAACTTTAGCTGGTTTCTCAAGACATTGATTACAGATTTGTCACCGTAAAAGATTGTGCTATATAACAATTTTTTGAGAAATTTTTGTTTGTTACATTTTGTACATAATAATGATTTAGCATGAAATATTGTCAATCAAAAAATATTCAAAGCCTTATTAAAAATGTCTTTATTCATGAAAATAATGACTTTACTTCATTCAATAAAACTTTGGTTGACTTTAAACAAGGTTAACCACTATCACTGGGATGCACTTAGATAAAGAACAGAAAATTTGGGACCAATAAGATATGCTGATTTTAAATAGAAGTTGCTGGGTGGGGATCCTGACCTCCCATAGCGGGCAGGGAGGTACATACTGTGTCTTCTATCCCCTTATATCTGTTATCCAACATGCTTTCTGTCTTTGTCTCGGAATGAGATTACTTGGTTTTGTCCTGGCACTGGCCGGAATCCTAGCTGGGAGGGAAACAGTCAAATGCAGTTATTGTTTTGGGAGATGATATTTTTTTCCTTGTAAATCATCTCTCTGTTATGATTATTATTTTTATTTTGAATGTATAATGTAAGCATTTGAGTGTGTTCCTCTTTGTTGGATTTTGTGCTTGTGTCTGGATGAGACTTGTAGGTGATTTCAAACTAAGTACATTGGTGGTGTGCTCTTGGAATCTACATCTGATCCCTATTTGTTCTCAATTCCCCTTTGTCTTACTTTTTCTTGGGTGCTTTAATTGTAATTCTAGAACTTTTTACTATCCCATTTTCTTCCTTTTTACTGGCGCTGATATAACCTAAATGTGTTGCAAGCGCCGTAAAACCCTTAAAAGCAAAAAGCAAAATAGAAGTTGACTTAATAAGACTTTATGCGGATTCTACTATATACCAAAGGTCTTTGTAAAAATGAACATTTTGATACTTGGCAATTCATATTGTCGGTTAATGTTCAGTAACTTTTTCGGCTCCCTCCCATAGTGGGCAGGGAGGCACTTACTGTGTCTTCTATCCCCCTATAT
The DNA here is from genome assembly GCF_034508935.2 of Berghia stephanieae. Taxonomy (NCBI): domain Eukaryota; kingdom Metazoa; phylum Mollusca; class Gastropoda; order Nudibranchia; family Aeolidiidae; genus Berghia; species Berghia stephanieae. Next base: position 24,515,983 of record NC_088361.1, on the reverse strand, counting down.
CTGTTTTCCAACATGCTTTCTGTCTTTGTCTTGGAATGAGATTACTTGGTTTTGTCCAGGCCCTGGCCGGATACCCGAGCTGGGAGGGAAACAGTCAAATGTATAGTTAGAGTTTTGAGAGATTTTTTGTCTTGTAAATCATCTCTCTGCTATGCACTGTATTATGTTTTGTTTACATATTATATATGATTTGTAAACATTTGAGTGTATCCCTCTTAGTTGTGACCTGTGCTTGTGTCTGGATGAGACTTTTAGGGAGGTACTTACTGTCTCTTCTATCCCCATATATCTGTTTTCCAACTTGCTTTCTGTCTTGTCTTGGAATGAGATTACTTGGTTTTGTCCTGACACTGGCCGGATACCCTGGCTGAGAGGGAAACATTCAAATGTATGGTTAGTTTTGGGAGATGATATTTTTTTCCTTGTAAATCATCTCTCTTATGCACTGTATTATGTTTTATATACATATTCTATATGATTTGAAAACATTTGGGTGTATTCCTCTTAGTGGTGACCTGGGCTTTTGTCTAAATGAGACTTTTAGGTGATCTCAAACTAAGTATTTTGATGGTGTGCTCTTGGAATCTACATGTTTCCTATTTGAACCAATTCCCCTTTGTCTTCCTTTTTCTTGGGTGCTTTAATTGTAATTCTATATCTTTTTACTATCCCAGTTTCTTCCTATTTACCGGCGCTAATATGACCTTAATGTGTTGCTAGCGCCGTAAAACCCTTAAAAACAAAACAAAAACAGACTTTTAGGTGATCTCAAACTAAGTACTTTGATAGTGTACTCTTGGAATCTACATATGTTTCTTAACAAATTCCCCTTTGTCTTACATTTTGTTGGGCGCTTTAATTGTAATTCTATATCTTTTTACTATCCCATTTTCTTCCTTTTTACTGGCGCTGATATGACATTATTGTGTTGCAAGCGCCGTAAAACCCTTAAAAACAACATTTTTCAGCTCCCAGGCACCCCTGTGTTGACTTCTTTTATTTGCTCCAATTGAACCACTTTGCCTGGATGGGGTTCCTGGCCTCCCATAGTGGGCATGGAGGCACTTACTGTGTCTTCTATCCTCCTATATTTGTTTTCCAACATGCTTTCTGTCTTTGTCTTGGAATGAGATTACTTGGTTTTGTCCTGGCCCTGGCTGGGAGGGAAACAGTCAAATGTATAGTTAAGAGGTTTGGGAGATGATATTTTTTGTCTTGTAAATCATCCCTCTGTTATGCATCACCACCCCTCCTTCGATGTCCGTGAGAGGCGATTACCGGTAAATGTTTTGACAAAATAGAGATAGAATGTTTTGTAACACATTACAAACGCATTTCTTACAGGGCCTTAAGTACAAGAAGAGTGTAATCCCAGCGATCATTGTACTTCGTTTCCTGACTTCCTAGCCAGACGCAACCCCAAGATGGAGGTCAGCTTCAAATGATAAACGTCATCCGAACGGGAACATCGTTTCCTCAGAAACTTTCCGTGTTCAGTGCTAGTAAGAGAAGGCGTTAGTGACGGTCAGTACAGAACGTGTCTAACGATATCGATGATCCAACGCCAGCTTCGCTACATCAGAGCGGGTATCGAGACGTCGCCCACCTACACATGTTTCGGGAATGGTCCAGATCACGCTGAGCATCTGATTAAACATTACATCATGACACTCTTGTCCAGAGATTTCATGATGGTTCATGAGTGCAAAAGAGAATATGTAAATTGGATGGATTGTCAAAATGTTGTAGTGTGACCATCAGAAGCGACCTTTGTAATAGTTAAGCCCTTAGTTCAAAAGAATTCCAAAATAAATAGACACGATCTAGCTATCTTTTCTATCTCCCATTAACTGCTCTTGGGCGCTTGTAAGCGCAGGAGGCTCATCATTTTCTAAAATCTTTTTATGTAGTACCACATCCATTAAATGTGTTTAGAGCGACAAGGGGTTCGAACCAACAACAACATTGAACATGTCTCTCTGACAGAGACAACGCACCGACCGGGTAATTATTTCACACCTGGGCCCATTTTTATGATCAGTTAGAGTCAATGGGAGTGGGAGAGATAAAGGTACTCAGATGTTTACAAAATGATTTTAAAAACTAAAAACTATAACCAAGAGTCGATGATTTGCATAGGGGAAAAACTTCTTCGAAAAGTGGAACTGTACATATGACTGTATTCTCTTATCAAAGAATTCCCACGAAGTCATGAAAGTAAAATTATGTGAGCTCAAAAAGAAACCTTTTAAGGGAACACTGGAACAGGGGAATAGAAGACACAATTAGAGTGACTCCTGGGTCCACCTTAGGCCTAAAGACCCCGTCCTACCCAATGACCTTCCTTTTTCATGGAGCTGAGGTCAGCATGATTTGGGAACCTCTAGATTTCTAATACAAGTTGCGGCAACTATTCAAGACAGATTAAATATGTAATACTTTTTTGATGGGTTCAACTACAAGCTTATTTTTGAGTATGATTGGCAGATTTTTAAAGTTAAAAAAACAGGAGTAGTCCAGAATCGCTTTTGTTGTGTAGTGAAATGATATGTATTCTGCTCACTTTGATCTTGAAAGATCTGATCTCCGGGTGCGAACCCAGATCTATACGTTCAGGTTGTCTGAGGTTGAGAGGCTTCATATACATGTTCCGTCAACTGGCGGTAACAAACATATATGACCCCACCACATAATGGTATTCGATCCTCAAATTTGAAATTGTAGTTTTAAAAATATGATATTTGAGTTAAGTTTATGTTTTTAAATTGAGAATATATGGAGTTTTATAACCGAAAATTTTATATTTCTGATGACTTCAACCACACATTGTTTTATTGGTATCAGCTCCACTCTTACCAAAAAAAAATCCGTTTTGATGCGGTAGACCACATTTTATTGGAGAAGCGCGTTGCCAATTGTTTGTCTAACACGAAGACACATAATGTTACAAAACAACGCCATTTCTTTCTTTCTTGTAGACGATACCAAAGATAAGTTTCTATTTTATTTTTTACAATAAAAGGAAACACTGACAAAAAGATCAAACCCAAAAACAAAAAGTAAGGGCTTAGCATTTGTAATTGTATTGAACATTTTGAAAACAATTTTGCCATTTCATTTTCCCTCAAAGGAGAATTGATAATATAACGTAATGAAAATATTATTATGCTTTTGTCACAAAATTGTCATACCGAACTAAAGGTGTAAAAACCAAAGAAACCTAATGCCATAAGCAATTTTCAAACACCACTGTTTCTCCATCTATCTCTACAATAACCAGTATGTTACAATATATCAAATAAATACATTTATATTCAAGAAACTTTCAAGATGTGTTTATGACCTCAATAACGTATCATTTCACCACCACCATCCCCCACCCCTCCCCTTTCCCCTTTCCCACACTTTACACGCCTAGTCTCTCAGTAAAATAGCATCATTTGGAGCACATTTTGAATAACATTCAACATTTATCATCGTGCCAGATCCGACGTGCACATTCTTGCAGGTCTGATACAGAACGCAATTGTGAGCTTGATTTTACATTACAGTAATTCTAAATATTATATTGCCTTGATTTGAGAGTATTTCCATTATTTCTCAATCGGCCAGTGAAAATTTGAGTCATCAGACCGCAAATAAGTCTACATCGGCTCAGTCACATCTCATGAAAACTGAAATCTATCCCAATAGATGTGATGGTAATAGATGTGATGGTAACGTTGCAATGATGGTAACAATATGAAAAAGTGTGTATGAAACAGTGCTAGGCAAAGCAAGAAAGAAAAATACAAGTAAAAGAAAAACATCCCACAAAAATCCGCTTTCCTTGACTGCTGTTTCATACACACCTTTTTCAGATCTTTATCTTACACCAGTGCCTGCTCCCTAATATTGCTGTTAACAATGTGACAGACACATTAAAAATAGTTGAAGACCAGTTTGTAAATGGTGACTTAATTAGTTTAAAAAGTTGTTGTTTTGAGGGTCTTTTATTTAGGTTTTTAGCATAAGTGAAAGATAAGAGGCGGTAAGAAGCTTGCATTCTTGCTTCGTAAAAATACAAGCAAAATGCCAAAACAAATGTGCTTCAATAAAATGTAATAAAAGAAAGTTTAAACACGATTCCTTTGTCAGCATAACAAAAATAAATCACTTTAAAGAGCCGAAACGTTCAATTCAACAGTAATATATTGATTAAATCTTACTCATTATGCCCTTTTGCTAAAAATGATGTTGAATAATTTCCATTAGAGACTTATGCTTCTCTCTCAACTATCCATTACGACACAACAACTGTTAAAATGTGCGAACGGATAGAGATAAAAAGAAAATATTAACACGAAATATTGTTTATGTTGTCGTTGTCAACAAGGAGTTGATGCCTATACCGACGAGAAGGAAAGAAGCAAAACACTTTCATTGTTCACTTTGAACCTTATATTTATGCTGAATGTATTGCACCTAAGAACGATACCCACAACTTAAATTTTCAAATAAGTTTCGGTCGACTGAAGATATTTATTTTCCCCACGTTGTTTCCTTGTATCATATATTGGAATCATGGATGTAAAAACACAACCTATCACACCATAATGAATGTGAAACGATTGATAACAACCATGCAACTAAATGAGTGTTCAAAATGATTTATCCACTTTCACCATCTGCATGCCAAATGGTTAGTTTTGTCCGGATCGTTGTATGATAAATGATAGCTAAGAAAAATGTAATACTTAGTAAGTCATGGAGCACCATCACGAAAAGCAACATAATAATATTATTCTAATAATCAGCATCAGTATAGTACAGTTTAGTAAGTACTTATGAGTGTGGATAAAAAGATTCACAATATAAATAATTTACAACAATTAAAAAAAAAAAAAACACATCATCTTTTGATAATTACTAAGTTTTCCACAACACTAATATAAGTGTTATAACTTTTAAATATAGATACAATAATTTATTTTAAATGAGAAAAAAAAATGACAAAAACAAAGCAAACAAACAAAATTAATGATAGCATATTTAAAAAAAAAAAAACAACAAACACAATGATGTAATAAATGAATACATCTGTCACGAGGGGTTTGGATACTTACGAGATGTAATGGGATGAACATTCATCTACCCTACAGTGCCATCACATTGGAAAATGAGAAAACAAAATCAGATAAGTGTATCATCATTTATGCGAACGTTTTTTGAAATAGTTTTTCTTCCTGATACATTTCCCTCTGGGGTTTTTTCTGGCCCTGTATATCATAGCATTTTCTGTTTTTCATTTATATTTATTATTTATCTCGTGCTCAATTGTCTGACCCTATCTACTGACGCCGGTGCCTATCGTCTTGTGTCCAAAGATTGATATATTTCACATCTCCACATCTTTAATTCTTTTACCCCCGTTACGTACATCTGAAATGACCAAAAAAGGTGATAATGATTATAAGAACAAAACAATACCCAAAAGTGTCAAGAACAGAATAAGTCGTGAGGATGGAATGCATAATTTTTAAATGAGGTCGTTAGAGAATGTATCTAAGGCTATGAACAAGGTGACAACTGAAACTTGCAAAACTCAAATATTGTAATAGCCGTAAATCTCTACCTATAAAAGATATCAACACCAACATTTTATAAGATAAAACAATTATCCAAATTGTTTTTGTCAAATTTAGAGAAAAATATATTCATCCCCGATCTTCCTATTTAGGTAAGAAATAAAGGTAACATATATTTTAGATGTTTGGTCTGATAAAACTTCCGTTCCTAGCTCCACAGTGGTCAGTATTTGTTTTTTCCCCGGTGACTCTGATCATGATTAAATCAACAATTTTATCCGTAAGAAAACCCCATAAGAGAAAATTCGTATTATTTTTTTTTTACGTTCGATCGGTTAAAAATAAGTGATAAGTTGGAGTTGCTATTTAAAGTAAGGAATTGTTAACATGAGGTACATAAACACCTATGATACAAAAGAAAAACAGTGAAAACATTGTTTTTTAAAGAATTCAGCAAAAGCACTCTCCATTCTCAAACCGCCACAAATCATATCCTTACCCGGGATATTTTGATTTTTCATTAAAGGATTTTTTATTTGGGATAACATAACTTGTGACAGATTCTTACATTTATTACTTCGGGGAAACCGAAATCTGATGTAGACTGATGGCGATAACATTAAATGTTAAGCTAAGGCTGGACATGTCAAGATACATTAAAACCTGTTGTAACAAAACGAGATGAAAGGCATTTGTAAAAAAACCTGTTCATTCTTCTCTGAGTTAATCTATTCTGTTGCTACGCTGACAAGAGCAGTAAGTGGAGATAGGGATAGATATTCCATCATTCTGTATTATTTAATGTTATTTCATTTTTACAGTTGCATTAGGGTTTCTTGGGGTTGCACATTTTACGTCAGCTGGTAACTCAAAATATTAAACTTCACTGCGACTATCATTGTTGCTCTTATAGTGATAGTTCTTATTTAGTATCTTGCTGTTGTTCATACATTGTTTTTTGCTTGTGAGTTGTGGTGATGGCGCTAGTGGTGGTGGTGCTGCTGCTGCTGCTGATCGCGTGGTGGTGATATCACTATTTTTTATGCTACTGTGTTGTTGTTCTTGTTGTTGTTGTTGTTGTTGTCGACTGCTGTTTTAGTTGTTATTGTCGCCAATATAAATGTTAATAGTGGCGGCAGCCCTGTTGATCGTGGTTTAAGTAGGCAAATACTGAATCAATAACAAACTTCATGAAAGTAATGATATTTCAATGGAACCACATAACTTTTCTGCAAAAGTAACACATGGAATATCCTAAGATGTCTAAATGATTTTTAAAGAGTCAAATTTTATAATTTACGTGGAGCCAAATGAGATTTTGAAATACACAGTTTATAAAAGCTTATAGTTATCCTCCTCTGTGGCGTCTCGATTCTGTTCTTCGTCACTTACAGGAATCTCTCGGCGTTATCATTTGGTAATATTCTTTGGACAAAGGTTTAGAAAATGAATTGAATAAAACAAATAAATAAAGAAGTACCTCAGTAATAAACTAATACAACTGATAATTAAATAAAAATATGTCTTCAGTGTTTAAAATGTACAAGAACATACAATAGATTTTTATCTCTATACATGAGTAGCATTACGACTCAGGTTTCATTGAGGTTCGAGTCCATCTTAATAATTAAGGATGAATTCATTTATCTGACAGATATTCAGCACTTTTATTTAGGAACGGTGGGTCAGATATCTGACGATAAATCGTAGATTAAATTGTTATTTCTGAAAATATCATACTAGAAAAAAAAAAAAAAGATTCACAAAGATGTAGGGTTCAAGCCCTTCGTCAGGGAAATACACTTTCATTAAAGCTTTATTTCTATAGTGCTGTTAGAGTTTAATAATCACATAACACAGCCTCACTATTGTTTTAAATAGAGCCAGCTGCTAAACTTTACACTTGTATAAGAATAGTCAAAATGGATTTTATATTAAATATTGGTATATATTTTGGACATCCCAAAATCCATAAACTCCCAAATATTTTGATCTCATTATCCCGAAAAAAAAAATTAATGGTTGTTGGAGACTATTACAATTTTACGTTTATGTAGAATCGTAGCTATTACCTTGAGGCCATGTGTATTTGACTCAATTTCAGATCAAGAGGCAATTTCAATTTGGATTTTTTTTCATTTTTTTATAATTCTAGTTATTTCTCTATTCATTCATTTACTTATTTGTCGATAATGCGATTTCTACATCCATGCATTCTTTCAATAAATATTAGTTTGATTTTTTTAGTCTCTTTATATTGAAAACAGCTTGAATATTCAAGAAGCATTTAACCGTTTGATCGTATGCTTGAAGTATCAAGTGAGATCCCAATTAAACTACATATCTTCCAGGGCATTCCAAAACAATCCATGTAGGTAATGTTTCAATTCTTCAAAGCTTGTCTAGTCACACTCACTCATAAATCATATAAAATGTTACAAAAATGTCTTTAAAGGAATTTCACTCAACACGATGCACAGCTGATAGAGAAAATGGTATTAATAATCTAAAAACGATGTGCACTCTCAATGATTCCCATAAAAATCACTGATATCAGAATACGATTTCAGAAATTTTTTTCTCGGTGTCCCAGTCATACAAGTATATCTTGGACTTTATGATGATGACGAGGCCAGTCCACTTTCATTCATAGAATGTACACATTGAAGAGGAAAATTGCGAAAATGATTTCTAAAGTCCTCATTCAACTCGAGGCTCTTGATATGACCGAGGCATACTTCAACACACGCATATAACATTATTAATATTATTCCAATTTCATGATATTGCTGGACATACACGCGGATGATCATCGTCCTTTCATAATTTTTGTTGGATGAAAAATAATTTATTTCCATTGACATTTCATGAGGGATAATCTTCTATAGAGTTGCTGCAGCTGTAACAGCATTTCTTTCTGAATGATGTAAATCGGCACAACTTCATTTTGGGAACAGAGCTGCAGAATCCTGACTCGTCCACACACTCTGTAAAAAAGAAATTTGAAAGCAAAAAGTTATTTCATTGTCTAAGTTACACACATGTTGATATCTCCTTTTCAGGCGTATTCTATTTGTTTTAGTATAGCTTGTTTATTGTTGTTTTTTATTTTTTGAGAAGGGGGGGGGGGGGTGGTTTTTTTTGTTGTTGTTGTTGTTTTGCATTGCTTTGTTTTTGTTTTGTTTATTTTTTGTTTTTCTGTGTGTGTGTTTTTTTTTTTTTTTTTCTGTTGTTCTTTACCTTATTTGTTTTATCTCTATTTATTCGTTTTTTCTTTCTTGTTTTTAGTTGAAAACGTGCAAAGTTGAGGGTTACAGAAATGTAAAATTCAAGAATGCAAAACAAATACCAGAAGCACGCGTTTTGATCATTAGATAGGTATTATTATTAGCATTTGTACTTGAAAGTAATACAGTATATCCTAAAAGATACACATTTGTGAGTCTGAAAACCTAAATTTTATTTATGGTCATTATTGACATGAAGATAACAAAAATTATTTTCGAACCAATTGAACATATTACCAAAAATATGATGATTGGTAAACTAATAAATAGTACTCTACCAGTATAGCTCTTTTTCCCCCTTTAGCCAACATTAAAAGCTAATGAATAATGTGAAAACATTTAGTCTAATCATCTACATTAAAAACAATAAATAGGCGATCTAATTGTTTTGCCAATAATTCCTTGAGGTTGAACCTACTAACCAAACTTTAAGGATGATTCAACAACGATTTATCAATTTATTTAAATATTTTTGGATGAAATTTTTAATATTAGATTAAACATTTTATTTGCATAAATGTTAAGTAATTATGCAACATACATTGAAAGCTGAAACCGATTAGAAATAATGGATGAATGAATATTATTGATTCATTGATTGATCAACAATATAGCCATGCAAACACAAAACAATTGCACATATTACGAAACAAATTCAGTATACTGGCAAAAATGTATGTTATTAAAGCATAAAATTAATATATTATTTGCAAAGACAATGAACTAGCATGAAAATAATGAAAATGTAACAAACTTATAAATACAATGATTCCTGTAAACCCAAAAGAATGATGACAACAGCAACGCCAAATGAAGACTCCAAGAAGCGACGTGGAAGCAAAAAGCACAGACAAGGAGAGGAAAGGTGTGTTTACCTATGTGCTCATTTTTAGTGTTGGGCCACATACCATGAGTACAGTTATTAAAGCATGACCGTGTCAATAGCGGCCGTTTTAAAAATTCGCAGCTGCGACCAGCTGGTTGTCCGCTTGCCTTCCATAAACACGTCAGCATCCTGGTCTGGAACCCTGACTGTCCACAACTTGCAACGCACTGAAAAATAAATCAAGCAGTTAATAGATGGAGATCGTAGATGTGAGGTTAAATCATGCAAAGATAAAATGTAATGGGAATTTTTTTTTTTGTTATCATTGAAAATGTAATTTGATTATAAATTCACTCGCCCATTCTATAATTCAATCACTTACCCCTCTCTTTTCTCATATTCCATCCTTTATTTATCTTGAACATCAGTCGTAAAACCAAATGAAAAACAACTCCAAGTTCAGTTAAATAGAACATTAATTGTCTTGTCCAGTGGGAGTCAAGATATGCATTTAACAATCTTTTGGAAGCATTACTAAAAATGCGTGCAATAACAAAATGAATGGATCACAAAATGATAGATCATGAGTTTGAAAAAAACAGACGCTGCAACGATGGATATTAGGTACGAACAATGCTCTGTGCTCCAAAAGTGTTTGTGAGCTAAACTTTTCTCCTTTTTTCTTGAACACAACGTCCTTTCCAATATAGGAAGGCACTGATTATATGTCTCATCGTATCACAAATTACAGAAAATCATCCTCCTCCTCCTCTTTCTCCTCATTTTTCTTCTCAATTTTGTCATTCCATTGTACCATCAATAAAGGCACCTGATTTTGGGGGGGATTTTGTTTTGTTGGTTCTTTTAGAATTTTTTCATAATTATTATTGCTGCTATCAATGCAAATTTGGAAATGCAAAGTTCCTAAAATTTTCCCAAAGGTATTCCTTGTAGTAATTGTGTTCCTACGATAAGTTTTATTTATCATTACTGAGAGAAAGGACTTAGTCCGTTGCAGTACTTGTTCTAAAATTTCGTTGCTTTTCAAAATTCCTTTACAGTTTATTTGGCAAATAGCTTTAGAGGAATCTAGAAGTATTGAGTAAATGGTCTTTAGCATTTAAACAATTGCCTAAGTCATTGATTCCTGTTATAACCTGTAAATCAAAGCTCCTTGCATGCATGTATAAAAGCCATGATGGGGATAATAATATAGTTTTATTGCATTCCATATAATCCATGACACGACTGTCCATTATAATAATATATAGTAGTCCTGTCAAAATTAAACAAATGACTCAGGCTGAGTATTAGGTGCTGTTGATTTGCAGACCCAAAAGAAAGAGAAACATAGCATATCATATTAATAATTTAAATTAGATGACATGTTATCAATTTCTAAGTACCAAATAGATCCTTTCCTCTTAGAGTCGTGTTTTCTATATTTTGAAGCACAACAAAGTGTTATATTGACAGAATGAATTCCAATTGATATTACAACAAACATGTATTTGTGTAGAAAAATGGTAATCACAGGCATACTAATTTTAAAAATTAAAATAAAATAAAAATGTGTGAGTGAGTAAGAGTGTTTATTTGTGTTTGAGTGTGTATATGTGTGTGTGTTTGCATTAAAAATTTAAATTAAATTTTCAGCAGATTATAGTCTCTCAGTGTAATATATTCTTATTAACCTCCATAAAGAATAGTTCAACCTAAAAGAGCCATGACATATAAGTAGACAAGATATAGAAAAGTTACACATAATATCATGTTTATAATATTATATTACTCACATCTGACCAGTTTGACGTATTCCATCTTGGTTTACAAGAAGGATTACTACACTCTTTCCGAGAGAGAGGTTTCTTCTCACGGTCACAGAGCTTGTAGTCTGTCTTGTTATTGGTCGATTCCGTCACACATGACACGGTCCTTATTTGGACAGAGAATCCTTCCCTTACACACTTGTGTGTCAAACACTGAAACAATATTATGAAAATGACGTCAAAATCATCAAACATTTCAGAAGAGAATAAAGTAATAATAAGTTTTTCCCTCTAATTCACAGCCTGTACCAATACAAAATAATCACCAAAAGATAAAGTGAATAATTAAATAATATAAAATAATAATCTCTGCGACATAAGATAATATTTTCTTTTTTTTTTTTTTTTTTTTTTTTTGACTAAACAACATCATTTAATCCCTTTTCAGTACCTTGTCTTAAATACTATTGTGTACATTTCTGACCTAACGAATCAATTTGGTCTTACAGTATGTCGAAGTAAGACAGACCCAAAAATGTAAATCTCAAGTTTATAATTCGATCAGAAATATGAAGTTTTAGAGTTTTGCAGTGAAATAATTATTTTCTAAATTATTTTTATTCTTCTCATAAGAGCATACACCAGTTTAACCCACGTTTTAAATTCTTTATGATACACTGTATATTCAATTTTCAATACCTAGTTTAACCAAAGATTATACCGATTTAAGGCACTTGGTGACATTTCAAGTCTCTCGTTATATAAAATAATACATTGGTAAATTAATTACTTCTAAATACAGACCGTTCGCCCTCAACTTTGTTTTTGTTTTACTTTCTAATCTTCATTGATTAATTTCATTATAGGAGGATGCTCAAGTTGCCTCAGGGCCAAGGAATGAACCGTCGTTTATTTTGTGCTCTTCCAATATATGTGAATCACATTTACTCTTTATATTTACTTAATATCTGACACTTACCTCAGACCAATCCTTTGATACCCATCGAGTGCAAGGCAAATTGAAGCACTTCTCTGTAGACTTTGGAATTTCCAATCCCGCTTTTTTACACGTTTTAATTGGAAATATTTCAAAATAATTGTCTGTGATAATTTCACAAGTAATTTTTCTTTTCCTGATCCCCGCTCCACATGTTGTAGAGCAGGCAGACCAATTAGCTACAACAAGCTGTAGGGGTCTTTTCTTACGATCAAATGGATCTTTGAGCGTCACCGTCGTGTTGGAAGTGGCCTGGTCATTCAAAAATCCAAGTAAATATTTTTCTCTTTTGAGGGTTTCCTGTTGATGAAATAATAATAATAATAATAATAATAATAATAATAATAATAATAATAATAATAATAATAATAATAATAATAATAATAATAATAACAACAACAACAACAATAATAATAATAATAATAATAATAATAATAATAATAATAATAATAATAAATAATAATAATAATAATAATAATAATAATAATAATAATAATAATAATAATGAAAATAATATCAGTTTAAATACAAGAGAATGAATAATCTACTGAATATACATCCGTGTTGAAAAATAACTTTTTGTAGAGCATTTTCAGTTTTTGTGGCTTGTTGCATTGTAGATATAACGATAAAACTGTAAAATTTAAAATCACAGACAGTCATTTAATTGAGAAAAGGTGATTAGCCTTGTTTTGAATTAAAGCGGGCACAAATGTTAATAAAATCACATTGTTCTCTATTTCTTATTCAAATCTCTCAAGACGTCTTTTATCGTCTAATCTTTACCTATTACTTTACAGGTTGTGTTGCTTATATTATATTATATATATGTATATATATATATATATATATATATATAAGAAAGATGACATTGTATTGTTTATTGCTGGAGGAAAAAAACTGATGAAAAAAGGTTTAATAATATATTTTTTTGAATTGCGACCTATTAGACTTTAAACTTTATATATAAATATATATATATAAATATATATATATATATATATATATATATATATATATATATATATATATATATAATATATATATATATATATATATATAAAGTTTAAAGTCTAATAAGTCGCAATTTAAAAAAAATATTTTATTAAACCTTTTTTTCATTTTTTTCATGAGTTTTTTCCCTACAACAATAAACAATACAATGTCATCTTTCTTAATCATAATCCATCCTCAGATAAGATTGAGGTCACAAGGTTAGAAAGTTAAATCCAATAGCCATTTCATTGATAGCAATTCTAAATTCTTCAGCCATCTAAATGTACCTAGCTACATTCCTCTATACAATTCCCTTTGTCAACCTCAATCTCTGCAATACTTGCTGGCCTGGTCAATAGAAAACTGTGACTGATCGAGGTCAGAGAGAAAAATAACCCTTTTCAATCATACACTTCTTCCCTCCCCTCCTCCCCCCCCCCCCCCCCCCCCAAACTACTTTCCCCAGGTATTAGTGATCACTGCTTTTTTCCATTGCCTCTCGGTTTCAATCAGAAATCTCGAATTGGTACATACTTGCAGAATAGCATACAAATCCAGGAACATGATGTTGACTGATGCTCTGTTCCTGCCTGCCAAGCATGTATAGGATCCGGTGTCCTTTTCTGGGCGACTTCTCTTTATTCGGAGCTTTCCACTGAAAAATAATCGTAGATAGTTGAAAAAAATCATTCCTATAATTTTGCGGTGAGAATCTCAGCTATGACATATCAAATAGACCAAATGGGTCTGTTTGGAATGAATGCACTCTGGCATCCGTCATCATATGATAATCTGAGGATGGCTGATTAGTTCATTGTTTCATATTTTAACAATGTAAAACAATGTTGAGTGTGCTCAATTACCAAATGTATGACAATAATAAAAAGCTCTGCACTTGGACTGTGTTCTTGAACAAAGCACTCTTAACTCAGGTGTAAATTGATAGTTGACAGACTGTACTGATTAAAATGGAAATGTTCAAGGTGTCTTTTATGGGAATACATCGTGAAAAGTTGGGGCATGCGTGGATATATGCTTTATAAGTTACATAATTTATTTATCTATTGGATATTATCTTATATAGGGAATGAGATTAGCGGAAGAGTAGCGTCCCTTGATTGGACGTCACCCATAGTCTGTGACGTCACCGGCAGAAAAGTTATTAGAGAGAGAACGTCATGTTGGTTGTGCGCATGCGTCTCACGTCCTCGAGGACGAGAGACGCGTGCGCACAACCAACATGACGTTCTCATGGGATTTTAGAAAGCAATGATATGGCATCAATACCAACCTTCTTGCCTGGAACACCCTCTTCCCTTTACGGATAGGTGAATTATTCTTCAGCCACTCAACGCCTCTTTTGTCCATACCCCTTACAGGACATCTTAAGGTTATTGACGTTCCGGGGAGTATGGATGCATCAGCACCAACATGCAGGTTTACCTAAATATAAAGTTGGATGTCACAAGATATATTTAAAACTTTGAGAATAATTGAAATTAAAAAAAAAACAAAAAAAAACAAATAAAACTTTCACTTCAAACATAAATATGTCATTAAAAAAAAGTTTGGCATGCAAACGGAGACTAACAAAATCAAAGTGTACATATGATAATGTAAATAACCCAAGTTATGAAGCAAGTAGATTTTTCCTTGGAACGTTTTAATTGTATTCCATTGCATAAAATTATTTTCTTAGCTTGCCCGTGCTTCAACTTATTTTGTTATATTCTGAGATTCGTGTGACAAACATTATTTCAATGTTGACAAAAGAGACAAAATTATAGGATCAAATTCACTCGAATAATAAAGGAAACAGTAACAAGAATGTTGGCACATTGTTGGTAAACAAGGTCTTCCTCTATTTAATTTGGTGTCAATCAATTCATGTCAAAATTGTGTTCTCATATTGTGTCTTTTAAAATTAAGTCAATTACTGTTTAATGCATTTTGCCTCGTATTTGATGAATGCCACCGTAAGACAAAACCTGATAAAGAGATTTACAGTGGTATTATGCAATAACTAATCGCGAAAGCCTCATTGTTGAGGATATCGTGCGCTCTATAACAGTCTATTAATTATTTTAATCCTGACACGAGACATTACTATTAAAGATAGAAAGTCATAATGTCAATATTCATAATACCTACATTTTCGGTTCAATATCATGTGATTAATTGTTATGTGGAAAGGTGCC
>NC_088361.1:24467843-24495343 GCF_034508935.2 Berghia stephanieae | reverse complement strand
ATCAAATGTCTAAAATGGAAAGTGATGCTTTACACTATTACGTCCCAAGTCCTTGAAAAGGATCCGCTTTGTCTTGCACTACACCAAAGTCTGTTGATACACATCTTATACTCGTTTAACTTTAAAGTAAAACATGGCATTGACATAAAAGTAATTATTTATCGGTTGACTTTACGGAATGTGTCAATTCATTTGTCAAGATCACTGGATTTTTGTTTTTGTTTGTTTCTGTTCTTTTTTTTTTTTTTTTTTTTTTTTTTTGCTGTTGTTTTTGTTGTTGTTGTTGTTGTTGTTGTTGTTGTTGTTGTTGTTGTTGTTGTTGTTGTTGCTGATGAAAGGCTTGTATCCAAATCGTTGATCCTATTACATGATATCCTTAGTTACTTCATGATTAGTTTGCTTTCCTGACTCTAAAATGGCCTGTGGGTATGGCAACTGAAAAAAAAACTAATTAAAAAAAGAACAAATAATGAATGATTGCGTTTCATATAACAATGTACTTTTATTTGGATTTGGATGTTAATACGTGTTTAGGCCCTTAATGATTCAAGAGAGTTGCAGTCAGCGAGGAAACATATAAAGGGTTAACAAAATAGATAATATCCAGTTTACCTTGGTTTACTCATATCGTATTTCTCAACATCCTTTTCGTGAATGACAACAGTATCCATTATTGAGGTGGTGCTGCCACTACGCAACTCTTGATATGATCGAGCTACAGAAAAATGGGAATTTAAAAATAAATTAAATTAAATCAGCATTTATATGGCATAGTTCCAATAATAATATATCACGCTCAAACGCATCAACATTCTTCATTTATTCACTCAGCGGGTCACATTGGACAGATTTTCCATTTCTACAGTACAAGGCACATGTTATGCGTCTTTTTATCTGTACTACCACTATACATTCATTGTGGTCGTCTCATCCGAGTTACTACTATTATCATATCTTATTAATGGCTGACTATTGGAAAGTTATTATTATTATTATTATTATTATTATTATTATTATTATTATTATTATTATTATTATTATTATTATTATTATTATTATTACTATTATCATTAGACCTATAATTGCGTTCCGATGTCAGACTTGCATATATACACACCGACTGTATTCAATCATGTGCAAAAGACAAACTACAATAATAATATACATTTTGCATCACACATCAAACGGCACACGTTGATATGTAAAACGAATTCCATCACAATGATACAATTCTACATTTGTTTTATTTATCTCATCAAAGTTTCAAATGTAATATTATGTTAATCGTGAATAACTGTTTTGAAGCTATTTGTGATTCATGTTCAATCTAATAGCTACATGTCGGGTTGAAGAAGACTGTGAAAATTGTATTTAATGGGAAATGTTTTTTAAAGATTCCGCGCGTAATCTTTAGCTGCTGTTGCCCTGGCTTTCGACGATATGAAGGAATAGCTAATCCATCAAACAAACATCTGATTATAACAGGAATCATCCATGTTGTTCAATATGAGCGAATTGAAAGTTAATAATCGTGACAAAGGGGGAAAGATCTAAAGTGGACGTTTCGGGATTCCTCTTTGGCAACAAAACTCTAATCGTGTTTGCTGACATAGGGGAAATCTTAAACGACCCCATTAACCCTTACCAGCCAATTTCAGAATTTTCCCAAAAGATTCACACCCACCCAACACAAAAACAGACATTTCTTACTCAAACATAAAAGCAACATCACATTTTATACATTACTATTGTTCGACAATATGAGCTATAATTCAGAATGTCAAGTTTTTGTGGCTATAGCAAAATAAAAATGAAATCTGGATGAGAAAAGTGACGGTTGCATCGTAACAAATGTGACGATTTTCCAATAGGTGGTAAGGAGAGGATTAAAGCTTTCATTCCATTTGACTATTGTTATTTATTTCTTCGTATTTTGAGCAGCAACGTTTGAATAATAAATCATATAAATCTAAGGCATGTTTCAAATAGATTCAATTTCTAGCATCTGGTTAACACGATAAAAGACCAGTTTAAGCCGGTGGGTCACATTCAAACTGGTTGAAAATTCAACATACCATGTTCATCATGCTGTGCAATGTATCTTGGACCTTTGGAATGGAAAAAATATATAATAAGATGACAAACAATCATTATGACAATGATAGAGACAGTATTCATCAATAAAATATTACTACCGTTCACGGTCTGCTTACATTTCGATCACAAAAGTTTTAATTCATAACATATTAGAAGTCTATCCATTAGAATAACTCCTTTATTCTGTCGTGTTCTGAAAAAAAAAACACCTTTTAAAAATTCTTCAATTCTTCGTCTCTATATCGATTGATTAAAATGACCCTCATCTTGGCAAAACAAACTTCTCTCAAATCTGAAACTTCCTTGAAGATTTGAGGGTTGTGTTTTGTTTTATTTTTGGTTTGTTTTGTTTGTTTGTTTCATTTTGTTTGATTTTTGTTGTTGTTGTTGTTTTTTCTTTGGGGGGGGGGGGGGGTGGCTTTTTCTTTGACAAGATGAGGGTCATTTTAATCGGTCGTTCTTTGAGGGGCGAGGTTTCTGGCAAAATTTTTCTTTGAACAATTTTTTCAGAGTATTGAAGTTTATATTGACCTATACATGATTCAAATTGAAGCTTTTTTTGCAATTTTTCAGAGCCCCACAAGGCACACGAAAAGCGGACTTTGTTCTGGTAGATTGAAAGGGACAGCTGTAATGATCAGTTGCCACTCTTTGTCTAAGATTAACATAAATATTAACATTTATATAGCTGGCATATTTCCACTGATACATCTTCTCGATTTGGTTTAAAATGCTTTATAGAGGCGTAACGAGCCAATTTTCCATATCATTCAGAACAAGTCGCCTGCTAGGTGCCTTTTTATATTAACACTCTTGAAAAATGTGTCACTGCTGCAGAGACTCATTCATACATGAGTCTTGAGAACATTTTATCACAGGTTAATTATTCACTGCCGGATCGACTCATACAGGAAAACTGGATGGGAGAGAGAGAGAGAGAGAGAGAGAGAGAGAGAGAGAGAGAGAGAGAGAGAGAGAGAGAGAGAGATTATTTTCGGATTTCGAAAACAGTTGGATGAATCTTGCATCAAATGAGCTAAAGAGCCTCTAATTGTCCCTGTCTGGATTGTGTGTGTATAAAAGTAAGAGATAAAGCATGTCATATCCTCACCATCTTTGTCTCGACATGGAAAGATGGTTGTGCAATTTCTTCTTGTGACTGGCTTAGCGCTGAATTCGCAGAAAGTTTTTCCCTCATGTCGACACACAACCTCCCTTATTTGTTGTCCCCAACCACAGGTCGCACTGCACTGTATTGATAAAAAATGGAATTAGAAAATTAATGGTTCTACAAATGCATAAAAATATTTCCAAATAAGTTTTATGTCCTTAGAACTAAGTCAATAAGACAAATCCTTCACACCTTTAAGACCAAAGGGCCTATAGGCCTATTGTTTCAGATTTCAGTAACATTAATAATACAATTGCTAGATACCCTATGAATAGGGCACCGGTCTATCACAAATAACTCTCCTAGAAGATCTGACCAACTAATTTAGAAGGATAGAGGGGTCTGAAAAATTTCGACTACTTTGGTAGATTTGATTGTGTGGAGTGCCATCGGGATCCTTAACAAGACATGGCTACACACATCAATAAATCATAACACATAGACTAGTGTAAATTTCAATGATAATGGCTTCCTTTACTTTAAATCACAAACTAATTCATCAATCAGACTACTTTCCAGTTTAAAATCCTTTTGCGATATGGGTTGTACGGAGCATATTCTACATATAATTATATTCACCATGTTCAATGCGCTGGACAATGCTTAATTCATTTCCTCGGCCTCTGTGGTGTAATTGTAGTACGTCTGATCGGTAATCTCCAGTCGAGATCGGCTGATTTTTGGGATGGCTTTTTTCTTGTATTTTTCTTTCTTTCTTTGTCTGGCACCTTTCACAAACACTTGTCAGATCTTTATCTTACACCGATGCCTGCTCCATAATTTCTTAATTTGATATTTTCAAAAAGATAAAATGGAGCAACTTAAATGTCTTCGTTTTCGTCCTCGCGTGTTCAATGTAAGTGTTGTTGATGCTTGCGAGGGTTCACAGCGTAAAAATGCGTACCCTTGTGAAGAATAATGGAATTAAAAATTGTCCCAATTATCGGGAGCCTCTGTTGTGTAATGGTAGCACGTCTGATAGGTAATCAGAAGGTCTGAGGTTCGATCCCCAGTCGAGGTCGACTGACTTTTTGAGATGTTTTTTTTTCTTGTATTTTTCTTTCTTGCTTTGCCTGGCACCTTTCATACACAGTTGTTCAGTTCATTATCTTACACCGGTGCCCGCTCGTTAATTTCTTTATTTGATAAATCAGTCCCTTGTTTGACACTCTTTTGTATCAGCATAATACTCTTCAACAGTCGTATTGTCACTTCCTTCCTAATGACGCATGGTAACTTAGTAACACTGGCTCTAAACCATCGGAACAATGGCGGACGCCCGTATGAAATATTTCTCCGGTGAGCATAAAGGGTATCCAGAGGAAAAAAAACACATACATTTGATCATGTTTTGACTTTTACACATTCTGATCACAAGGCATATGAAAAGTTCTAGCCAGCATGAAAAATAAAAAGTAATGATTTTCTTTGTTTAGAATCAAGATGGCCGCCGTTGCAGGGCGGCGTGACATCAGACTATTGAATCGTATTGAGATATGCGTATCAGTTACTGACGATGACCTATATCTGGAATCATTAACACTTGCGTGCATTGGGGAAATATTTGTAAAGTGTCTTGCTCAAGGATGTAAGGTCAGTGGTTTGTGATCATTGTAATCCAACTAATTATTGAGCTCAATACTGCGTTGAATTTGTCACCATACACGATAATGTACCCTAAATATTCGATACCGTGTATTTTAATATAGTAAGGGCGTCACATAGATTCGTTTCTTCTTTAAATGGTTTTAAATTAATAAGTTTTTTAAAGACTTACCGGGGACCATTCACCAGCGTACCAGCGAGGACACATTTGTGTGTTACATGGACGGGTGGTGGAAGGTTTAGGAGATGAACAGAACCGGTCGTGGTGCCACTGTTGTCTGCCATCTCGTAGAGTGTCCATGCATCGCACGGCACGGGTTGTGAATCCTCCACCACAACTCTTGCTACAGGTTTGCCAAGGAAATATCTTCCACCTATTTTCAAGAAAAGAAAAAGAAGATGAAAATCGATTGGTGATGATGTCAACTTTGACAGTTTCTTGTATTTCTGCCAAGTGCTTTGTTAAGGAAATATCATCCACCTGTTCGATAGAAATTGAAAACGGATTGTAAACAATGTCCACATTGATTCTATTAATTATGCTCTTCAGTCAAATGATCACGGGTTATGGTTACAAACAACAGCATTTGTGGCCAACCGTCGCAATCTGATATCATGTCGGGCTGAAAATTGGATTTGAAGTTTGAGTTTTAACATTTAGTTAAATTAGACGTTTTGATTTGGAAACTGAATGTAGTTTTGTGGAACTGTGATTGATTAAATCTCATAATTTTGGTCCTATGTTGACTTAGAACTCATCATCTGGGGCGTCCCGATGTACTCGTAATTGACGCGGCGGGTTACATTATGTTGAACAGTTCACTGTTTGATTTGAACATCGGATAATCTGCATTTGCTTATTCATTATACCCATTTAGTTTTGGGGGTTTTTTTTAAAAGAGGAATTTAATCTTCGTATTATCTTCATTATCTTCGTATCTAGACGTCTATGTTTTAAATATAAACAAATGGATGTTGGTTATGTTTGTGGTCTAATTTTCATTGTCTCCTCAAGGAGTCAAGTTGGAGAGTAAGATAAGCCTGTACTAACTAGTACATTATCAAAACGAAAATATAATTCAATAAAAACCATAGCTGGAGCATTTCTTTTTGACTAAATAATAATAATAGCAGTAGTAGTAGTAGTAATAGTAGTAGTAGTAGTAGTAGTAGTAGTAGTAGTAGTAGTAGTAGTAGTAGTAGTAGTAGTAGTAGTAGTAGTAATAGTAGTAGTAGTAGTAGTAGTAGTAGTAGTAGTAGTAGTAGTAGTAATAGTAGTAGTAGTAGTAGTAGTAGTAGTAGTAGTAGTAGTAGTAGTAGTAGTAGTAGTAGTAGTAGCAGTAGCGTGTGGCTACACCTCCAAATTTATTTCATCAGCCAAGTTTTGGAAGTCTTCCTCTGCCGTAAAAATGGCTTCATATACGCCTGCAAGTCCCGTTACTGGACAGTAGAGGACGATGTGATTGCAAGTCTCTGGAGCTGTTTGACACTTCGGCGGGTATTACTTTGTAAATGAGAAATAGCAAATAAAATAGGTGCACTTGGATGACAACGTTTCAAATTCAAACTTTGATTTTCTCGTTGGAACATTTGAAGCTTGAGTATTCTATCGATTTTGCATATCCAGAAAGAGAGTAAAGTTACATTTAAGCTCCCATTTAAATTCTTTCCTCTTTTATCTAACTTAACCATTAAGGACTAGCATAGTTTTTTGCTCAATATTTCACTTACAATCTCCATAGATTGATTGATTTCGAAAGCACAGTCTAATAATGTTCTAGAACTTCGGTTTTACACTGAGAGCTGATTTGGTCACAATGGTCTCCGCATTAGCTAGAGCATGCCATAATCAATGGCCACGAATCAGGATTTCAGGTGTGAAAAACAAAGAATTTCATTGAATGATGCGCTATATTGTTATAATAAACGTATTTGATAATTTCACTTTCCACATACCAAATAGTCACCAGTTCCAAAGGTTTGTGGTGACAACTAAGGTAAGTAACTCCATATATTGCCCTCTTATTCTCCCAAATAATGAATAATGTCCGTTTGCTTGTTGTATAATGATGATGTTGATGATGATGATGATGATGATGATGATGATGATGATGATGATGATGATGATGATGATGATGATGATAATGATGATTGTCACTTTAACATGAACTTTTCTCAAAGGCAACCCCCAGTCCAATTGTGCATTTTGAAAGACAATCTAAAAATGCATCCGGCCGCATAAGAGAAAAACTTTTATCGAATCAACAAAGTTTGTTTCCAATCAAAGTTTCACATATGATAGCTCAGTTGGTGGATCGTTCGCTTCACACGAATAACGACCAAGATCAAGCGCTTTACAAGGGGTCCCTGGTCAACAGCAACATTTAACATGTAGGACGGAACATGCCGCCTGTTAGACGATATTACAATTTATCGGACACAGACAACACTGTTAACGGCCAGGTACTCATTTTACACCTGAGTGCGGTGAGAGAATGTGAGTAAAGAGTATTTTCCAAGGACTCAACTATGCGCCGAGCGAGGCTCGAACCCAGGACCTTCCGATCCGAAAGCGAGTGTCATACCACTAGACCACATAGCCGCACAATTTCTTTTGTTCGTTTCATGCTTGAGAGACCGGGATAAACTCCGGCTCCATGGGCCTAATGTCTCTGAAGGATTTCTCGTGTTATGCACCTATGTGGTCTTCGTCTCCAGCCCCGTTATGAGCGGCGCATAGTTAAGTCTTTGGAAAAGGCTCTTTACTCACATGCTCTCATCGTACTCAAGTGTCAAATGAGTTAACGATGTTGTCTTTGTCGGAAATAAGTTACAATATCGCCTAACAGGCTTTATGTCTCGTCCAACATGTGAAGTGTTTCTGTTGGCTAGGGACCTCTTGCAGAGCGCTTTGAGCACGTTTATTTGGTATTGCGCTTTATAAAACCTCAAGTTTAAAGTTTTAGTATGTCATCCCTATTCATTAATCTCAAACATAACAACTGAAACGTTACATTCATATCATTCCTTTGTAAATATTTAATGGCAACCGTCTTGCATACCATTATCTATTTTTGGATGATTGTGAATGTTAAGTTTGCATGTTATCTTCTCATATTGCGCCTATTCAGTAATGCATAAAGGATCCATTGTGTTGTGAAATATATCCACATAATATTGGTAACATTCCAAGCATTTCTTTATTGAATAACTTTATTGATAATTCATGATCAGAGCGCTTTCTTCTTTTTAAAAAAAATTGCTTTCATTATTTAACTTTTTCACGAATTTCAATGTAAAGTTCGCCTGTTATCTTATCATCTCGCCCTATGAAGTGTTTCAGATAGGTTTAACAACACAATGCCATGACGGTTTTTTTGACATTGTTATACACAACATTCTTGGCACTCCTTTATCAAGAATTGAATAGCATCAAATAACAACTTTTGCAATTTAATATCGTTTTCTTCAACATTGTATCGATATCTCAAAGAGCTGGAGTCCACCGGTTCAATGAATTGGCAACGTTAATCAAGTGTATCAAGTTAATGTGTGTGTTTTTAATTGGAACAAAGATGGGAAAGGGGGGGGGGGTCATTTGAGGTCAACTTAACACTCAGAGGTCAATTGTATATAGGATTTCAATATAACACAAATCACATTTCATCAGTACCCAAAGTATTTGTGTGTATATAAATATATACTGCACCGCACGAGAGATGTACATTTACATTGCATATTTCCACAGTTTCAACATTTTAAATGACTTTCACACTATTTATTCATTCCCCTCAGAAAGCTGTAATTTATGCATTAGGCGCTTGCAAAGAGGCCTTTTTAAACCTGCACAATAAATCCGTCAGTTGGCTATAGAAGGTACACAGCTACACCTGAGTTTCATATGGTCAAGCGCATTACCCAGGGACACAATGCCTGGCCCAGAGTCCTGGGATTATTGTCTCTCCCTGGTCACAGACAACAATCACAATCGTGTGACTCTTACATGACGAGAAACCAATCGGCTGAACCAACTGAAAAAAAAAAATATCTTTCGGTACTTACTATTATTTGTCCTCAAGCAACAAGGAATGTAATATCGATTTAGCGTCCGGGAAACAAAACATTTTTATATAGATTTTGGTAAGAAAACGTTGTTTTTTTTCGGAATGGAAAACTGAAATCTTCTAACACCTTTTTCTATTATTATAATGGCATAGGGTAAATCTACGCTCTCTGGTAAATCCTACCCCTGCCCCCCCCCCCCCAACATCACCTCCGCCTACCACGCCTCAACATCTCAAACTGCTGGTTTGAGCAAAGTAATACCAGACGAAATTTTAATCTTAAAGACAAGCAAGTGTAAAACGTAATTTATGATTAAGGAGGAGGAAGATAATGGTGGCTACGATGAGGAGAAAAGTAGACAGAGAAGGAGTAAGCGGGTGGGAAAAGAATAGAGGTACAGCAGCAGCAAGAGGAGGTGGAGGGGGAGGAGGAGGAAGAAGAAGAGGAGGAGAAGGAAAATGAGGAATGAATGAAATTAAGATCGGAAGTAGAAGGGAATGTAATAAAGGGAATGAACTATCGAATTTCATAAATGAAATTATTGAGAATTATAACGAAAAATCAGGAAGCACAGTTTGTAGGCTAACGGTGGTAAAACGGTACTTTTGCTTTGGTTGCGATGAAAGGACAAAAAATTCTGCAATGTTAAAACAACGTTTGTTCCTGCATCACCAATTAGAAGAAACGACCCTCTATATTCTTAATTAAATTTATAATTGGGCCAAGTTGGTCGCACTGCCAGTCAAAATAGCTTGGATCCTCGTCTCGAATCCGCTACACATTATTTAATTCACCTCCCCTTCCCCTTTTCTCTGCTTATCTTGAATTGAATTAGTAGCTAGGCCTTATTAAAATATAATTTGACATATTACAAGTTGTCTTGTTCAAATGGTAGCACGGAATTAATTAACCTCCTTGTCTCAGTTGGATCATATTAAATCATTGTGCCATTATATATGATTCTTGTTTAGTTTACTTACATTGGTGGACATTGTCGTCGAA
Source organism: Berghia stephanieae (assembly GCF_034508935.2). NCBI lineage: Eukaryota > Metazoa > Mollusca > Gastropoda > Nudibranchia > Aeolidiidae > Berghia > Berghia stephanieae. The sequence goes on along the minus strand of NC_088361.1, from coordinate 24,485,403 downwards.
AACAAGAACTCTGGCGTCCCTTAGGCTTTGGATTTAGAATACATCGGGTATCCGGCACTTGGTTCCCAGTTAAGCGGTCTCTGCACCGGTACTGGTAGGTTTGAATGCCTGTAGGATTTAGGGAGATTTAAATCAAGATTGCCAGATAAGTTTTTGCAAAAATGCTAGAAATTTTACATAATGTGAAAAATTTCACCTACCTACGTCGTATAATTTTGTTTAATTGTAAATTGAACTAAAACAAAGCTTTTTTTTTTTTTTGTCATCTTATAGTTTTAGAAAGTTTCTTCACCTGAAAAATAAATAACTTAGTTATTTTCGCGCTAACGCCCCATATAATCTTTGTATATATTTTGACTAAATGTTCAATATTATACCAGAATTGATTGGGAATATTAGACTCTATGTCCAAAAATGTCAAACTCTAAGTTGTATAAATGCGGCTAGTGGTATGACATCGTCGTGGATATGAGCGGCGCTTAGTTGAATCTTTGGAAGAGGCTCTTTACTCATATCTTCCTATCGTAGGTGTAAAATGGGTACCTGTCCATTAACAGCGTTGTCTCTGTCGGAAAAAAAACGTGTAATATCGCTTGGGCCCCCTTGTAAGCTAAAGCGCTTTGAGCAAATGAAATGGATATTGTTCTATAATAATGCTCATGTTTTAAATGCTCAGGTGAAATGTGATCAGTCGTCTCAAAACGGTATTATATCGGGATGGACAGTTGATTAACAAAGTAAATGTATCACTTAATCAGCAGAATGGGGGGTCAAAATAAAACTCGAGCTCATAAAGACTAGAGCATCTATATAGTGCAATATCCACTAAACGTGCCTAAAGCACTGTACAAGAGGCCCTTAGCCCACAGCAACGTTTAACATGTAGGACGAGACATGACGCCTGTTAGGCGATATTACAATTTTTGCGGACAGAGACAACGCTGTTAAAAGCCAGGTACTAATTTTACACTTGAGTCTGATGAAAGAATGTGAGTAAAGAGCCTTTTCCAAGGACTCAACTATGCGCCGCTCAGAGCGGATCTCGAACCCAGGACTCTCCGATCCGAAGGCAAGGGTCATACCACTAGACCACTAGCCGCAAAGAACAACGCGCTATGTTTCTTCTTTTAACTCTTAAAGGCATAGATTTCCAGTATATTCTACTGATCTTATACTCAATTTCCTTTATCTAGTTCCCTCCGACAAAATACTAGATTAGTGCAGTGTCTCAAAAATGCTTTTTAAAAAAATCGGATTTAGCGTGTAGAATATCTAACTGGCAGCTCTGGTTTAGAAAGGAATTCAATTACATTTTAGGCCTGTAGCCAACGTCTGAAAAGACGAAAGGCGGAAATTCAATTCAACAAATTCTTTGAATTGAAGGGACAGAAAATAAAAGTGTAACTATCAGAAGAAGATCAATGAAGATGTAAAAAACGTAAACAGATTCATTTTAAGCCTGGTTCTTCTGCTTGAATGGTTTGATTTGTTGAGGGTATATCTGCGTGATGGTGATTTTGATGGTGGTAATGATGATGATGATGATGATGATGATGATGATGATGATGATGATGATGATGATGATGATGATGATGATTGAGGTAGTGGTGTTGGTGACGATGAGAGTGGTGGTAGTGGTGATGATGATCATAATTATGATGGTGATGATGATGATGATGATGATGATGATGATGTCGACGATGATGGTGATGATGATGATGATGATGATGATGATGATGATGATGATGATTGAGGTAGTGGTGTTGGTGACGATGAGGGTGGTGGTAGTGGTGATGATGATCATAATTATGATGATGATGATGATGATGATGATGATGATGATGATGATGATGATGATGATGATGATGATGATGATGATGTCGACGATGATGGTGATGATGATGATGGTTGTGGTGGTGATGATGATGATGATGATGATGATGATGATGATGATGATGATGATGATGATGATGATGATGTTAACGATGAAGAAGAAGACGACGAAATCAGTAATGATGACTGAGGTGCCTTTGACATCGTCTTTCTTCCTTCTCTAACATAAACAAAACACTGCGTAGATACAACCAACCGTAAAGAAGACCCCCGCTAACCATAATACATGCCATTATTCTCTGTTATGGTTCTTATCTTCAATATGGTAAAAAATATGGTGACATTTAATTTATGATGTTTAACGACGATGATGATGATGATGATGATGATGATGATGATGATGATGATGATGATGATGATGATGATGATGTTAACGATGAAGAAGAAGACGACGAAATCAGTAATGATGACTGAGAACAAGGATTTGTTGTTGACCATATAGACATGGGCTATGTTCTGATACACGATGCAAATTAAAAAATTTTCAAAATATCAGTGGAACATTAATTAACCAAAATTATATGAGCCCGATAAGCAGCATAAAAACTTGAACTTTTTTTACAGTGCAATATCCACTAAAATGTGCTCACAACGCTTTACAGGGGATCCCAAGTCAACAGCAATACTTAATCTTTGGGAAGACAACACTCACCTATAAGGCACAATGACAAGTTGCCAGGCATCATTTTACAGTTGAGTCCTGTATATTTTTAATGTGGGTTTTACAGCGCTCTATGTCATTTGCAATTCTTCAATAGCCCAAGCCATTTGAACTTCAGTTTGATTTCATTGTGCAAGTAACCCGTTAGACGTCATTTTGTAACAAGAAGACAATATCACAAAAGCTCAGTACTCTTTTACGCATGTGTCGAGTGGGGTAATGTGTGTAGTAACCGGCTTTATAAAAGGGCGCAATAATATATTGGGCGACAGTTTTAGAATTCTTGTCACCAAGCAGTTCCATGATCACGATCTGCATTGCGTGACTTTGTAACAATCAATATGATACAACAAGCCGATGGGCTTAGCTTTTGATGCTACTATTACAACTGTTTTAAAAAAATGAGCTTTTATATAGCGCAATATCCACTAAATGTGCTCAAAGCGCTTTACAAGGTGTCCCTGGTCAACAGCAACATTTAACATGTAGGACGGGACATGACGCCTGTTAGGCGATATTACCTTTTTTCGGACAGAGACAACGCTGTTAACGTCCAGGTACTTATTTTACACCTGAGTACGGTGAGAGAATGTGAGTAAAAAGCCTTTGTACAAGGACTCAACTATGCGCCGAGCGCGAGGCTCGAACCCAGGACCTTCCGATCCGAAAGCGAGTGCCATACCATTAGACCACATAGCCGCACTGACACAACGGCCATAGAATGTGAAGACATATTTATTTCATTTCGCCCAGAAAACTTTTACTTCCAATATCGATCGATTAAAATGACTCTCGTCTTATCAAAAAGTATCAACTTAAACCCGAGACTCCTTTGAAGTGATCTTTTAATTTCCTTTGTAATAATAATAATAATAATAATAATAATAAATAAATAAAATTGTATTCATGCCATAGGGGAAATTTGTCTCTGGGGGTCTATTCCAAGGGAAGACTGGAATAACCCAGGCGTTAGCAAGAGCGAGATGACATGCTCAAGGCCACACAGCGCAGCGGCAGGTGATCGAACTCGGTACCTTTCAGGTACGGAGCAAAGACCGTACCGCTGAGCCATGCTGCCCTAGATTCAAGTTAAAGAGTTTTTAGAATCAACTGATTATGATTATTGAAGGAAAACTTTCCTAGTCAAATTGGAAATAAAATTATTCAGAGCACAGCGGAGTTTGTCAGCTCCACTGCTATAAGAGGTACTAGGAGACTAGGAGGACAGGATTCAATCACATAATTGCAATCTTACCAGCTCCACAAGAAGACGAACAAGGTGACAATCCAATTTCCACCCAGTGGTAACGTCCCTTGGTTCCATTATTCAGGCACGAGTTATTTCCCCCACACACTCCGCACAGGTCAAAGGTTACAGAGGAATCCAATCGATGGTCACATCCGACTGTCTGAAAATTTAATTACATTGAATGGTTTCATACGATGGACAATAACACCCTGATGAACCTACGGGCACCGTCAACCTTTCAATATGTACTGAAACTGACAACTTTACGTAGGTTTGTGCTGCGTGTCCAGATAAGTAAACTCTCGATTATAGACTAGTTCCATCATGGTTACATATCAATAAATCGTTTTATATCATATCATATATCATAAAAATGTATTCACCCCAAGGAGAATTTTGTCTTTAGGGTTTATCCAAAGGAGAGAATAGGAATAACCCAGCCGCAGTGCAGCGCTGCAAAGTATGATGGGGCCTGGCAAAAAAGCGGGGCGGAGAGTCGAACTAGGTACCATCTGAGTACGAAGCAAAGATCACACTGCTGTGCCACTCTACCCCTATCATACCATATCATATCATATCATTTTCATATCATATCATATCATATCAAATCATATCACACCAGACCATATCATATCATATCATATCATATCATATCATATCATATCATATCATATCATATCATATCCTATCATATCATATCATATCATATCATATTAAACCATATCATATCCTGACATTGTCATTGTTTATGGTTTATAGATTTATAAATTATTTTTATTTTATCTCAAATTGTTACCTTAAATTCTAATATTTCGCTTTAGTCTTCAATGAAGCAGTTTTGACATAGAGAGATCTGATATAAGTTTAAAACAGATTAGTATTGTAATAAGAGAGTAAGTCATAATTTATTTACAATATGTTGACAACAGTAAAGTAAACTTTAGATTCATCTTACATGAAGAAATGATTCAGTGATGTATATGTTCTACAAGATAACCAAAAGGAAAACATAAATTTATTTTATCATCAAATTATTGTTGTATATATCGTATTGAAAACGTCAAACAATGGCAACCGTTTGTAATGCAATTAAATAAAAGTCTTTATAGTTATTGCAAAACCTACAAGGTATTTGAACAGTATCGTTATGTTACGAGCGCATCCAAAACCATTTTATCCAATGACAAGGGAATTCGAGTCTGATAATAAAATAGCGTTAGTAACCTAATGCCACTATAGTTATTGTAACATTGACGTTCTCGGGTATCGTCCACCGTCTTATGTATGTATGCATGTATGTATGTATGTATGTATGTATGTATGTATGTATGTATGTATGTATGTATGTATGTATGTATGTATGTATGTATGTATGTATGTATGTATGCATGCATGTATGTATGTATCTATGTATGTATGTATGTATGTATGTATGTATTTATGTATGTATGTATGTATGTACGTACTGGTGATTTCCTAGACTTTGGCATAAACATTGTTAATTGATGAACGACCTAGCATGATATAATAAAATGTTAAGAGATGATGACTTGAGTTCATAATCCATACTATCAAATCCATTAAACACGGGACCGACTGAACTGGTCCTTTTGCTTTTGAGTCGACTAGTCTACCAGTTGATCGAACAGAATCTTCAACGAGTAGCAGTTTATAACATGAGTACATAATATTGTTTCAACAACCATTTGAACATAGAGCCAGGGATGTCACTGTGAACAGTTGTCAAAGGCGACCAAATTAAGGCCTAGGTAGCTCAATCTATACAAACATACCGCCCCTTCCCCAGACACTGGTCATGAACGCACCATGCACGCACTTGACCAATGATAGGTCTAGAAAATGCAAGAAAAGAACATAATGTGTCGAATGAAAAAAAGTAAATTATATTCTGAAAAAGATTTTGTGTCGGAACATGAATGTAACTCGCATGAAATGCATCTGAAAATGGCACAGTTGGTAAAGGACTAGCATCACAAGCAAAGGGATAGGTTTCGATATCATGTGCAGTCTGGATTTTTGTATGACTTTCCTGTCCACCCAGCAGAGACTTTTGGAGAGTTGGGCCTCTTAGATCTGGTTGAAAGTACTTTGCGCAAGACTAGCGTCCTATCAAAAAGGTAGCAAGCAAACCGGGGTAAATGCGGCTTCGTAAGGCCTGAAGGACACTTGAAACCAAACTCTTACATATTAAATGGACAAAATTTATATTTGTGGGCACTTCTGTGCGGAATGGGAACATTTTGTCTTTTACACGTTTGGCTGATTAAAAAAAAAGTTTGTGTTTGTTTCTCATGAATATTATGTTGTATTTATGCTATGCTCTCTATCTCTCAAGAGAGAGAGAGAGAGAGAGAGAGAGAGAGAGAGAGAGAGAGAGAGAGAGAGAGAGAGAGAGAGAAAAGAAATGTGGATAGATAGATAGTTAGACAGCTAAATAGAATTTATATAGACAGATATATAGATGGATGGATGGATGGATAGATCGATAGAGCTAAAGAATATTAGAGGATAAGAGAGAAAAAAGAGAACGATAAATAGGTAAGTAGATGGAATATTGACTGAGTGGGGAATATATAGGTATGGATATGTATGTATGTGTGTTTGTGTGTGTGTGTGTGTGTGAGAGAGAGAGAGAGAGATAGATAGAGAGAGAGAGAGAGAGAGAGAGAGAGAGAGAGAGAGAGAGAGGGGGGGAGAGGTGGAGCGACGGTGCGGGGTAGGGAGTTGTGAGTGAGTGAATGATAATAAGTGAGAAAATGAGAGAGAGAGAGAGAGAGAGAGAGAGAGATAGAGAGAGAGAGACAGAGAGAGAGACAGAGACAGACAGACTGAGAGAAGGAGTAGGAGGAGAAGGAGGAGGTGGTGGAGGAGAGAGAGAGCGAAGGAGAGAGAGAGAGAGAGACAGAGAGAGAGAGAGAGAGAGAGAGAGAGAGAGAGATGGAGAGAGAGAGGTGGAATTAGTGTCAGTTGGTTTGGGGATTTCAAGTTGACACAATAAACAATAATTTGGGAGAGGAGCGGATGTCGTGAAAATAAAGTGAGCGTCTCTAGTATAACTTGATTATTCCTGGAACACATCTTCACTCCGGTATGAAATAAACCAGATGTTTCAGACAATATCCCTTTTATCAGATGTGAGGGTAAGGGTGGGATTGGAGGGATCGGAATCAATTTAATTTGGCAATTTTATTTATTAAACCATAATACAATTCCCTGTCTCCACCTTCGACAGAAAAAAAATATAGGAAGTTATTTGTTTGTAATATATAATTAATTGTAATGACAAGGGAACTATATTTAGAATCCCCCCCCCCCACCCACACACCTTCATCTATTGTATTTTTTTTTAAATAGGGTTGGTGATCAACATTGTTCCGAATAGCCAATTAAAATTTTTATAATCGAGCACAGAATACTGGAAAATCTAAAAATTATAAAACTATTATTTACAGACATACCAGTAACTTTCAAACTGTCTTTTTATTTCAGGCTAATTCTATTACCCGTTGAATGATATTAATACAAAGAAAATCTACTATGTCATAATACTCAGTCCTTTTTGACGTTTGACTTTCATTGCGATAATTTATTCTACGCACGACTTCCACAACAAAAGTTGATGACGTATCTTAAAATTCTCTTGATACTATCAAGTAACAATAATCTCATCCGCAACAACAACAAAATTGATGACGTAAATTTAAATATCTCTTGATATAATAGGGTTAGGGATCAACCTTGTTCAGTAAAGCCAGTGTTAAATTTTTATCATCGAGCACAGAATTACCGACTCATCTAAAATACAATACAGTAATATAATAAGCATAATATATGACCGCCTGTTCCTAACAGCCATTATTTCTCTGTAAATATTGCGGGTTCTCCACGAGTATATACAGAAAATAAAATAAAATCAAGTTTCTGAGGTCCACGATTTCATTACACTCATTGCGAATTGCAACGTGAGATTTCATACAGAATAAATCGCCTGATAAATCTCCGTTCTGTTCGGATAATCTTGATTTACAAGGGACTGCATTTTGAAGGACACCCATTGAAATCATAGGTGATTAATCTTGCGAGGTCTCAGGTTTGAAAGAGGAGGGTCATTTAAATATATCGATATTAGGACGAATTTTCAGGCCAAATTTTTAAATACGTGTTTTTCCAGAGTATGGCAGTTAACTAGTTAAATTGCCTTATCAAAAGACACGCGGAAGTCTATTTTTGGTTCAGCAGTTGAAAGTTGTATGTAGATCTAAGTACTTGATGACAGTTTACATAATTAGATTTTCCCCAAATTAAAGAGACGTTTTTCTCGTCAAAAAACCCACAGATTAAAGGTGTCAAATGTCATGTTTTCTTTGTACATTCAACAAAGGAATTTTAATAAAAATCCAACGTTTGTTTACACATGCGGACTCATTAAATATACAGCACCTTCATCTCGCGTGAACTGAATAAACTTGAGTTCATAAAGGAATCAAGGAGTCTTGATAGCATAATTGGTGGAGCACTCGTTTCACATGCAAAGGAACGGAGATCGATCCGGGATGAAATCGAGATTTTATTTTTTCTGACCTCTCTGCCCACCCAGCAGTGATTGGGTATCTGGTTCTGTTAGATCTGGCGGGAAGTATTTTGGGATAGACTAGCGTAATATCCAAAGGGTAGAAACAATTTGCTATTGTTTCGTTTCACGCCATAGAAACCGGAATAAACTCCAGCCCCATGAACCTAATGGCTCTTAAGTACTTAACAACATGAGCCACAGAATTGTGAAAAAATCAGCTTCACATTTCTGATTATTTTAACTTTAATTTCAACTTTAAGCGTCTTCTCCACCTCGACATTATAATACCAGATTGACACATCGGGTCACAATTATTTGTTTTGGTTTATTTATCTTCTAACTAACTCGGCGTTAGGCGGCGTCCGTGACTAGAATACCGCCGTACACTAGAAAACACGTTTTAAACATTTTGGCGAGAAAAATTGTCTTCGGCATGAATAAATCGACTCACGGTTCTTGTCTGAACATATACCCCCCACCCCTCCAAAAAAACCCCACAAAAAAACAAGAACAAAAACTTAACTACCCCCCCCCCCCCCCCAAAAAAAAAAAAAAAATTATAGCTAAAAAACGGAGATCGGTTGGTCATTGAATGCAGTTCAGCCAATGGCTTACCAAATAAAAAGGCTATGCTAGAAATAGATCACACAAAAAAAACAAAAACAACATAAAAACAAAAACAAACAAACAAAACCAAGGTTAATAAAAGCAAATGGATGAAAAAGAAATACAACACCAATACATGACTAAACATAAATGTCTATGGTCATAAATTCTTACCCAGCATTTGCCGCTGATGCACATATCGTGAGAGTTGTATCTACAACGAGTTCCGTCTAGCACCTTGGGCGCCAGTCGGACCACGGTTCGACTCCCTTTGGGAATGCAGTACAGAGTACATGGGTTCTTCCTATCTGTGTATGGTAGCCAAGTGTAGAACTTCCCACCGTATGTCGCGTTATTGTAGGCGGCACATTGCTGAGCCCTGAAGTCGATGGAATCAGGTTGGCATGGCTGCAGAATGAAAGAAACTAAAATTGATGGCTACTGACGAGTTGAGCAAATTTTTACCGGGTATGTGCGGCTAAGTGGTCTTGTGATATGACACACGCTTTCGGATCGGAAGGTCCTGGGTTCGAGCCTCGCTCGGCGCATAGTTGAGTCCTTGGAAAAGACTCTTTACTCACATTCTCTCACCGTACGCACTCGGGTGAAAAAGAGTACCTGGTCGTCAACAGCGTTGTCTCTGGAAAAAATGTAATATCGCCTAACAGGCGTTATATCTCGTTCTAATTGTTACGTGTTGATGTTGGTCAGGGGACCCTTTGAAAAGCGCTTTGAGCACATTTAGTGGATATTGCGCTATAAAAAAAAAGCTCTAGTTATTTTTTTTAGTTGAGTATGAACATCGCGCATTCTCGCGCATTCCACCACAGTCAATTATTTTTAAAATGCGGCATTTATTCACGACACGTGCAATGTTTGTGTCCAATGATTCCCACCTCATAATATTATAAGATCGTCCATTAAGAGTCCTCCTTTCATATAGTACACATTGTCCCTTAAGAGACTTTCATTGGTCCATCTCATTCAGTACAAACCATCCGTCAAGCAGCTTTTTTTACATGTGCTCTTACAATTAAAAATTAATTCCTATAACAAAGCACCTATTTCCACGTGAGTTTCTAAGTGGATTACAGAGTTTTAAATATTTTGTTGATAGTCAAATTAGCAGACACAACAAATTTTCACTAATCCTCTCTTTAGCCATTTCTAAAATTTCTAAAAATACACGGTTCAAACCCATGTAAAGGAGACGTTTTCGGTACGAGTTTACACAATTTAAATGGTCTTACCTCAATATTGCAAGTGCTGTATCGAAATCTCTCCCCCTCACAACCAGATTGGTATTTGTAGCTTCTGATACACTTACGATCCTGATAGGTGGCACCACCATCGCATGTTCTAGAACATTCACTCCATTTGGACCATCTGCCCCATTTGTCACATGTCACCAGATCTATTGTCTGTTGAAATAAAATAAACATTGACGTTTATAGAAATGAGGATTTTTTATAGTATGAGATACTTGAGCGGCTTATGGTCATGTGATATGACACTCGGGTTGCGACTTGCAAGTCCCGGGATCAAATCCCGCGACAATAGAGGACGCAAATTTGAGTCGTTGTAAAAAGTTCTTCGTTAACATTGTTCTCAACATACTCAGTTCTAAAATGTAAAAGTATCAGAACAACATTGTCTCGAAAAAAATGTAATAGTGCTTTTGTGTCTGGTCCTACGTGTTGAGAATTGCTATTAGCTGGTGAGCACTTTAAAAGCGCGCTGAGAACATGTAATGGATGTTGCGCTATACAAGACCGGGTTTTTACGATTAGTCAAGCAGATGTTGTAATTAAACATAAGTAATATATCATAGGCAGGATCAGGAGGAAGTATAAGATATAAAATGAGACAAGATGGCAAAATGGATAAAGCTTTGTACTCGTCTCCCAACTTCCAATTTAAACATCAAGTTTTTTTGCTACTCCCTTTCAACTAATTTTAAAGTTATCTGCCATGTTTTGTCATAATAACAAACCACTTTTTTCAGGGTAGATTCTCTGGCTTAAAATATTGTGCCCAGTTCAGATCCGTCTTAATCGGTCTATATTCAAAGTAAAACACTTCTGACCAAAATGAAAAACATATGTTTTGTCAAATTACCGCAGATTTTGGCCACCCTTCAAGATGTATTGCTCTGTTAAATAAAGTAAAAGTTATACTGAAATAAACGTTATATAAGCACCGTGACACATGTCATAAGGGACGAACGATTATATTAAAGAACTGTTATCAAAGTCCGCGTCCATTTTTGTAAAACTGAGTATGCAAACAAGATACTCGTCCATACCTGGATCAACGGACTGACGGGTTAGAATAAGAATAGTTTGTTACTTTTGCCCTCACTGATCTAACACATTTCCCCATTTTAGTTAGAAAGTTTTAACTCCAGAATATCGACCAATTAGGATAACACTAGACTTGTAAAAAATCATCCTCCAAACCTGAGACTGATTTGCAAGGAAGCTTCCGAATCGAGTCCTTTAAAATATTTTATGAGTCGGGGGTCGTCTTAATCCATCTTTTTCTGAAGCAAATGTTTTCTGTCCAAAATATAAATGACGTGTTTTGTCGGACAACGAGAGGCTTTTCCAAATACTCTTATCTATTCTGTCCCTAGCATGTTTAATGTTTACATTGCTCATTTTGACACCCACTTAACCTATAATTTGTAAAAACATTTGGACAAATGCGTCCGCTATAGATGCTGTGCGCTTGGATAAGAAACTTACAACATTGCCATCCGGAAGTATAACAAATCAACACACAAAATTATGTGTAACCTTGAACTTGCATAGCCTGGTTAATACCGTTAAGTGAGAATTACTTATAAACATGGGTGACAAAAACAATAACAAAGACCTGAGTAGCGTTAACTTTCGATAGATATAATGAAGTTGACGTCACTCGGCACTTCGTCATTGTTGTTGGGTTTTTTTGCCATCCACGTTTATGAGTAATTCTCACTAAACTGTATTGAGCAGACTATAAACGTTCAAGGTTACACATAGTTTTGTGTGTTGGTCCATTATACTTCCGGGTGGTAATGTTGTGAGCTTCTTAGCCAAGCGCATACTATCTATACGGCCAAGCTCTGACATAACTCATCTCTCCAGACTATTGGCCAGAAAAACTTCAAATATCAGTCGTTTTATTCAGATTGCCTTCATTTCATAAAATTGAGATTTCCAGCGAGTTTTATATATATATCAGAAGAGTTGATGTGGTAAAGGTTATCTTAATTCATTCATATTTGAAGTTAACATTTTTTGGCCAGTATGAAAACTGTTATTTAGTAGTGTAGAGGTAAAAATCTACGCCTCCGTATTCCTTTAGCTTTAATAATCAATCCTTTTATTGACGTAATTGTTGTTGTTGTTGCTGCTGTTGTTGATGTTGATGTTGTTGCTTTTGTCGATTTTGTTGGTGATGCTGTTGTTTTTTGTTTTTTTTTTTGTTTTTTTTTGTTGTTTTTTTTTGTTGGTTTGCGGTTATTACTTTTGAATTAGAGATCTAAGCCTGAACCAATCCCTAACATTGTAATTTTAGCTTTGATGGAAATTTACGTGCAATAATCCTGTTCAAAGCATAGCAAGCGAGATTTTACAGCTCATTTTACGTTATAAGTTTAAAGGCAATACTCTCTCTTTTTTTCTTTGTTTTTTTTTTCTTTCAGGAATATGCCAATAAAATTACACGAAAATATATTTGGTTTGAAAGTACACGGTAGCTTAAGTTATTTAAGATAAATAACCAATCCCTTTCAGAATCATGAATTATTTCAGACTTAACGAGAGAGAGAGAGAGAGAGAGAGAGAGAGAGAGAGAGAGAGAGAGAGAGAGAGAGAGAGGGAATGAGTTGTTTTAAAAGCCGTTTCAGCACTCAGTTCACCTGAATCAAATAAAGAGTAACGAAGTTATTCGTCTGCATCAATACAACTACGAGCATAATGATCATATAATAGTGTCACAATTTAGACTGGTTTAAGAATTACCATTTGTTGCTTGTACTATTCACAAAATAGTCTTAGCCTGAAGCAATCTTTATTTGTCTCCCGTCATTGATTGGAGAGTCTTTTACTTAGTTGACGACTTTGATGATCGCGGGCCTTAGGGTCAGTCTAGCCTTTTTATTTCTCTCTTTATTTTTCTTCCACGCGCAATCTGCCAGTTCAATAACTTGTCACGTTGTCTTCAATTCACATTGGTTTGGTTCAATCTGTGAAATCAATTTCTAAAGAGACACAAACAACTTACGCTCTCCCTAATCTTTTCGGTGATTCAAAAAGTACAACGCGATCCACGCCCGCATAATAAATAACAAATCAATACAAAAGTATGGAAATGAGGGGGAAATCAGGACGCCTCTTTCCCTATTGATTCAATTTGATGATTACTTTTGACCGAGGTTCTCTCACCCTTTCATTTGTCATTTGAAAGATTTAATGAAGGGAAGTTGGCATAGGTAGTGAAGTATCTTTATATCTTTTAGTTGTCGGTTTGCTTCCTTGCTTATTTTTCAGATATTTAATGGTATTATACTTTAAGGTCATAATGATAATGACTACACAATACACATGAAGCTGCAACTAGTTTTGGATTGGATTGGATTGGATATTATCTATTCATTTAACATTTACTTACTTTGATAATGGAAATGTTGGCTCGATGTTGCGGATATTTTCATTGTACTTTGACCTTTTCTCCATTTTGTTAAATTTCTTTGTTTTATGTTTTATTTTGTATTTGCTATTTTTTCTTATATATTAATCACCGTATTTTCAGACTTTGAGAGCTCTTCAGCATTCAGACAAGGAAGCTAATGGAATATGAAAGAATAATAGGTCTAAAATATGCGAAGGCTTATATCGAATGATAAGTAAGGCAAGAAGATACGTTTTTTAAAAAAAGGAGATTCCAAAAGTAATCTATTGAGTTTAATCCAAAAATTCCACAGACACAACAAGGAGATTCCTTGCTAAATGGACACACCCATATTATGTACATTAAAAGTGGGGGTTTTCCACAGAGGTAGGCCTAAATTCTCCTTGTTGGCGAAGGATCCATATCATTGCCTCGGACAAGAACAGGAACTTAGGTAGGGCAAGAGACAAGGAGAGAGAGAGAGAGAGAGAGAGAGAGAGAGAGAGAGAGAGAGAGAGATATTTCTTTCAGGTTCTTAAAGAAAAGCAAAGACCAGACTATGAAGAAAAATAAATTAAAACAAGAGAGAGAGCTCATTCAGTTTAAATTTTCGAACATTATTTCTGATACAGAAAAATAGTGTAAAGTTTTTAAAGAAATTATGTGGAACTGACTTTTACTTCGATTTTTTTTTAAATGATGATAAGAAATGAACTCTAACTTCTTGACATTTTGGGTTAGTCCGGAATCATACACCTGTGTTCCCTACTTTTGTTTCCATTATAAAGCACTTCAATGTCAATTACTTTTATGCAGTAAATGCACTGGATAACATTCGTTTTTTCTATATTAAAAATAATAGAAGAAACATGGCAAAGTGCATTAAGCAGAGTATATACATATAAATGCGTTCAATTAATGCTCCTATATATATATATATATATATATATATATATATATATATATATATATATATATAATATATATATATATATTATATACATATATATATATATATATATATATAAATCTATCTATCTATCTATCTATCGATCGATCTATCTATCTATCTATCTATCTATCTATCTATCTATCTATCTATCTATCTATCTATCTATCTCTACAAGTATCTATTTATTTCCAGCCAATCCAATTTGAGACTTCAATATCGACTTGATTTCTATGCAAGTAAATATTTCTTTTATATAGCACTAAACTTACCAATAGTTGTCATTTATATGTCCCGGACCTTTTGTACGTTTAAAACGATTCCTAGTGGATAACATATATTAATTTAAGCAACATCCCTGGACATAATACATATTTCCCGTAGTCTCCGACAGGACAAGAGAAATGTTCTTTACCGACAGATGTGCGTATACAGAACACAGATTCGAACTCTGGGTCAAACAACGTCGGATGCGTTGCCCCACAAATATTTGCGATCAGATTTGTTGTCAAACTTGGTGTCGAGATGGCTAAATTAATAAGCTGCATGAGAGTCCCAGGCTCTAGCCCTGCTTCCGGATATATTGGAATTCTGGGGATGATGAAAACTCATTTGATCACTTGGACAAGTTTGGTGTGCGGGGTGTTGTAAATTCATTCGATGGATAACGGTACTTGCAAATAGATACTGTCTTCAACTGACAAAATCAGCCGTCCATCTTTTTGCGAATCGCTTTTTTATCCGGAAGATAAAAAAGTTGTCGGTGTAAATGGGAGATCTGACACCTCGTAGACACAGTCTAGAGACAGCATCGTGGTTGTGAGTGCCGTCATTTATTCATAGTTCGTAAAATGCCTAAGCCACAACTTCTGAAAATCCATGGTTTGGAAAAGACTCTTTTATTGATTGTCATCCTGATAGTCTTGCCGACTTAAAATTCAGTTTTAAACAAAAAAAATATGACAAAACATCGCTTATAGATAGAACGAAATTGACGTCACTCAGCTCTTCGTTGTTTTTAGCCAACCATTCTTATGAGTAGTTGTCACGAAATAGTAAACACCAGACATAAACTTTTAAGGTTGCATTGGCGGATGTTATTAGTTTTTTAACTAAATGCATAGCGTCAATAAGTTTTTTATAATGGCTCGATATTTTACTCAGATTATTGACTGTTCCGATCTAATTTATTTTCTCAGGTTGTGATTTTTTGTTACTTTATTAGCAGGAATCCTACATTTTAAGTTTTTAAAAAATGACTGTATCAAATATAATATTGGGTTGAAATTAGGTTGAAAATTTATAACCCATCGTCTTAATTCGGTATTATGTCGGACTGGACCAAATTCCAAAACTGAATTTAAAAGGACAACGGTTACGATCGCAGAAGTTTATAGATTCAATTAGTTGTTTTTTTTTAATACATAAATTCATTCTCCTCAATTAGTGGTATTATATTTATTGTTTTAGCTTAAGCCTTCATGTGGCGCAATATTCAATAATCGCGCTTTACAAGGGGTTCCTAGCCAACATAGGACGAGACATGATGCCTGCTTGTTCGATATCACACAAAAAAGTTGTTAATAACCAGCTATCTATATCATATCTGAGTAACGGTAAGAGAATGCGAGTAACGAAACTTTTCCAAGGACTCAACTATACTCCGCTCAGAGCGATACTCGAACCCCGGACTCTCCTATCCAAAGGCCATATTATAGCTGCACAAATAATAAATATTAAATAGGATTTCATAGTTGAGACTTGAATGTCAAATTTTAATATATGGTTCATACCGACATGACGTCGGATTGGGACGGTGGGTCTCATTTCCATAACTTATCATCACAAAGGTGAAATATCGGTCGGATGACAATGAATCTAACCAAGTATTTGTGTCCATGGGTAAGGCACTTTCATACATTACACCATTAGACTCAGATATGAAAATGGGTCCAAAAATAGTAACATTTATTATAAAAGTGTTAGTACAACGACACTTATCAAGTGATTTGTAGAGTATGAAATAGAAATTTGGTTCAATATGGCTTGTGGGGGAGGCAAAAATAGTGGAGACGTGAAGAGCCTTGATCACTAATCCAAGGAAATGCCACGTAAAAAGGTTCATAATTCGCGTTTCTATTTATCTAGAATTTCTATCGGTTTCTTTACAAAATACTTACTTTCAATGAATATTTGTCATTTTGGTTCAATAGCGTAAAAAGACCCTGTCAAATGAACTCTATTCTCGCCGAAAGAGCAAGACGATGAAGAAGAAAACGGAAGGAAGTAAGGAAAGAAGAAGAAGCATGGTGCTGACATTCAAAAGTGTTTTCTCTCTCTCTCTCTCTCTCTCTCTCTCTCTCTCTCTCTCTCTCTCTCTCTCTCTCTCTCTCTCTCTCTCTCTCTCTCTCTCTCTCTCTCTCTCTCTCTTGTAACTCACATTCCAACCAAGCCGAATTCAGTGGAACAAGTATCTAGTACAATTGAAGTGATTACAATGATAAGAAGCCATGTTCTCCAGTTTTCAATTTTCATTTTAAATTGAGAGACTGCGTCGTGTAATTTTAGATTCCCTAAATTGGCCAATTTAAAGATAGTTTTTGTGAAGTGGTAGGGAGTGAGAAAAACTGATACATTTTTATCATACAATTTTGAAGAGGACAATTTTTTGTTTTCGTGAAAGGATAAACGTTTAACTCTTTGGATACGGTAATGATGTAAAACAGCAAAATAAAAAACAGTGTATTATAATACAGTAACTTCTTAAAAAGCTTAACTATAAAATATATCCAAAAAATCGAAATGATAAGTTAAAAACCTTGTTATAATATTATATACTGTCGGATCTAGTTATCGAACCTTGGACCTTCTGTTTTGTAACTAAGAATTATTTGCATTAAGTTATTTATTTATCGGCAAGACCGAGTCTCTCTCAAACTTGAATAGGTC
>NC_088361.1:24452843-24462843 GCF_034508935.2 Berghia stephanieae | reverse complement strand
ACAGTTAATCGATTAAAAGATAAGATAAGGAAAAGAGATAATCTTGTTTTTTATGTGTAAAGTAAATCACTGCAAAGGAGAGACTTTTCAAAGTGATGCTGTGTGGTGACAATACTATACAAGTTGAGTCTATTCACTATTTTTCATCATTTATCAATCAACCCCATGCTGCCTAACGTCAGACAAACTTTTGTGTATAAATCATGAATGACTTTTATCATAACATTATGCTTAGAACTGATTTCTTTTTGTTATCGTTGGTGTTTTTATTATTATTATTATTATTATTATTATTATTATTATTATTATTATTATTATTATTATTATTATTATTATTATTATTATTATTATTTTACGGGGAGGGGGAGGGAGTTACGGCGTTTGCGACACTTTTATTTCATTTCGGTGACATTGAAAAAGGTATATCGGATTGTCAAAATATAAAAGAGTAGGGTTTTGGTGCCCTTAAAAACATTCAAGAAAATTACATCAAACGACAACGTTTAACATATCAGAAATGGTCCAAGAACGATCCAAAAGGGATATATTCTATCGGGCAAAATATAAGTATAAACCCACTTACCTAGAGCTGTGTTGAATTTCACAGCCTTGACGTATAATAAGTGTATACCAGTTGAAAAATTAAAAAAAAACATTTCTGTAGATTATGATATGTAGATCAACAGAGGAGCTCTGGCCCTTTGCGAATACAAATACTAAATTCAAACAGGTTTTACTTTTTTTTAAAAAAAATAGTTTTGATATCGTATATGACCACCAACCGCTTCTTTGAAATTGCGAACACAATGTTTCATGGAAGATGTCAGGTTTTCGATACACTCAATTGAAATGGCCTCTCAAATGTCAACGAAATTTGACACAATTCGTCATTGTTGTTTGGACTGGCCCTCACTTCATATTGTCATAATAATATTATAGGTGTTCGATTAGGTTCATACCGTGTGAAACGGCGGGCCAGGGATCAATGGTTTGGATATTATTATCCTTTTAGAAACTTTCTAAATTATTTCATTCGAACGATGAGCAGGAGCGTAATTCTGTTGGAAAAAGATATTTTGCCCAGATTTAATTATATGACTAACACGCAGTTGTAACATTGTATAATGCATTATTTACATTCACTCATCCTTTAACCATCCCCTTACCAACTACAGGAAAATGGTCACATTTGTTAAAATACAATAAATGCCTCTTTTTCCGATTTAATGAGAATATTACAAATTTGATGAATGATCTTTGTTTAATTTATAAAAATTAATGTTCTTTTGAAGAGCTTGTTTTGAAAACAAAATTATGATTAGCATGCTCTTACGGTTGGCATGATATTTTGGAAAAATACTTAAAATGGTCGGTGAGGAGAGAGTAAATTCGTACTTCATCTATTTTCGAAGTTCCGATAATCTCTTCCCAAGCCATCAAGCCATATCTAAACAATTCCTCATTAGGAAGTTCAACAGCTGTATCTGGGTAGTATCTTTTCACCTTTAAAACGATAACACCGCTTAATCATATCTTTATTGTCGTCTACAAGAGACTTACATACGTAAAAATGACATTGCTCGCTCCATTTACTCGAATTCCACTTTCAAAGAAATGTTTCCTACTAGATATTCAGTTTATGTTCAGAAAGCACAGGCCTTTTTAACGGTCGCAAACCGTTTTCAAACAAACGCCGACGAACAGTACGAGCATGAACGTCAACATAAAGCATAGAAGACGACAAAGATGCAGAAAGAAACCAATTTTTGTTATGAACAGCAACGATTATTTCATCTCCATCTTATTGTTTTACGAGTTCACCTTTGACGTTCTGTCCAGGTACCAGTCAGTTGACTTTTTTATAATAAGAGAAAACACTGACTGCTGGTAACATTGATTTCTTTTTAAAATCTCTTTCACAGATATACCTGCTTCAGCATGACCAATAAGGCGTGCTCCCTATCGTTGCTTAAAGTCATTCGAGGGCTATTTTTAATGTCACACATTGTTCCCTGAGACTTATGAAACAGTGCTTCTTGGGAAATTTCCATTTACAATTCGTGTTAGCTGAAAACAACCCCCCCCCCCCCCCCCCCCCCCCCCCCCCGCGCAAAAAAACCGGAGATTCAAAATCGAAGAACGCATAATTGGAAAATGGAAACATTTTGCCAAAAAACTGAATGGCCGTAGTAAAAATATCATAAGGATGAAATCAAGGATGCTGGTATCAAAAGAAAGACCAATAAATTCCATACCTGGTGAAAAATCTTTCGACACGATCCGTAAATTCCATATATATATATATATAGATAAAACCTTTTAGACACATACTCGGGTCCTTTCCACATGTTTTGTATTTAAAAATTCAACCAAAACTTTGCTTTATTCTATAAATATAATATATTTACTTTTGAAGCTGTTGTTGGCTAAAAGTTTTATTTTCTTTATTTTGTTACTCCATTCAGTTTAACACATGCATAAAAATAGAAGTGTGCAGATAAAGTTCCAAAAACACATCTAGCTCAAGTGACATGGATAATCTTATAAATACTACATACTTGACAAGTGCGAAATTTTATCCAGCACAAGAGCTTGGCACATAATAAAAGGGAGATAGTTATACCTAGCTATCTAGTATAAATTATATACTTTTCAAATTTCGGAATTTTGTTTGACACCTCTTTCAATGATGGTATTAAAGTCTTTAAAGACGACTGTGATAAAGCTA
Source organism: Berghia stephanieae (assembly GCF_034508935.2). Taxonomy (NCBI): domain Eukaryota; kingdom Metazoa; phylum Mollusca; class Gastropoda; order Nudibranchia; family Aeolidiidae; genus Berghia; species Berghia stephanieae. The sequence goes on along the minus strand of NC_088361.1, from coordinate 24,460,115 downwards.
TAATAGGTGGCAGAGTATTCACATTTTCCTAGAGTCATAAGAAAAAGAAAAACTCTAGAGCTTCATCTCTCTTCTTTGTGTGACTCGGTGGCTTTGTGGTAGCGGTACGGTGACTCATCTTGTCACAAAAATCAAGCAATATTAAGCATGATCAGTTGCCGGATGGGTGACAGTGATCGTGGATAATTTTAGACCTGGCATTGTGTTCTTGGGTAAGGCACTTTACACACATTACCCCACTCGACTCAGGTGTGAATGAGTCTCTCGCTAAAGGCAATGATGGATATTTTAAAAGTGATAGTACAAGCGGTAGCCTGACAGACTGGTACTGTATGAAATTGAAATGTAGTCCCATATGGCTTGCTGGAAGGAATAAAGGGAATATTGTGAAGCACATAGTGCATGATAATCCATGGGGATGCTCTATATAAATGCTAATTTCTTTATTATTCTTTTTTTCATAGGAGCATGGAGAATATCAGAACTTAAAACGTTCCTTGGGTTATAAGAAACAATCAGTGACTTTTCTCACGTGAGGAAGCATTTGATGGTAACATGTTGTCTATCGCTCTTCTGTCCTACTATGAAAAATACGTTTTTAAAACTAGCCAGAAAACTCGTCCTTGAAATATCGATCGATTGAAATGACTGTCAGAAATGGGATTGCACTGAACTCTCAGGTTTGAGATTTTTGACAAGGTTAAGTCAATTTCAGTCAACCAACATACGAAGGGCGAATTTTCTGGAGGATGTGGGAGGTGTGTGTGTGGGGGGGGGGGGGGGGGGGGGGGATACATGTGTGGTACGGCAGTCTTGATGTCATGAGAGATATCACAGGTCTCTCCCATAAAATCTAATTCTTAAGAATCAACCTCAGTGACTCTTTTGTACAAAGAATAGGACTGGGTGGTATCAGATCTTTTATCGCATTGGATGTCCTCGGTACCTCGCTTGGGATAGATTATGTGGGTTTTCGTGTTTAAAAACGCAAACAGCAATCCAATACAACCGTCTTGAACCAGTTAATTGTGGTACTCTGGAAAAAAACATGTAATTAAATATTTGGCCAGAAACTCGTCCTTCAAATATCCATCGATTTAAATGACCCTCATCTTGTCAAAAATTCTCAAACCTCGGACCTCGCGACATACTATATATATATATATATATATATATATATATATATATATATATATATATATATATATATATATATATATATATTGAAAATGAGCTGCAGAATTTCATTGAATTTGGTGATAGGGCAATAGATACAAATGTACAGCTTACATGATATCCGAATTTTATTATCTAACTTAGCTAATCCATACATCCAATTAAGTCGTTATAATAAAAAAAATCATATGGGTTGTGTATACAATTTCTATTGGGAATTTATATAATTACCCTTAGGTTTTATAACGACACAGGAAAGCGTTGCGTAATGTTTGTGTTACAAGCCTTTGTAACGTTTGATATAGACAATATTCCTTGAATGCTCCGTGTAAGGATATGGATTTATCCTTTGTCATGTCAAATACGGGCCTTTTTATCATACTTATTTTACAAACCTATTTTTTTTTCTTTTTCGCCAGAAAACGTTTATTCAAATATTGATCGATTAAACTGGCCCTCACCTGACAAAATATCTTAACCTGAGACTTCAAAGAAATATCAGGTTTGAGACTTTTTGACTAGCAGACGGTCGTTTTAATAATTAATCGATATTTTAAGTTAAACAAACTTTATGGCCAAAATAGAAATGAACGTTTTGTTAGATTTGGCTATATTGTTGATGTAATATACAAACATTTGTCTGCTATCCGCGTACTCTGATTTAAAAAACACGAATTAAAATTTTTGAACAGAAAACTCGTCCTTCAAATTATATCGATGGTTTAAAATGACCTTTCATGTTTTCAAAGGCTTTCAAACCCGGTATTTGCGAACTCCCAGGTTTGAGATTGTTAGCCAAGATGAAGATAATTTTAATCGATAGATATTTGAAGGAAGAGTTATCTGGCCAAAATTTCAAATACGTGTTTTTTCAGAGTAGAGCAATTCTGTGTGATCATTGGAACGAGGAACGAGAACCATGTCGCATTCTATATTATTATTGCAGCATGTTTAAATGCCTTTGACATCGTCTTTCTTCCTTCTCTAACATAAACAAAACACTGCGTAGATACAACCAACCGTAAAGAAGACCCCCGCTAACCATAATACATGCCATTATTCTCTGTAATGGTTCTTATCTTCAATATGGTCAAAAAATATGGTGACATTTAATTTATGATGTGTAACGATGATGACGATGATGATGATGATGATGATGATGATGATGATGATGATGATGATGATGATGATGATGATGATGATCAGAAGGAGGAGGAGGATGGTGATAATGATGATAATGATGATGATCTTCTTCTTCTTCTTCTTCTTCTTCTTCTTCTTATTATTATTATTATTATTATTATTATTATTATTATTATTATTATTATTATTATTATTATTATTATTATTATTATTATTATTAGACGTCTATTATTATTATTATTATTATTATATTATTATTATTATTATTATTATTATTATATTATTATTATTATTATTATTATTATTATTATCGTATGCCTTTATATCTGGAATCCCGTTTCAAAGATGAAGGTACTCGTCTTTTTGTGTTCTTCTATCAGGCCAAAATGTTTTGCATTTAGAGAAGTTGCAGCAGATTCATTTATCATGATGATGATGATGATCATGATGATGATGATGATGATGATGATGATGATCATGATGATGATGATGATGATGATGATGATGATGATGATGATGATGATGATCATGATGATGATGATGATGATGATGATGATCATGATGATGATCATGATGATGATGATGATGATGATGATCATGATGATGATGATGATGATGATAACAGGATCGTTCTTTTCTGACGACCAGCATTTATTTACGATAGAAAATAAGATGCCATCACTCTGAAACCAAAATATCAATTACACAAGGAATATTCTCAGTCCTTCAAAAGAGTAATTTTCCACTTTCAATGAAAAATGAACCAGTTTTTTGACATCACATTCTTGTTCCCTATTGTATGCCTTCCAATCTCGACGGTTTATCTTTGCAGGTCTGATAACCTTATTTTTTTATGGATTAATTATTGTTGTTATGGAAATACTCTCAAACCAACGCAAAAAAATGTCCATTTCAACAATGTTAAATCAAGCCCATAATTGCGTTCGGTAATCAGACCTACAAATATGAGCACTTGCTAGATAAAACGAATTCATTGCAGAATAAAGCCTTTTGCAACTTATTGGTTACAGTGTGCGTCCCTGACATAATCAGTCACATGGTGAAAACTTTTGTTTGCATGTTTGAAAGCCCTGTGTCTCCTGAGCATTTTAATCTTTATTTGAATCAAATCCGGTGATTTTTCATGAAGTTATGGTCATATTCATGGGCTAGAGAAACCCTAATTTTGAGAAAATCTCTTCCAAAGTTGACAAGAGTTGAAATTAAGTATAGACTAATAAATACCTTCATCAAAAATATTTAGGAGTATAATTCAATTAAAATATTTCATCAATATGTAGAAAAATGTTTGATTTAATGATTTTTGATGACAATAAAAATTGACCTATTGACTAAAATTGTCAATAAATTCGATCGAAGCTTTTCACTATCTCAAGCTTACTTTGAGGAGTGGAGTAAAGGTATTCTTTCAATTGATTAAATTCGTTATTTTAACCGCGCAATTGCATTCGGCTATCAGACCTGCTTATATGTTTACGTCGGCTACATTAATGGAGCAATATCCTGAAAAGCACTTGAGAGCGGTGGAGGCTGTCTGAAGAATGGGATCCTATAAATACTAAAAAGAAGGTAAAAATGGAAAAATAACAGATGGAAACTGGACAAACAAAGGACATTTCGGGTGCAAATCTTTCGACAGCAAAACAATAATCAAAGCTTAAAGGAACGTTGAAAGCAAGTAAAACTAAATTTAGTGAAAATTGTAGCGGGTGTACACATGGGTGGTGATAATATTTGTACTGACTTCCAAAGTAACAATTGTAGTTTTAAATTACAATAAATTAATGAGGAACGACATTATAGTTAAAAGGACAGATCAAACATTCATTCGACAAACAAAACAAGACGCATCAACACAAAAACACAAAATCTCTCTCTCTCTCTCTCTCTCTCTCTCTCTCTCTCTCTCTCTCTCTCTCTCTCTCTCACTCACTAACACACACACACACACACACACACACACACAGAGGAACGCGGGTTGAATCAATGATGGTCTTCGTCTTGACCAGTTAACTGTCGAACTCGGGGAAAAAGTCGTATTTAAAAATTACATCAGAAAACTCGTCATTCAATTAAAGGGCCCGAATCTTGGCAAAAAAAAAAACCAGTCAAACCTGGGACTTCGCGAAATTTATATATATTTATATATATTATATTTATATTTTTTATAGATATATAGTTATATATATTGAGCCTTCTTCGGCCATCAAGGAATATTGGTATAATAAATATAATCCGATTCATAACGATTTTAAGTGACTAGAGCAAATATGTACAAAGAGAATAGTTCTCAGTTATAAAGGTTTAACTTGCGCCTCATTGTGAATATTTGTTGTTTTGCTTTATTATGCGAGTAGAAATTTCTCTAAATTAAAAAAAAAAAGTTTTAATGTTCAATATTAGCATTAGTCTTCAAAGAATACAACAATTAATAGCTCCCATCATTGTTCAATAACAGTTTTATACTTTTGATATGGACAGCTATCTTTGAGACTTTTAAATAAAGGGTTGTTTCATTTCCGGCCGCATTGATCTATTTGAAGTACGAGTTGGCCAATCAGGTAAATGGGGACTGAATTTAATGTGTTTTTCACGGTTCAAAAGGCGGATTACTAATGACAATGATAGAGAAAATTAAGCCACCTGGACTGGGCATCGAACCAAAGATATCCTTCTATCGGGGCGATCATGCTTACCTGTAACGTAAACAGTGCACCCGTTTACAAGGATGATAAGGCTCTGTTTACTATGCCTCCTTCATCCCCTGATCTTGACATAGTAAAACAGATGTCTATCTCGAACAGTAACTGCCGCTCATGGTCCGTTTAGTTTAGCACACACACAATGAAACAGACGTACTCATGAGAAAAAGTTTGTGATGTTCACATCACGAAATACGAGCAAGTACCAAATTTGGCACTGTGATTGTGTTACTATAGTAATAGTATTTATTATTAACAACATTAATAATAAATGATTATAGCTGATTAATCAAGGTTATAGATTGCGGTACGAATGGTGTCCCGTAACTGTTTGTTCCATTTCGAATTTGTTTATATCGTCTCCCAGATGGTAAAGGCTGATATTTATTTTGAAGGTCTGATAACAAAGCGCAATTATAGGCTTGATTTAACATTGTTGGAATTAGACATATTTTACATTGGTTTGAGAGTATTTTCATTACAACAATGAGCCCATAACAATTTTGGGTTACCAGACCTGCAAATAGTACAAGTCGATATATTATAGAAATCCGTTTAGAAAATATTTGCTTTTCATCAGAAAGCCACGCCCACTTCAATTTCCCCCCCCCCCCCCCCAAAAAAAAAAAAATTAATATTCATTAACATCAAAAGATTATTTCAGATGGTCAATCAGCCGCCTTTTCATTCTCTATTTAATCCTAAGAGCGCAATTGTTGAATATAACTGTCATTCAACCGGTTCAAAACATAAAAAAAGATAAATAAAAAAATAAAATTCCATTTATTCATCCCCAAGGGTAAATTTGTCTTTAGGGTGTATTCCAAGAGAAGACTGGAATGACCCAGGCTCAGCCGCCGAGCAGCGCCGCAAAGTGGGCTAGGGCGTGGTGACTTGCTCAAGGCCACATAGCGCAGCGGCGGGTGATTGAACTCGGTACCTTTCGGGTACGAAGCAAAGACCGTACCACTGAGGCATGCTGCCCAATATTCAACGATTATTTTTTACTAAGAAATGACAGGACTTTCCAAAGATTCGACGTGTGATAAGGGATTTTTATCACAGGATCGACTTTACCTCGAGGTCAAGTCCTTATTTCATTTCAACTTACGGCGAATCACATCAATTGTTTTCAATTCTAAGTCCGTAAATTTAATTTTCTGAAACTTGTCAAAATTATTTTCTCAAAATATCAATAAGTCTGACGCAGATGTGAACAGAGAAAATTAGTTTTTCACTTTTCAAGAGTTAGAGCGAGTGCTTGTGGCCCTGGCCTCGTGCGAGTCCTCTCGTCTTTCCTTTCCCCGTCAATTAGCATCGTTGCTAGGAATCCAAGTTAACTCAAACTCCACCACCTCCCTTCTCCCCCCCCCCCAAAAAAAAAAAAAAACCATACAAAAAACAAAACAAACAAACCCTCGAACATTTAAAGCGCATTATCCACTAAACGTGCTCAACGCGCTTTATATTGGGCCCTTAACTAACAGTAAGACATTATGTAAGGCAAGACATGACACGTAATAGGCGATATTAATTTTTTTTCGGACTGAGAGAACGCTTTTAACGGCCAGGTGCTCATTTTACACCTGAGTACGGTGAGAGAAATATGAGTAAAGAACCTTTTTCCCAAAAATGCGCCACTCAGAGTGGGACTGGAACCCTGGACCTTCCATACACTTAGCCGCACTTTGTGTTGCACTCCTTCTACATCGAATCATAATGTGAGGCTATTTATTTGGCACTTTGCTATTATTTTTTTTAAAAATTACATTCGTTCGAGAATGCAATGAAATTGATATTCCATCTACTTCGCGGCTTTCAATCCCTATTGTTATATAATGATCTCATGAAAGTATTTAGGCCTAGTCTACTTTACTAAGTTTCCCTACAAGTATCTTACAACAATAGTTTCTGATTAAAACATTTAAAAAAAAATTTTACACAAACAATAGGTAGACCCATCTACACCTAATTAATTCTAATTTTTTAAAAGTAGGGTTTTTTTTTCATTATAGAATTGGGTACGTTTTCATTTTGCACTCACTCATAATACTTCACGTTCACGGAGATCTGAAATCGTTCGTAATATTATCGTCCAATCCGACAGATTAGCACAGATTATTATGATAACTGAACGCAATTAGTCTTGATTTATAATTGCTGCAATGGACAATATTTTGCGTTAGTTTGTGATCATTTCCATTACAACAATATGCCCGTGACAATTTGG
>NC_088361.1:24422843-24442843 GCF_034508935.2 Berghia stephanieae | reverse complement strand
ATTGACATAAACACATTCAAACACACAGAATTCCCCCCCCCCCCCCCCCCCCCCCCCCATCAAAAGAGACGAGAAGAGAAGAGAAAATGGTTGAGGAGGAGAAGAATAGGAATAAGAAGAAGAGACTAACCCTCCTTCCGCACTAGGACAAAACTGTCCCGGGACAAATTTGTCCTGTCCCAATGGAGAAAATTTCTATTCAAAAGGGGTTCCGCACTAGGACAGGACTGTCCCAGGACACACCTGCGCGAATGCATTATTTTTTTTTTTTGTTACAAGACTCAAAAGTTTTTTTGTAGGCAATTGCAACTGTAATAATTCACATTTTATGAATCAACATAAGATACGACATGACGACAATGATTTTTTACACTGTACAATGGGATTTGTTTACATAAGATTTATATAATCATGAAATATTCTTATAGCAAAAGTAATATTATTGCTACTGCTACTACTACCACTACCAATACCACGACTACGACTACGACTACGACTACTACTACTACTACTACTACTACTACTACTACTACTACGGCGCCGTGTCAAAATTGAAATGCCTGTCTTTATTTTCTGCATCCCTACTACTACTACTCCTCCTCCTCCTCCTCCTACTACTACTACTACTACTACTACTACTACTACTACTACTACTACTACTACTACTACTACTACTACTGCTACTACTGCTACTACTACTACTACTACTACTACTACTACTACTACTATTTCTATTGTTGCTTCTGCTGTGGCTAATGCCACTAATATATTAATACCTACATCCCTTATATATTTGTATTTATTTCCAATTCCATTGTATTTATTTTCCAACAATAGTCCACACTTTATTTTGGTTCACTTTCTATACTGCATTACACAGTTCCTCCCCGCCTCCCCTCTTTTGACATAATTAAGTACGCACCTTTTATAAATTTCTATTGCTCTGTTTTAATTCGCGCTTCCTCACAAAGTAGCATACAATTTCCTGCCCATCAATGTTTTTGTTTATGCATCTTAACAACGCCACTACCACATTATCTCATTCGTCTGTAGTTTTTACTTCATCATGTGTTGTTGATGAAGGGGAAACCCGAAACGTCCATTTTATCTGTTTTCGTATATTAAACTGAAGCTAACATTCAATTTCACAGTTATAATTTATTTATTTATTTCAATTCTGAATATAAAAAAGCAAGAACAATTCAAAAAATAATTCTATGTGATGAAACCACGTAAAAAAGGCATAGCAACATAAATATTTTCGGCAATTTAAAAACGTATGTTTATAAATATAATTTAAAGAAGTGTCACACTTTGTGACACAGCAGTAACGTGTCTAAAACCGGTCGCACATCTATTCGGTAACTTGTGGGATCAATTATCTTTATCGTTATTTATTTCGGGAATTCTCAATGAAAATATTTATAAGTTAGTCCTTCTGAGCCACTTGGACTCATTGTAAAACAAATTAAGTCCTTTAGAGCCTTGTAGCCAATGGTGCAGGAGTTATTCCGGTTTCAATAGCGTGAAGCGGACAATTAACGTATTTGTTTGAAAACCTTTGAACGGGACGCTAGTCTGTAGTCTATCGCAGATTACTATCCCAGCTTGACAGGTACCCTTTTACACCTGAATGGAGTGAGTGATTGGAGTAAATTTTCTTGCTCTAGAAAGTACAAGTTGGCTTCGGTCGGAATCGAACACAGAACCTCTGAGTCCAGAGTACAACGCGCTAACCATAGGCCATCTTGCCTCCTAAGCTTATAAATCCGGAACTTATCCATGTTTCTGTGGCGTTGAGCAGACAGATAACAGTTTAAAATTTAAAATAATAAAATTCATTTTTTCATCCCATAGGGGAAATTTTTCTCGAGGGTCTATTCCAAGGTAAGACTGGAATAACCCGGGCGTTAGCCGCAATGCAGCGCCGCAAATTTAGCTAGGACAAGGTATAACCAGGCGTCAGCCGCAGTGCAGCGCCGCAAATTGAGCTAGGCGAGGTGACTTAATCAACTGATGCCTTTCGGGTACGAAGCATGCTGACTTTCTATTATCCTCTTGAATGATGCTAGTCCGTCAAAGATTACTTTCATCAGCGAACTGGTACTCATTTGCACCTGGGTAAAATGAGGTGATTCCAAGAAAGTCATTTTAAGATAAGATCGGAGATCACCATAGAGTCTACGGAATTGACCCTTGAGCAATCTTTGGGTCATTAAAGGATGCACCCAATATTGTTTTCTCTTTCAATTTGTCTTTTTTTTTCCACGTGGTAAAGCACAGAAATATGCAACCTCTATTTCATCCATTACTAGTAGTAGTAGTAGTAGTAGTAGTAGTAGTAGTAGTAGTAGTAGTAGTAGTAGTAGTAGTAGTAGTAGTAGTAGTAGTCGTGGTAGTGGTAGTAGTAGTAGTAGTAGTAGTAGTAGTAGTAGTAGTAGTAGTAGTAGTAGTAGTAGTAGTAGTAGTAGTCGTCGTAGTCGTGGTAGTGGTAGTGGTAGTAGTAGTAGTAGTAGTAGTAGTAGTAGTAGTAGTAGTAGTAGTAGTAGTAGTAGTAGTCGTAGTCGTGGTAGTGGTAGTGGTAGTAGTAGTAGTAGTAGTAGTAGTAGTAGTAGTAGTAGTAGTAGTAGTAGTAGTATTAGTAGTAGTAGTAGTAGTAGTAGTCGTCGTCGTAGTCGTAGTCGTGGTATTGGTAGTGGTAGTAGTAGCAGTAGCAATAATATTACTTTTGCTATAAGAATATTTCATGATTATATAAATCTTATGTAAACAAATCCCATTGTACAGTGTAAAAAATCATTGTCGTCATGTCGTATCTTATGTTGATTCATAAAATGTGAATTATTACAGTTGCAATTGCCTACAAAAGAACTTTTGAGTCTTGTAAAAAAAAAAAAAAATAATGCATTCGCGCAGGTGTGTCCTGGGAAAGTCCTGTCCTAGTGCGGAACCCCTTTTGAATAGAAGTTTTCTCCATTGGGACAGGACAAATTTGTCCGGGACAGTTTTGTCCTAGTGCGGAAGGAGGGTTATTTCGTTCTCGAAACTGGGGCGCCGTCCATTATGCGCTTCAGAGGGGTATCCCCATTCCCTCCCTCTCTCTCTCTTTGATCTTACTCAGACAGTTTCCCGTAATCGTCTCCCTCCGGACATCGGGGGGCTGGATCGCTGCCATTATCGGGCCCATTCTCTAGGAGTTGTTGCTAGCGTTCCTGACACTATGCGCATCGACTTGCTATCCCATTTTCTTCCTTTTTATTGTCGCTGATATAACCTTAATCGTTGCTAGCTCCGTAAAACCCTTAAAAACAAACAAAATTATAGCTAGTAGCAATACAAGTGACCAGTTTGGGTTTGTCTTTATCAATTCCTGGTCTCGGCTAGTAAAAAGAAAGAAAAAGGAAAAGGAAAAAGAAAAAAAACAAAACAAATCAAACATTTTAAAAAGGCGGTCATATTTTCCCCGTAAGACGCGTATGACAAATAGATAGATGAATAGATAGATAGATAGATGGATAGATAGATAGATAGATAGATAGATAGATAGATAGATAGATAGATAGATAGATAGATAGATAAATCATCATCATCATCATCATCATCATCATTGCCTTTTTCACCCTGGGTCTGGGTATAGGCCACAGACAAACAGTTTCCATCCTTCCCTATCCTGGGCTATCTTTTTAATCTCATTCCAGGTCTTACCACTTCTCTGTATATCAGCTTCTTTAATTCTTCTCCATGTTCCTCGTGGCCTTCCCCTTGATCTTCTGCCCTGAGGGTTCCAGTCCAATACTTTCTTTGTTATAGTGGAGTCATTCTTTCTAAGCGTGTGTCCAATCCACCTCCATCGTCTTCTTCCTATTTCCTCTCCCACTGGTTTCTGCTGTGTTCTTTTCCATACTTCCTCATTTTTTATTCTATCCATCCATTTTATTCTGAGTAGCTTACGCATGCACCTGTTTACGAAAATCTGTACCTTCCTTATACATGCCTGTGATGCGCTCCAAGTTTCACATCCATACAGTAGGACAGACTTCACATTTGAGTTGAAAAGTCTTAGCTTTAGTCGAAGGGAGATATCTTTAGTTCTCCAAACTCTGTTCAAAGATGTGAATGCAGCCTGTGCCTTTCCTGTTCGTGCTTTCACCTCTGCTTCCGTGCCTCCATCCTTGTCAATTATACTTCCGAGATAGCAGAAAGTGTCTATTTCTTCGAGTTCCTGATCTTTTACTTTGATCTGCTCCCTTTGACGCGTACCTATCCTCAAGACCTTTGACTTTGCAGGGTGAATTCTTAGACCAATTGATTCCGAGAGGTATTCCGATAGATAAATGAATAAACAATAAATAATGCAACATTTTTGTCTCAGACCAGCTAGAATGTAGCTGTATAGAAGGAACTAAATTGACATTACTCAAGTCTTTGTTGTTATTTTCAGACAGCCTTTTTCGTGATTACTTCTAGCTAAATTATATCAATCAGATTATAAACATTCAATCTTACAAACAGTTTAGTGTGTTAGTACGTTATAGGTATAACCGTTGTGATTATTTTACTTAAACGCAAAGCATCAAGAGACGTCCATAGTTGCGTCATGTTCAAACATAGAAAAACAATTTTTTTTCAAAAAATGACGCGCAAAGTTTAGCATTGCTTTTTTCAGAATTAATTTGTCACGTCCGCGTTATGAAACAAAACTCACCAAAAAAGGGAATTCTTTGGCCGGGAGAGTGATGATACCTACCGGCCCAACGACTCTTCCATTGATTCTACTATGGCGACCTTCGATGCAATCGATGATCTCAACCCTATGAAGCCGATGCTTCGGCATTCCGGTAATTTACCGAAGAAGAAAAATGTTTATCGTTCATGTATATCTTTGCAACTTCCAGCACCTATTAATCCATTGGACGCGATAAGGGGGTCACTGAGTTGCTTTGACCTATCACATCAACAAACAGCGGAGAATATAAAACCGAAGGGCAAAATTAAGAAAGCTTTTTCAAAGTCAAGCAGCGATCCTGGACCTTTGACCTTTGAGGTAAGCGATGCGATTAAGGAGTCACTGAGTTGCCCTGAAATTAAATCGTATCAACAAGCAACGAGGAATATAAAACTGATGGGCAAAATAAAGAAAGCTTTTTCGAAGCTAAAGCGATTTTTCAAATCAAGCAGCGATCCTGGACCTTTGAACTTTCAGGTAAGAGAGCAAAAAATCTCAATGAAAAATGAAATGATAACTGACTATAATTTTGACACGGCCAGTCTGCCGTGTTTGTCAGTAAAAGAATCGATGACAAGCCTGAACTCCCTGCAACCCTGTCCAGAACCTTGCTTCAAAGAATATAGGCCCGAAGACGTAGGAAGTCCAGTCGACCCCTCTGACAGTAGTAGTATAGGAGACGTATCCCTGAACGTCTACGAATACGACTATAAACTGCCAAAACGTTCAGAGTCTTGCTTTCAAGAACATAGGCCCGAAGACGTAGGAACTCCAGTCGACCCATCTGACAGTAGTAGTATAGGAGACGTATCCCTGAACGTCTACGAATACGACTATAAACTGCCAAAACGTTCACTATTTGGGAGAATTATCGGTGATCTTTTTTGCTGCCTCTGTTGTTGCCGATGTCCGATTGATATAACCGAAGAGCAAGAAATCATGCTGGATTTTGCACCTTATATTGTTGATTACAATTTTTTACAATGATCATATATACACCGGCCCTTATAAGGGCCACCTTTTTCAATTATATACACCGGCCCTTATAAGGGCCACTTTATACAATTATATACACCGGCCCTTATAAGGGCCACTTTATACAATTATATACACCGGCCCTTATAAGGGCCACCTTATACAATTATCTATACGGCCCTTATAAGGGCCATGACCCCACCCCAGATCCCTGTTGGATCATCCGGCCTGCCCCCTCTTTCTCTTTCCTTATTCTTTTTTATTTTTTTAAAATTTTATTTTTTTTTTCTTCCTTTCTCTTTTTATATTTTTTTCTCTCTTTTTATTTTTTTTTTACAAAATTCTAACCGTGAGGGTTTTCAGTTATTTTAAAATGATTGACTATGATGATTCTTTTTTATTTTTTAAAATTTTATAATTTTTTTTCTTCCTTTCTCTTTTTATATTTTTTTTCTCTTTTTAATTAAAAAAAAATCCTAACCCTGAACCCTCTTCCGCACTAGGACAGGACTGTCCTGGGACAGTCCTGTCCCAAATCTTTAACATATAGAATTTAGAGAAATCTTCCGCACCTATTGGGACGGGACAAAACAGTCCCGTTGTGTCCCAAGCCGTTGTGAAAATGCTACAAAATCAACGGGACAGGACTGTCCAGTCCCGTGTTCATATCGTTTGTGGTAGTAGAAAAATATAGCAGCCTTCCGCACTAGGACAAAAAAGTCCCAGACTTGGCGGCGCCGTGTCAAAATTGAAATGCCTGTCTTTATTTTCTGCATCCCTACTACTACTACGACTACTACTACTACTACTACTACTACTACTACTACTACTACTACTACTACTACTACTACTACTACTACTACTACTACTACTACTACTACTACTACTATTTCTACTGTTGCTTCTGCTGCTGCTAATGCGACTAATATATTAATACCTACATCCTTTACATTTTGTATTTATTTCCAATTCCATTGTATTTATTTTCCAACAATAGTCCACACTTTATATTAGTTCACTGTCTTCTATGCTGCATTACACAGTTCCTCCCCGCCTCCCCTCTTTTAAATTAATTAAGTAGGTAAGATGGGGCAATTCCACACCGGGGGTAATTCCACACCCAAACTTCTTAGATCTTGCTCTTCACAGGAAGAAAGCAAGAAAAGCCATTGGGAACTCTTCTAATTTTGAAAAGTGCTTTTGACCTTTACTTTCTGTTTCAACACAAGAGGTAGCCATCTTTGCAACAGCTGCATTCTGAGACTGAGGGAAAGTTGTTTACAAGTGTCGAAGGTAAGTAGAACACTCATAGTTTTCAAAGATTGCCAAATGTTGTTAAATTTCTCTAAATTTGAAGCCCAAGCTAGAAATGCTTAATCATTCACTAGATATGTAACAGTTGCCCACAAACGTGCTCTATGTGCCACCATTAAAATGCTGTGCCTCTTGTAGATCCAAAAGCGTCAGGGAAATTCCACACCCTCAGGGTGTGGAATTTCCCGGTTCCACTTTGGAAGGAATTTTGTGATCAAAATCCTATGGCAATGGTTTTATTTCACTTATGAGAGGCCCTAGATCATGTCATGTGAATAGTGTAGTCATTATCCATGTTTTTTGCATTGGGGCAATTCCACACCAATGGGGTGTGGAAATGCCCCGACATATTTTGCTGTTGTTTTTCGCAGAATAGCACATCACCCAACAGTCTTGGAAGTGTGTAGCCTATTATATATATATGTTTGAGCAATAAGTGAATAAGCTTGATTATGGGTCTGCATGTTAGGCCAATGCTTTAGCTGGATCTAGATCTAGAAGTAATTTCTCTTGTTCATTTTCTTTTTCTTTCAAGAGAGACTGACTAATCATGGTGAGGAATTATAAGAGGAAGACAGTGGCGTACAACCATGCAGACATGGAGAAAGCGGTCAATCTCGTTACATCTGGAGAGATGGGATATAAACGTGCTGCCAAGTTGTACAACCTTAATTGGGGGACAGTCCGTGACCATGTCAAGAAACGCTACAGCAGAATGGGTAAGTCTGTTCCTCATGTGAAAAAGCCGGCAATTTTCTCTTTTTCTCTTTCTTATTCTAGGTTTGTCTGTTTCTTCTTTCACCTCTTCCACTTCTTTTCGTCTTCCTCTTCATTAAAATTATTATTAATAATTAGGTTCTTTTTAAAGGCTTTTTTTTTAACCTTGTAGTTCTCTGACCAAAATATGCACTTTGATGAACCGAAATCCTCCTGACAACATAGAAATACACAACTCATTGTCATGTCAATGTTTGTTGTTGCTGTTGTTATTTTTTGCTACATAGGTGGACTTGGATAGTGCTAACCACCTCACCTTTTTTTCTTTTTCTTTTTCTGTTTTTCTTAGGGGCCGGAAGACCAACCAACCTGACTAAAAGTGAGGAAGACGAGATTGCCACTTCCCTAAAACTCCTTTCCCAGTGGGGATTTGGACTGACGAGGGCAGAAATCCAAGAAGTAGTTGGAGACTACATCAAGACCATAGGTCGGGATACTCAATTTGTGGATGGTGTGCCTGGTGTTGACTGGCTGGACTGCTTTTTTAAGCGCCACCCGGAGCTTACCTTGAGGCTACCTGAACAACTGAAAGCGGCTCGTGCGAAGTCATCAGCCAACAAGACAGTTTATGATGAGTGGTTTAAGTTGTTGGGGGATGTTCTCAGGGAAAATGATCTCATGGGAAAACCGGAGAGAATATACAACGTTGATGAAAGTGGGTTCCCACTAGACCCCAAGCGCATCAAAGTCATCACGGAGAGGGGCATTTCCCATCTCTTCAGGCTTATCGGTGGGTCAGGCAGAGAAAACATCACTGTACAGGGATGTGCGAGGGCTGATGGACTAATGCTTCCCCCTTACATCCTTTACTCTGCCAAAAATCTCAGGTCCAAATGGACAGAAAATGGACCCGAAGGAGCAAAATACAACGCAAATGAAAACGGGTGGATGGACATGGTTTGCTTCCATGACTGGTTTTGTTCCTTCTTCCTGCCAAGCTTGCCCCCAGAGAGACCAGTGGTCGTGATTTTTGATGGACACGCTTCACATATCAACTTTGAAACAATTAAAGAGGCGGTGAAAAACCAGATTGTGTTACTTAAACTACCATCAAACACCACACATGTGCTACAGCCCCTCGACGTCGGCGTATACGGCCCGGCAAAAACCAAATGGGAGAAGATACTTGTGTCTTTCTCGAGACAAAATCTCGGGGTCCCACTCTCAAAAGAGCTCTTCCCCTCTCTCCTGAAAAGCCTGTGGGAGTCAGAGGCAATGCGGCCAGAAAACGTGAAGGCGGGTTTCAAATCATGCGGCGTCATGCCATTTGATCCATCACAGGTTTCACCATCACACTACCAGTCGGCTGAGATCTTTGATCGTCCTTTTCAAGATGCGCCCTCCCCCTCCAAAGCT
Source organism: Berghia stephanieae (assembly GCF_034508935.2). Taxonomy (NCBI): domain Eukaryota; kingdom Metazoa; phylum Mollusca; class Gastropoda; order Nudibranchia; family Aeolidiidae; genus Berghia; species Berghia stephanieae. The sequence continues at coordinate 24,433,695 of NC_088361.1, read as the reverse complement.
ACTCCATCCCCAACCCCCTCAGTCCCCTCCTCTGATGTTGCCTCACTGTTTACTTCCTGCCAGAATGCCGTCCCCCGCCCAATGCTTCAAGTTCTGCTGCCGTCTCCCCGCCCAATGCTTCAAGTTCTGTTGCCGTCTCCCCGCCCAATGCTTCAAGTTCTGCTGCTGTCTCCCCGCCCAATGCTTCATTTTCACAGCATAACTCCATCAGACACTATTTTCTTGCCAGATTGACTCCCATGATCAAGAAACCAACATCAGACAATGGGGTCAACAGACAGAGGGCAGTCAAGAGGCAGTTTGGTGAAAGCCTTACATCAGAGGAATGTATCACCAGACTGCTGGCAGAGGAAGAAGAGAAAGCGGCAAAGAAGGCAAAGGGAAAGGGCAAAGGGAAGGGGAAGGGGAAGGGAAAAAGCACAGGAAATAAGTCTGCTGCTGCTGCTTTTCCTCCTCCTCCTCCTCCAAATGACAACAGTGACAGTGACAATGACCTTGAAAATGAACAGCCTACTCTACAACAAAGACCAAACAGTGACACAGACAGTGACTACACCGACAGTGACAATGACCCTGACTATGTCCCTCGACAAACATCAAGAGTGAACAGAAATTTGTTTGAAATTGATTTGTAGTTGTAGTTTCTTTTCATAACATGGCCTACTGTTCTCATCATAATCATAGTAATGTACAAAGATTGTTGTTGTGCTCATTTCAGGTGTAATTTCTTGTTTCTGTTTGTTTAATTCTGGTTTTTCACAGTTTTTACATGTCTATCATGACGGGTGTGGAATTGCCCCTAAAGAGTGGAAATGTTAATAAATAGTAAAAATTGAAATCTGTGATGTATTGTTACTTTTTTGTCTATTATTTGTACAGAATCTATGTTTGAATGGCTGTGGGATATTTGTGCCCCGTTTGTGTGATCACCTCATCAATAGAAACGTTCTGACACCCAACTTAAAAAGTTGGGTGTGGAATTCCCCCATATACCTTTTATAAATTTCTATTGCTCTGTTTTAATTCGCGCTTCCTCACAAAGTAGCATACAATTTCCTGCCCATCAATGTTTTTCTTTATGCATCTTAACAACGCCACTACCACATTATCTCATTCGTCTGTGGTTTTTAATTCATCATGTGTTGTTGATGAAGGGGAAACCCGAAACGTCCATTTTATCTGTTTTCGAATATTAAACTGAAGCTTACATTCAATTTCACAGTTATGATTTATTTATTTATTTCAATTCTGAATATAAAAAAGCAAGAACAATTCAAAAAATAATTCTATGTGATGAAACCACGTACAGAAGGCAAAGCAACATAAACATTTTCGGCAATTTAAAAACGTATGTTTATAAATATAATTTAAGAAGTGTCACACTTTGTGACACAGCAGTAACGTGTCTAAAACCGGTCGCACATCTGTTCGTTACCTTGTGGGATCAATTGTCTTTATCGTTATTTATTTCGGGAATTTTCAATGAAAATATTTTAAAGTAAGTCCTTCTGAGCCACTTGGACTCATTGTAAGATAAATGAACTCCTTTAAAGCCTTGTAGCCAATGGTGCAGGAGTTATTCCGGTTTCAATAGCATGAAGCGGATAATTAACGTATTTGTTTGAAAACCTTTGAACAGGACGCTAGTCTATCGCAGATTACTATCCCAACTTGACAGGTACCCTTTTACACCTGAATGGAGTGAGTGATTGGAGTAAATTTTCTTGCTCTAGAAAGTACAAATTGGCTTCGGTCGGAATCGAACACAGAACCTCTGAGTCCAGAGTACAACGCACTAACCATGGGCCATCTTGCCTCCTTAGCTTATAAATCCGGAACTTATCCATGTTTCTGTAGCGTTGAGCAGACAGATAACAGTTTAAAATTTAAAAAAATAAAATTCCCTTTTTCATCCTCTAGGGGAAATTTTTCTCGAGGGTCTATTCCAAGGGAAGACTGGAATAACCCAGGCGTCAGCCGCAATGCAGAGCCGCAAATTGAGCTAGGGCGAGGTATAACCAGGCGTTAGCCGCAGTGCAGCGCCGCAAATTGAGCTAGGCGAGGTGACTTACTCAAGGCAACACAGCGCACAGCGGGTGATCGAACTGATGCCTTTTGGGTACGAAGCAAAGACCGTACCACCGAGCCATGCTGACTTTCTATTATCCTCTTGAATGATGCTAGTCCGTCAAAGATTACTTTCATCAGCGAACTGGTACTCATTTGCACCTGGGTAAAATGAGGTGATTCCAAGAAAGTCATTTTAAGATAAGATCGGAGATCACCATAGAGTCTACGGAATTGAACCTTGAGCAATCTTTGGGTCATTAAAGGATGCACCCAATATTGTTTTCTCTTTCAATTTGTCTTTTTTTCCACGTAGTAAAGCACAGAAATATGCAACCTCTATTTCATCCATTACTAGTAGTAGTAGTAGTAGTAGTAGTAGTAGTAGTAGTAGTAGTAGTAGTAGTAGTAGTAGTAGTAGTAGTAGTAGTAGTAGTAGTAGTAGTTAGTAGTAGTAGTTGTTGTAGTAGTAGTAGCAGCAGCAATAATATTACTCTTGCTATAAGAATATTTCATCGTTATATAAATCTTATGTAAACAAATCCCATTGTACAGTGTAAAAAATCATTATCGTCATGTCGTATCTTATGTTGATTCATAAAATGTGAATTATTAGAGTTGTACCAAGGACTTATTTTTTAAATTATTAATCTATAATTCAAACTATTAAATAACTAATCTATTGATTAGAAGATTATACATTATTATTATCACCATTATAATTATTATTATTATTATTATTATTATTATTATTATTATTATTATGATATTATTATTATTATTATTATTATTATTATTATTATTATTATTATTATTATTATTATTATTATTTTTATTATTATTATTATTATTATTATTATTATTATTATTATTATTATTATTATTATTATTATTATCATTATTACTATTATTATCATTATTACTATCATTATTTGCCTTGCTTTATTATTGATTTTATTTACTTGATTTGTTGATGAAAATATTATATTCTTGTATGAGTTATATTGACAATTGACTACAAATAAACTTTCTTGTAAAAAATTTTTTTAAAATAATGCATTAGCGCAGGTGTGTCCCGGGACAGTCCTGTCCTAGTGCGGAACCCCTTTTGAATAGAAGTTTTCTCCAGTGGGACAGGACAAATTTGTCCCGGGACAGTTTTGTCCTAGTGCGGAAGGAGGGTCACAACGGCTTGGGACACAACGGGACTGTTTTGTCCCGTCCCAATAGGTGCGGAAGATCTCTCTAAATTCTATATGTTACAGATTTGGGACAGGACTGTCCCGGGACAGTCCTGTCCTAGTGCGGAAGAGGGTTAAGAAGAAGAGAGGGGTTAGCCTATATCCCATCCCCACTCTCAAATTCACAAAGAGAAACACGCTCCGCTCCCTCCCCTTCCACCCTACCCCAATTCACACAGATGGGAGTTGAAAAGAGAGAGAGAGAGAGAGAGAGAGAGAGAGAGAGAGAGAGAGAGAGAAATAGATAGATAGATAGATAGATAGATAGATAGATAGATAGATAGATAGATAGATAGATAGATAGATAGATAGATAGATCGATGGATAGATGGATAGATAGAAGGTAGGTAAATAGATAGATAGAAAGCTAGATAGATAGATAAATCGATTGATAGATTGATATGTGACAGATAAACACACAAACACATACACAAAGCGAGTGAGAACGAAATAGAGAGAGATAGAGAGATAGAGAGAGAGAAAGAGAGATAGAGAGAAGGAGGGAGGGAGGAAGAGAGAGAGAGAGGCGGGTGCTTTTTTAAAACTTCCAATACAATCTGAGACACTCGTAGGCTTGGCAATCTCTTTAACATAGAATATGACATAGTAACCAAGAAAATGTTTCGAATATGAACATTTTGTCAGCAATAGTGATAAACGGAAAATAGAATGAGCGAAATTGACGTCACTAAGCTCTTTGTTGTTTTTAGAGAGCCATTTTGGTGATTACTTCTCACTAAATTGTATTAATCTGACTTCATTGTTGCACACAGTTTTATGTGTTGGTACGTTACATACGACTGGCGGATGTTGTGATGATTTCACCTAGTAGTAGTAGTAGTAGTAGTAGTAGTAGTAGTAGTAGTAGTAGTAGTAGTAGTAGTAGTAGTAGTAGTAGTAGTAGTAGTAGTGTAGTAGTAGTAGTAGTAGTAGTAGTAGTAGTAGTAGTAGTAGTAGTAATAGTAGTAGTAGTAGTAGTAGTAGTAGTAGTAGTAGTAGTAGTAGTAGTAGTAGTAGTAGTAGTAGTAGTAGTAGTAGTAGTAGTAGTAGTAGTAGTAGTAGTAGTAGTAGTAGTAGTAGTAGTAATAGTAGTAGTAGTAGTAGTAGTAGTAGTAATAGTAGTAGTAGTAGTAGTAGTAGTAGTAGTAGTAGTAGTAGTAGTAGTAGTAGTAGTAGTAGTAGTAGTAGTAGTAGTAGTGGTGGTGGTGGTGGTGGTTGTTGTAGAAAGACATTTAACATTATTTATTATTTCTAGACATAAGAGTTTATAAAAGGTGTAAAATATTTAGGGATTATATATTATGCTCAAGGAGACCACCACTCTGTATAAAGCAAGCGAGCGAATGCATGCGCACACACAAACATACACACAAAACAAAACAAAAAACTACCCCAAGATAAATGTGTCTTCAACCAAAAAAAAACTGTAGGCCAAAAACGCCATGCCAAAGAATAAGGGTATAATTCGATAATGATCTACAATGATCTAAAGTAAAATCACGAGAGAAGTCTCGCTTTAGAACTAAAACAATGGCCAGGTAAGAGCTTTACCAAATGATGTCATCACAGAGGTTTAGTCATATTCAACAATTAGTCAGACGGGGATGATGCATCAACTCGAGGCTATTACGAGTCATTTGTCTTTCTTTTTTGTTTTTTAAACTACTCGTATATTGCTATTTCGATCCAAAGAATTTTTAACATGCAATTATTTATTAAAATTAAAACGTTACGAACTATGTGTGTGTGTGTGTGCACTTATAAGGTGTATCGCTTTTTTCAACCAGATGGATGATGAGTATGTGTGGATTTGTATGTGTAAGTGTGTGTGTGTGTGTCTGTGTGTGTATGTGTGTGTGTGTTTTGTTTGTTTTTTTGGGGTTTTTTTTTTCGGGGGGGGGGGGGGGGTTGTTTTTTTTTTATTGCTTTTGTTTGTTTTGTTTTTGTTTTGTTTTTTTGTTTTCGTTTATTTGTTTATTTGTTTTTTTATTTTTGTTTTCTTGTTGTTTTTTTGTTTTGTTTTGTTTTTTTTTTTTTTGTTTTTTTTTTGTTTGTTTTCTTTTTTTTTTTTTTTTTTTTTTTTTTTTGGGGGGGGGGGGGGGGTCGTTTTCCTTTAGTTTCTTATTGCCATTCTTTTTTTTTTTTGTTATTTTTTTTCTTGTGTGTGTGTGTGTATGTATGTGTGTGTTTGTGTATAGATAGTTGAAATCAAAAGGAATTCAAAATTAAATTAATTTTTATCATATCGTAAATCAATCGGTATCTTATTTAACGATATTTGTGTTTTGAAAGGACCTAATGAGAATAATCTGATATAAAACAGTAGTGTCTCTCGTTGTATGTGCTTTGGAAAAGAAATTTATTAATTGACTAAACCTTGCATTCGATTTCATCATTGTCTGTATCTTTTTTCACATTTTTCTTTTTTCGAGCCTTAAAAAACAATATTTATTATATATATTTTTTTTATTAGTTATGTAATCGATCCAGAAAGTAATAGAATTTGATATTAGCCTGGTTAATGCGAATACGAACGCGCGCGCTCGCACACATACACACACACATAACACACACATAAACACATACTAACATACACACGCAAATTCATGCACACACACATACACACACACACACACACACACACACAGACATACAGGAGAGTTTGAACTTTGTCTATGAAGAAACAGTTTATTTCTTTAATCAGTCATTACTCATTGATATTAGGTTCATATCTCTTCTCTTTTCCTCCTCTTCAACAACGGTCTCCTCTTCGTCAAATTCCTCACTCATCTTCTCTCTGTCTTGCCAACTGTCTCCTCTCCTCCTCTTCTCCTCTTCTCCTCCTTCCTCCCTTTCCTTCCTCCTCCTCCTCCTCCTTCCTCCTCCTCCTCCTCCTCTTCTCTTCTCCTCCTTCCTTCTTCTCTCTTCTTCTTCTTCCTCCTCTTCTTCTTCTTCTTCCTCCTCCTCCTTCTTCCTTCCTCCTCCTCCTCTCTTCCTCCCTCTCCTCCTTCTTCTCTTCTTCTTCTTCTTCTTCTTCTTCTTCTTCTTCTTCTTCTTCTTCTTCTTCTTCTTCTTCTTCTTCCTCCTCCTCCTCCTCCTCCTCCTCCTCCTCATCTTCTTTTTCTTTTTCTTCCTCCTACTCCTCATCTTCCTCCACCACCATCACCACCACCTCCTCCTCCTCCTCCTCCTCCTCCTCCTCCTCCTCCTCCTCCTCCTCCTCCTCCTTAAATTCGTCTCACTGATTGAGTCAGCACAATTGACTTTGATGCCAATATTTTAAAAAAAGGAAACACTCCAAACGTTTTGTGTTTTCTGGTAATTTTGGTCCCAAGTGCATTTTTCGTGGCTTAGAAAGAATGTCCAATGACGTTATTCCATCAGCGGGTACGCTTTTCTACAAACATAGCAAATGAAAAGAACACACCCAAAGATTATCATTAGCATTGTAAGGATGAAAATCAAAAGATTTATATCACGAATGCTGGATTTATAATCTAGTGAATTTTATTTTTAAAATGTCAAAATGATACAGATTCGTATATAGATGCGTGCGCCTAAAGTGATACTAAGCGGTTAGAAGCTGTGGACTGTAAAACGTAATGAACAAAAATGAACATAACAGCGTGAAAAATGAACAAAATATCAAACACGGGACGTTTTTGGGTCAAAACTCTTCTTCGCCTAATTACAAAACAAAACAAAAAACAACCTATAAATACATTACTTAAACATCAGATAGACAACAGAGAAATATTACTAACAGCAGCAGCAGCAGCAGCAGCAGTAGTAGTAGTAGTAGTAGTAGTAGTAGTAGTAGTAGTAGTAGTAGTAGTAGTAGTAGTAGTAGTCGTAGTAGTAGTAGTAGTAGTAGTAGTAGTAGTAGTAGTGTAGTAGTAGTAGTAGATGTTGTAGTAGCAGTAGTAGTAGTAGTAGTAGTAGTAGTAGTAGTAGTAGTAGTAGTAGTAGTAGTAGTAGTAGTAGTAGTAGTAGTAGTAGTAGTAGTAGTTGTTGTTGTTGTGTGTTAGTAGTAGTAGTAGTAGTAGTAGTAGTAGTAGTAGTAGTAGTAGTAGTAGTAGTAGTAGTAGTAGTAGTAGTAGTAGTCGAAATAGTAGTAATAACAGTAGTGGTACTAGTAGTGTTACAACTGCAACTACTACTACTACTACTACTACTACTACTACTACTACTACTACTACTACTACTACTACTACTACTGCTACTACTATTACTACTGTTACTACTTCCACTATTCTCCTGCGATCTAAATAAATTCTCAACCCACTATATATCTCTTCAAGCTACATTGAATTTGAAAGCATCTCGATGACAGGTCAATTACTACAAGTAAGATTGATTAAGTCTGAACCATGTAACCATAACATTAATTAATTCCTGAGTTTGAGAATGTGGACGAGAAAAGAAAAGACCTATTTGACCAATAGAAATTGATTGTCACGGTATCGTTGGTGTCATCCCCATTGTTCCCTTGGTGAGTTGGAAACCATGACAACGCGTCCAGCCTACCTTCTCGCCGTAGTATTCCTTAATGGAGATTTTAATAGTTAACAGAAAACTAATCGTAAAACAATATTTCATGCTTTTCCCCCTCACGTTTAAATATTTGTGACCCACCGTCTAATAACGGTATCGTGTCAGAGTGGTATTGATGATGAAAATTGAATTTTTTGTCTAAAAATTGTAACATGAGATAATCCTATTTGTTTTAATGAGTAGAATAAATACAATTGTATTTAATACATAAACTCTATATTTCATTGTTTCTAACATTTTAATTTTAAAGTCACATTTTGATATCCGCTGAACTTCGATACTACAAAATATTTTTTATAAAATCAAAATACTCAATGACGTATCTAATTTTCTTGAAGGCTTTCATTTTAGGCGTGAGTTCGATAGTAAAACATAATATCGTAGTCATGACCATCGGTCACCTTTGCTATCTTTTACGTCTATATGAATTTACAATAACGCCATCATTCTTCACTGTTGATCAATTCTTATACCGGACGGGTGTTTGCTTTGGTCGCTCTTTCATTTATTTTTTACGATGTTAATACAACTTCTATGTCAGGTTTATGAATAAATGATAGCATTGGCTCGCCTCCACACACATTGTAGTTAGATAAAGCATTCTAGTGACCTTTTGTGAAATAGATAATAAATTCACGGATAGATTCGTCTTTGATGTGTACCACGATTTTTTTCTTTAATAAAACTACAGTAAAGGCATACTCAACCGCCTTTATTATACCGCTAACCTCGCTTATCGTCATCTGTTTGCCTGGAACCATTTTTTTTGTTGGTAAAGATATCCTAAAATTTCATTATACCGTCTCATATCTTCATAAACCCATTAGCGAGTCCAATCTGTATGAATATAATTTCAAATTATATATTATTACATTATCATAAAATAATTCAGAAGTTCAGTGCAATTTTTGAATGTATTTAATTATTTACAGATCGTCTGAGGATCCTTATAACCTCCTAAACTTTAAACTTTTTATGGAAAGTCTGAAAAATATTGTGACTTCAAAATTGTCATATTGATTTGAATCTACTGTGTTCTTCAACAAAGAATTTGTCCTAGCATCATTATAACAAAGGACATAGTTATTATAGCTTAACACGCCAATGTTATTTCAATATTGATCTCCATTATTTCAAATATAGATGAAATGAATGAATAAATGAGTTAATGGTTAAAACAAAATTATTTTCTTAATACTTTTGGTGGAAATTTGTCTTCAGTGTATACTGTCGTTGTTTTAAAAAACACAGTATATGCAATGTTAACCAAATAGCACATACTGTGTTCTTTAATAAAACGACAGTATACAAAGCACTCACATACATTCTCTGGTATATATATCAAGGGAAGACTGAAATATCCCAAGCGTATGATCGATGCTCGAGATGAACGTTTACAACTCGAAAACAGAATATTCAACTGACCCTTACCGCAATGAATATAGCCTTCTAATATCAGTCATATAGGTACAGAAGATTCTTTCAGCTCGAAATTTGTTGTTTGCAACAAAAAACGAGTACGAAATCAACTTATATTAATCAACCTAAACTTTTGATGACCTCTGGGTTTTTTTTCTCTTGCACCGGTTGTTTTGGAGCAAAATCAAGTTCCGAGAATGTTTGAAGAAATTGCAAAAGCAAGTCATATTTTATTTTTAAAATTTTGACCGAGAGACCATTATAACACAGTAGACAGAGACCTTCATCCGCTCACGACAGTAGGTCAGAGCACTTTGTGATAAATCCTCCTCATATTCAAATTGGAACAGAAAGGATCGAAAGCTCCTTTAAATTTTCAGAAACTGGGGTTCCCGTTCCATGAGTAATAATATGTCTCAAGATGTTCAACTTTCAGTAGCAAGATGTCAGCGGGGATACAAAAGTTCGATGAAATATTCTTTATCATTGAGATATTGAGACCTTTAAAGCTAATAGGAGAGCACCAAAAAGAATTAATTCATGTTTCATTTGCATATGGATATCGACAGTCATAATCAGTTTTAGTCAGTCGGTCTATCTAAAGAAGACTTCGTTACCCTTTTCTTTCAGTTCTTTTTTTTTTTCTCCTTTTTTTACTTGACCAGCTCGAGTGTATATTACATATCGCACACCATAACTTCTTTATCAATGTAACCACATAATCTACTTTCATTGTTGACTCGGTTATCAATGCGAGCCGCACCTATTTCCTGTGCTGATCAAATTTGTACCAATACCCGGGGTAGGTTAAATATCGGTTGACATTCTTACAAAACACCTTTTTTATATTGGCTAGAAATGTTTCACTTCAAATATCCATGATCAGACGACCCTCATCTTGTTAAAAAGCATTGAAGCTGAGACTTATACGAAGTTTCGGGTTTAAGATTTTTAATAAGTTGAGAGTCATCTTAATTCATCAATATTATTAATTAAAAGTTTTCAGGCCAAAGTAAAGTAGAGGTGTTTTGGCAATGTGTGGTAGTAATTCACCAGGTGTCAGGCTATTTCAAGGAGAATATGTTATGGCATTGTGCTTTATTTATTATTGCAAGTCGGTGAGTGCCTTTATGACATAGTCGCAGATATAGGATTACATTTTAAAAATTATTTATATACCATCGTTTTGTTTTTTTTTTTGCCTATCATTTATTTTCTCAATGGTTGACGGAGTGTGTGGTGGAAAGTCATTCGATTTTAAAACCTAAGGTCCAATTCGAATCCCGTCGGAGACAATGAGAATATTTCTTGAAACTCGTTTTAGATATTTAAGTTTCCAAATATGGTAGATGCCTGTCGAAATTGAAATTAATATTTATTATCTCCAGCGATAAACCGACAATAACAATTGATTGCTACCGTTTTGATAGGACGTTAGTCTAGCTAAAAATACTTTCCATTAAATTACACGAACCCAATTGCTCAATCACTGCTGAATGGGTAGAGAAATCAGAAAATTACCTCGATTCAAAACAGGATCGAAAATAACCCCTTTGCTTGGGAGGCGGGTA
>NC_088361.1:24410343-24417843 GCF_034508935.2 Berghia stephanieae | reverse complement strand
GAAGCAAGGTATTTTGCACCCTTTACCCAACTCGACTCGGGTGTGAATGCTTTCCTAGCTATATGAATTGAGGTAAACAAAAAAGAACACCTAAAAGCAACTTGTCTTATATGAAATAAAAATGTGGTTCTATATGGCCTACTGGGAGGACGGACAACTGAAGCTCATTGAGCATAGTGAATTCTTACAAATTCACATCAGAAATATTAAATAAATAAATAAAAATAAATATGAATATTTATGTGACGCATTTAAACACATTCACCTTGGTCAATGCACCTCACAATGTTATATTTATTCCCTCGCGATGTCCCATGTTTGAGAGTTTTTGCAGAGATCGCTAATTGAAGGACGAGTTTTCTGGCCAAATTTTTAAATACGTGTCTTTCCAGAGTACGGCTTTAAACTGGTTAAAAGAGCTATAGTGGGACACTGCAACAGTTGGAAACTCGACAAATTAATCATTAAACCCTATACATAGATCGGAACGGTTCGATCTGAAACATAATATGCCAAATAGTAAACAACTAAATAATATCTAGAAATCCGTAAACATTTAAAATACTAAATTTGCCTCAAATTTCAAACTATTAATTGTGAGAAATACCAGGCTGTTTTACTTACCAGCCTTTTAATGCTTACGTTTAATTGAACACCAATTTACCACAAGTTTTGTGTCCCATTGTTCAGCTTTGCACCATACACTTTAGCTGGTTAGTCTGTTGAAAACAACTGTTGTCGTTTTTTGTTTTTTTCTCTTCTTCAAAACTGAACTGAGAACATAAATTGATGGGTGCTTAAAAAATCCGTTACTGAGAATACATGGTTCAGTTATTTTCCTAAACTTCAAGAGGTTACAGGAAGAGTTAAAGACCTCATTGTGATATGAATTATTTAAATATAAATTTATTTAAAATTTAACATTACAATCAATTGAGCGTTTACATTTCACGAGTTATCAATTAATTTCAAAGTAATTGATTTAAACTGAAGAAATATGGGCTTTAAGACAGAGCAATAACCATTTAATGTGCTCAAAGCACTTAACATGATGTCCCAATCTGAACCAAGGAGGACAAACTGGGGGGGGGGGTGAGTATTACATTTCTATTTTCGACAAATAAAAGGTAATGCTGTAAGTGGGCATTTTACACATGAGTGTGGTGAGAGCAGGAATTAAGGACAGGGGGAGACTGTCGTGGAAAGAAGGCGGATATATGGCCCACGCCAGAAATACGTAGAGATACGTGGCTCAAGGTGCCAGTCGGCACGGGAAGGCCTAAGGTAAGGTATGGTGGTGAGATAATCTCAGCACAGAGTATTTTCCAAGGACTCAACTTTTGCTCCGCCAACAGCGAGACTCGAACCCCCGGGAGCTATATGTCAGAAGCCGAATGCCATACCACAAGCCCACAAAGCTGCACAATGATAAATGAACCAGTGGATCGTGACAACTTATTCATGACAGTCAAAGTAACTGTAAGTAAAATAATAATGTTTTCCTTCAACACGACGTCGTCATCGCCTAATAAGCCAATTTACTCTTCAATGAATGATTAAATGTTTTGACGCAGACACTCAAGGGACCCTTACGATAAAATCGAGGCTCTATTATGTACCTATTATCGACGGCACTTTGTGTTACCATGACAAAAGGCCGCATGTATCATTGTTGGATGATGGTGATACCCGATACGAGATCGGAATGTCTATTGTAGTGTTGACACTCGTCTAATTATGGGAAGATAGTAAGGAGAGAATCGTAACTGGAGCCGTCTGTGAACCGCAGCCACCGCGACTTTCTAGGTATCCAAAGCTATGTATAAGGGTCTGGTCACATTTATCGTATAAGGAAAACCGTAGACGTACTGTTAGTTAATTTTTTAAAAACTAACAGTACGTCTACGGTTTTTCTTATACGATAAATGTGACCAGACCCTTATACATAGTTTTTTTTGTGTGTTTTTTTTTTTGTTTTTTATTTTGTTTTTTATTTATCAAAACTCATAATTTCATCTAAAATTGTACCACAAAATTGGAAATAGATAAATACATAAATAAAGCAACGACAAACATTGCTGAGGTTAAAAGACAAAAAAAAAAAATAAATAAATAAATAGAATCTCTTTATCCAACCCTAGAATATTTTTTTTCATCAGGGTCCAAATCGAGAAAATACCAAGATAATCTAAGCGTCAGCCGCAAGGCAGCGACGCATATTGAGCAATAGGGGCTAATCTTCTTGTTCAAAGAAAGGAAAAAAAACTAGACGTCAACAGCAAGGCTCAAACCCGGTCGTCCGAGTGAAAATACAATGCCTTCTTAACGTGTCCATCTTGCCCCTAATATAATATATTATGCGCATTTGTGTATCAAATTCCCGTGGCTTCGTCTTGCTCATCTGACGTTCACGCTACAGTCATTCCCTACGCAGACAAATTATGAAACCATATTCCCATAATGAAAGGTACACCTTGTTTATGGGCGCCCTTTTCATGTTGAAAAATAAATCACAATATCCGCCACTACCTATAGTCAGAGACTCATTCACACTTAAGCTAAGAGAAGTAATGTATGTAAAGTGAAACATTCAAGAACGCAAGGTCGAGCCCAAAGTGTGAGACAATTGTCACACATCATACAACTAACCACCATTCAATCGCTCGACTTTGTTGTATGATGATTTTTTGCACCACTTGGCCGTAATCCTCCAATCCACGCCAAAACCATTACACATATTAAATATAAAAATAGAAATCGTGTATCTATCTTTTATAAATTACGAGTCTTTTTTTTCTTAAATGTCTCATTTCATGACCCATAACCATTAGCTAATGAAAAGATATGCATGACACATTGCACAAGAAGACAACAACAAAAAACATCCCAAGAAATCAGCTTGCCTCGACATACGCGCTTTTTCAAATCTTTATCTTACACCACTGCCTGCTCCCTACTTTGTCATAACCATTAGATAAAAACATATCAAATTGTGTCACTAGAAAATAAGGCAAATCGAGTTATTAGTCAACATTTTAAGAGTTAAAACCTTTAAGCTTTTTGAAGGTTAAGAAATTTAACACAATCTCTCTATTCAATGAGGTTGTTTACTGTGGCTCAAAATGTATTAGTTAATATAATCATCGGGTTCTCCCCCGACCGTTAACATATTTGCGGGTCTGATAACCGGAAGGAATTATGGGCTCGTTTTAAGGGGCGTTAGGGTCTTTTCCATTGAGGGTATTTCCATTAAAACAATGAGACCATAACAATGTGTGTTGTCAAACATGAAAATTAGTACAGGTCCATGTGGTCTTGTGGTATGACACTCGCCTTCGGATGGAAAGGGTCTGGATTCGAATCCAGCTCTGAGTGGCGGATAGTTGAGTCTTTGGAAAAGACTCTTTACTCACATACTCTCACCGTACTCAGGTATAAAATGAGTACATGGTCGTTAACAGCGTTGTGTCTGTCCAAAAACAAAATTGTTATATCACCTAACAGGCGTCATGTCTCGTCCTGCAAGTTAAGTGTTGCTGTTGGCTAAGGACTCCTTGTAAAGCGCTTTGAGAACGTTTAGTGGATATTGCGCTATATATAAGCTCAAGTTTGTTTTCTATTTTACACATCGAACCGGACATAATTCCGTTTTGAGGCGATCAAGTTAAATTACAAAAGTAAATATAGCAGCTTAATAAAAAAAACCTAAAAGAACTAAATACCAACAACGGAATGTTCAGCTCTCAAAACCCTCTTCAGTCAATAACAAAGACAGTTTACTCATCACGTTATATCCTGACAGATGCGAGAAAAGTTCTTTTACTTTTTCTAGCAGCTCAGTATTCATTTGTGCGATATACTCGCGTCCTATCTATAGGGTAGCAAGCAATTGATGGTCGAGCTACGCTTTTAAAAAGCGAGTAAACTCCGGCTCCATGGGCCATTTTGAGACAATCGGTCACCGATGACGGTCACACGGCGACGCCTGTTGACGGTGAATGTGATTAGACCTTTAGAATATACCCAAAGCTTTGTGTTATTGTACTCTTTGTACTCCTCTGTAGATAAATGACTGTGACACGATTTCAGGACAGTTGAAACGTAGGAACGGACGTGTCATGAAATCTAATTATTCGTCCAAATCTAAAGTAGCCCATTTTCTCCTAATTCACAAGTTATCCAGTTTAAGTCATAACATGCGAATAGAGAGAACTCGTTTGAGGCTTTGTGGTCTTCTATTACGACAATTGCTTCCGGACCGGTAGGTCCCAGGTTCGATACTCGCTATGAGTTGCGCAAAATTGAGACCTCGGAAAAGACTCCTAACTCGCATTCGTCTCAGGTGTAGAACGACTATCTGGCCGTTAATAGTGTTGTCTCTGTCGAAAAAAAAATGGTAATATAACCTTAAGGTTTCAGGTCTCGTCCGATAAGTTAATTGTTGTTGCTGACTAATGACCCATCGGCTTTTAAATCGCGTTGGGTACGTTTAGTATATTATATTATTGCACTATATAAATCCCCAGTTTTGGCGCTCCGATTCCATACTTGGGTGTGTCAATGTCATAAGCACAATTCCTTACTGAGATATACTTGCATCAAAGCACTTCAAAGAAGTCTCAGGTTTGAGAGTTTCTGACAAGATGAGGTTCGTTTTAATTGATCGATATTTGAAGGAGTTTGGTTGGATTAGCTTTCTGGTCAAAACTTTTAAAATGTGTTGTTTGTTGTTGTTTTTGTGTTTTTTTTTTTTTTGTTTTTTTTTTTGTTTTTTTTTTTGGGGGGGGGGGGGTTTGTGTGTGTGTTTGTTTTTTTTTTTGGTTTTTTTTTTGGTTTTTTTTTTTAATATTACGTTGAGTTTTCTTTCAAACGATCTAAAAAGACTCACTACTCATTTATTGCTGCGTGAACAGTTTTAAGGGACCTAAAACCAAATTCAATGTCTTATGTAGACTGACTAACCCATATTTAATAAGTGCCTAAAGTAGGACATGATTTCATGTCAAATTCAGTCCTCATAAAAGCTGATATTTAAACTTCTATTCTTAAACTAAAGTTCATCTTTTACTCGTAAAACTTATTACTATCGTTATTGAAAAATGGCGGTCATTGATGGGTTATTAAGGCCTTTGTTTCAGGAGAATAAACAAATGCAACTGGAAAGAATGATCGAGACAAAAATATATCCCTTCGATTCTGTCACTGACTAAGAAAATTATAAAATTCCAGGGTCGTAAAAGCCTTTCTTGACTCCCTTGACAAAAGGGAAGTTCGTGAAAACCCTATTTTTTAGTGACTTGATTTGCCTAGGCCTAAGA
Organism: Berghia stephanieae; assembly: GCF_034508935.2. Taxonomy (NCBI): domain Eukaryota; kingdom Metazoa; phylum Mollusca; class Gastropoda; order Nudibranchia; family Aeolidiidae; genus Berghia; species Berghia stephanieae. Next base: position 24,412,525 of record NC_088361.1, on the reverse strand, counting down.
GTAGAATGTCTAGTAATTTACTGTATCTAGTAGCTATGCATAAGAACGGGCACAGGTTAGGAAGCCTACGCAGTCTTCACTGTACTGACATTATACATTCTCTAAATAAAATGTAAACTCACAAAGCTAGTCCATCCAACTGAAAATTTATTTCGTGTTTGTGTGATAATCTTAATCTATATAAAACTAAGATCGTGTGACTGAAAAGAAAAACGTTCAAACGATATTTCAAAGTACGTGGAAAAGTTTATATTATTAGACATATTATCGTTTCGAAATTATTTACCAGTTAACTGTCGTACTCTGGACAAACTCGTATTTAAAAATTTGGCCAGAAAAGTCGCCCTTCAAATATCGATCGATTTAAATTACCCTTATCTTAGCAAAAACTATCACAAAGTCCCAGGTTTGAGAGTTTTTTGCCAAGATGAGGGTCATTTAAATCGAGTGATATTTGAATAACGACTTTTCTGGCCTAATTTTAAAATGCGAGATTTGTTTCAGAGTATGGCATTGAGCTAGTTAACCTGTGAAAAATGGGCGTGTATATATCTACGTTGCAATGTAAAAAAAAGAACTTTATGACCCACCCAGTCAATCTGGTATTATATCGGATTGAACTAGGGTGAAGGAAAAGAGCTAAAAGTCAAAATGGTAAGTGTTTGGAAATTTATGGTTTTTGGGGTTTCAGAAAATAATCACATTCTCCTCAATAAAGGTATTTAATGTGAATTTTATAATTATAGATTAAATTCAATTTACGCATTATTTTCATCCCTGCCGACGTGCACATATTTGTAGGTCTGATAACCCAATTCCTTATGGATTCGTTGTTGTAATGAAAATCTCAAAAAATGACGCAAAATATTGTCTATTACAACAATATTAAACTAGGCCCATAGTGGGTTCGGATGTCAGATCTGCATATGTATGTACACTTCGATACCTACACAATACCATGTTCAGATAATTTGCCATATGCCAAATTATAGTATATGGTATACATTCGTTGATAAGACAGACATATTTGAAAAAGAAAAGATAGAAATCCTAACCAGAGATTGATTATTATTACTCCTGTAGTCTTCCAGTAAAATAAAATCGGTTATCCAATTCTGTAATCGGAACATTACTTAGCTCTTTATTTTTGTTTTTTAAACTGCCAGGTAGGTGATTATTCCTACTAAACTCTCTCTAATAGACTATATAGACGTTTAAGATTACACATTTTGTGTGTTGGTACAATTGATCTGGCAGGTATAGCTGGCGAGTATTTTACTTAAATGCATATAGCACCAATAAGAAATCTATTCCCGTTATTCAAAATGAATTCCAAAACAAAACATTTGAATGTTTTTGAAATATTTTCACAACTAGCCTAGCACTCACATATCCACTCAGACGCAGATGTCCCAAGAGATTTGAAAGGTGGGAAATTACATCATGGAAAAATACTGTCCTTGATGACAATATATTATTTTCATTAATTTTTTTTTTCATTCTTTACGCCCGATCGGAGAATTCAGGATATAATTTTTATTCTCTTTACATCCGTCATTTATAGTAGAAACCACTTGTTACTTGTTAGTTCAAGTTTGAAGAACGGTACCAAAAACATCATTGAATGTCAACATAACGTAAACTAAAAAAAGGGAAAACAATATTTCAAGGAGACTCGTGTATGGGGGCTAACAATTAGTTTTCCAGGGGGGGGGGGGGGGGGGGGGGGGGCACGATGGCCGAGTGGATAAAGTATTAGAATCAATCGCTTTGGACATCTGAACATTTTTTTCTGTTCTTCTCGCTCAATCATTTAATACCATATGTGTCAGTGCATGACATAATTAGTCCGAAGGTGAATATTTTGGATTTGCATTATTTTGCATTTTCTGAAAGAATATGCTCTTCAGAACATTTTAATCTTTATTTGAAGTAAATCGGGTGATTTTTCATGGTTATGGTCAGATTTATGGGGAAGGTTCCAGCAACTTTTCTCAAATTTCATGCTTTTTCAACTTGACTAGCTGTAAAAAATATTTAGAAGTGAAATTAAGCTTTGAGATTTCCCGAAGATTTACAAAAAGGCTTGATTTAATCATTTATGACAAGAACTCAATTTTGATAAAAATTGACCTTCTAACTAAACTAGGCAATATCTCAGTTCAAACCTTTTCATCATTCA
>NC_088361.1:24380343-24405343 GCF_034508935.2 Berghia stephanieae | reverse complement strand
GAGAGAGGCCAACAAAGGGGTTGCATGATCAAATTTTTTTTTGCCAAAAACTAATCTTGCTGCACTGTTTTGCAGTAGTTGCAATTGTTTAATAGAAGCCTGAGGCAAGTTGACAAGCAGCGAGTTACAATAGTCTAGTTTCGAAAAAATGAGGGAAACAACCAATGTTTTACATGTTCCAATTGCAATATACTGACGGATCGAACTGATTTTCTTCAATTGAAAGTATAAAGATTTACAGAGAGCAGAAATGTGAGCTGACATTTTCATTTCTGAATCAAAATAGACACCCAAATTTTTCACAGTCTTTGAAACTTTGATCTTTTCACCCCCAATCAACACCTCAAGACCATCATTCACCTTCAACTGCCCTCTATTTCCCACAATCATCACTTCTGTTTTTGACTCATTCATTTTCAACTTGTTTGCATCCATCCACTCTTTCACATCCGTCACACATTCTTCCACACGTTTCACAATATTTTCGAGATTTTTAGTTTTATCAGTAGCATAAAGTTGCGTATCATCTGCATAGAGATGATAGCGCAGCCCATGACCAGTGATGACATTAGATAATGGAGAAGTATACAAAACAAAAAGAATTGGACCCAAAACAGAGCCTTGAGGAACACCAAAAGACAATGTATGTTGACGAGAAAGTTTATCTAAAATCATAACCTGTTGCTTTCTGCCATCTAAATAAGATTCAAACCACTGCAAGACAGTCCCAGACAAGCCAAAGGTTATATTAAGTCGTTTAATGAGAATACCGTGATCAATAGTATCAAACGCCGCCGAAAGGTCTAACAATGTCAGAAGAGAAACAGAACCTTTATCTAAAACATCAAGCAAATCACTCGCAACACAGCACAGAGCAGTTTCTGTGCTGTGGTAAGAACGATAAGCTGACTGAAATGTACTTTGCCCAAAAGTTTAATTGACATAACGAGTACGCCATGTTTAGTTGACACGAATGTACATTGTGCAAATGAATTGCAATTGTAATTTACCAAAACACATTACCCCAATTTATCCATGTTTTGATATTATCCGTTCGTCGCCTAATTACCAAAGTTGATAACTTTATTCCCAATTAACGTTGACCTTGTTATCAATGAACACAAGAATGTTCTTATAATGATATCTAAGTTGAGATTTAATCACAATAAATTAATAGGCCGTCGTCAGAGATTTCAATTTCAAGGGAAATAATCCTCAATTTCTCAAAAAGGGAAAAACATGAAGCTAACGAGTTTGGAAAAATTACTCTTCAATTATAACCCAGTTCTTTCGTTTAAATAAACACACGTTCATTAAGTCAGTGTCGTGTACTTGTAATCTTTTGAAGATGCGTAACTCCTACGTCACCGTCACCGTAATGTCTCTGACAAAGTGTAACAGTGTGGCAAATAAAGCTTCGACAATGAAGTTTGATAATAAGGAATGTCTTTTTTTCACTCTCAAAAAGTGTATCTTACGAATGAACAGAACCAAGAAAGAGAGAGAGAGAGAGAGAGAGAGAGAGAGAGAGAGAGAGAGAGAGATCCTTCAGAGCCATAGGGCTGATAGGCTGTCGTTATTGACAGACATGTCTGCCAATAACCGTTAGACGATTATCCACAGACAGTGTCTGTCAAAAAAGATATACGATTTTTGACCGATATCGGTAATTATATTGACCCGAGAGCCGAAAGAGGTCTTACCTCAAGGTTAATAAGTACTGATTTCTGTTTAAAATGGTTTTATAACACCTAATTCTTTTATATTAGAAAATTAAAAATACAAAATGGTAAAATATAATGGAATATACACCATAAATTGTTAGCATATTAGCATATGGTAAAATATAATGGAATATACACCATAGATTGTTAGCATATTAGCATATGGTAAAATATAATGGAATATACACCATACATTGTTAGCATATTAGCATATGGTAAAATATAATGGAATATACACCATAAATTGTTAGCATACCACATCACCAATCGGTCCGATATCACGTTTTATCTGACTCATGTTTTTTTTTAATAAGAACAAAGAAGAAAAGGGTCTTATACTTCAGTTACCTCAACGACTTGATACGGAGAGTAACAGTACATGCCGATACCCTTTGGAAAGGATAAAATATCAGTTCATCACAAAAGTGCTTTCCGTCAGAGTTTGACCCAGCTTGGAAATCACAGATAATATATCAAGATATCGATATATTCTCAAAAATTCTCGAACCTGGGTCTTCAAATAATTTATATTAAGTAGAGTCCCAATAATTAACTTTGTGTTTAGAAAGTTGAAAAAAACTTTTACTCGAGGTTTACCTACCGACAATGTGACGTTTATTGGTTAATGTTTGCATACAGAAATGGCTAAATTCAAGATACGTTCATTACAGAAAGAAATATCTCAACTATCTAATTAGCCCTCGTCACTTTGAGGGGGTCTTGTTACTTACATAAATAGTATTTGCATATTCTTTTGAGATCTTTGTAACAATGGCACAACGATATAACATGGGGAAGCGATTTAAAACGAATTGTTCATTAAAATGGTCCACCCAGTAGGAAAATGGCCTTTGAACTTTGGAGGATAAAAATAATTGTGAAGTTTTAAGTTTTAATGTACAGACGACGGTGATCTTATGCTACATGTTTCTTTTAAGAGAAATATTAGTTTAATACAGTTTAAATAATGGATACCCTGACATCATCACTGACGAAGAGAAAGATGAGACAAAACACACGAAGTAGACAGATAGACCATCATCATCATCATCATCATCATCATCATCATCATCATCATCATCATCATCATTGTAACACAATCACCAAACTCAACATCATCCTATTCATCATCAAGAACAGGAAACCATATTATAATTAAATTCATAAAAACACGGATTAAAAAAAAATAGAAACAAAATCATTCGAGATAAATCGTGCAAATAAATAAAAAGCACGAGACACACCTGCTATTAATTTGTTATATTTATCTTTTTGTCTCACCGCGTTACACGTCCGTCACAATATTGGCAAAAACTCTCAAACTTGGGACATCGCGATGTATAAGATTTGAGAGTTGATGCCAAGGTGAAGGTCATTTAAATCAATCGATAGTTGAAAAACGAGTTTTCTGGCCAAATTTTTAAATACTTGTTTTACCAGAGTACGTCATTCAACTGGTTAAAAGTGCTCTACTTCCTGTAGCTTTGATTAACTTCTTTGATCAATTTTATCAATTCGGTTTTGTCTATTTCAAGGAGTTGTTACTTCGTCTCAAAATACACATGATCAATGTTATGTATGTGTCTTGCTCACCACCTCGGAACAGTATTATGTCCCGACGGTAATGGTAGCACGTCTGACCGGTAATCAGAAGGTCTGAGGTTCGATGCCCAATCGAGGTCGACTGATTTTTTGGGATGGTTTTTTCGTGTATTTTTCTTTTCTTGCTTTGTCTATCACCTTTCATACACACTTGTTCAGTTCTTTATCTAACACCGGTGCCTGCTCCTTAATTTCTTAATTTGAAAATTTTCTGTACACGTCAGCGGGAAAATGAATTAAGACCAAAAATTTAAAACCTTTGCAGTCAATTTTTGTTTTTGTTTTTTGGGTTTCATTTGGAAAAATGGATATAAATTCATAAAGAATTAAAAAGCACAATTTTATCACCAATCATTTTAGCTTGATATCACCTTTCATCTTATCGTTTATTTCGAAATGATTCAGATTTGAGGTGGTGGATCACATGATATATTAATGTGTGATTGAGTGTTTGTGTGTGTGTGTGTGTGTGTGTGAGTGTGTGTGTGTGTGAGTGTGTGTGTGTGCACATCGAACAGATTCGTAATCTTTTGGTGTTTGTTTTTTATGTATTGTTTTTGTTTTGTTCATTTTGTTTTGCATTGCTTTTTGTTTGTTTTTATTTTTATTGTTTTTTGTTCTTTTTTTCATTCATTTCTCGCAACGTTATTAAAGAGCATTGATAATGAACCACTTGGCAATGTGTTCACTTTTATATAATTTAAAAATATAGCTAAAATCAAATTACGGCGAAAAAAAGAACGGAGGAAAAAACACTTTAGCTTTTATATTGCGCAATATCCACTACACGTGCTCAAAGCGATTTACCATTAGCAAGGGGTCCCTGGCCGACAGCAACACAACATGAAAGACCAGGCTTGACGCCTGTTAGGTCATTTACAATTTTAAAAGAGACAGCGCTGTTAACGGCTAGGTACCCATTTTACATGATGGGAGAATGTGAGTTGAGGGCCTATTCCAAGGACTCAACTATGCACCGTTAAAAACGGGACTCGAATTCAGGATCTTCCGATCCGAAGGAGAGTGTCATACCACTGAACCACATAGCCGCACGATATTTCACACGAAATGGTAAGATTCTAATAAGTTTTGTGATGGATATTTTATTATTGAGCTTTTGAAATGCGTGAGTAAGCAGACTTTGACATTTTGAAATAAAAGTTTTCGATTAAATATTTCGTTTACAAACTATATTTGGTGCAACAGGAAAGGGCATGTTAAGTGTTTCTTATATTATTTATGATATTAATGAATTATTAATGATAATAAAATATCGCACTGGAATAAAAACGAAACACGATTTATATTCTACCCGACGAAGTGTCCCGTGGTAATAGATCATTGTCGACTTGTACATAAATGCAGTTCTGACATCTGAACCCATATGATTTAACAATGTTGTAATAGACAATATATTGTGCCATTTTTGAGATTTCCATTACAACGATGAGCCCATAATGAATTGGGTTATCAGACCTGTAAATAAGTGGACGTCGATTATTGTGCAATCCACTTGTGAATATGATTGTATCAATAATACTACTACTAATAATAATAATAATAATAATAATAATAATAATAATAATAATAATAATAATTAATAATAATAATAATAATATATAATAATAATAATAATATAATATAATAATAATAATAATAATAATATATAATAATAATAATAATAATAATAATAATAATAATAATAATAATAATAATAATAATAATAATAATAATAATAATAATAATAATAATAATAATAATAATATAATAATAATAATATAATAATAATAATATAATAATTAATAATAATAATAATAATAATAATAATAATAATAATAATAACAATAATAATACTAATAATAATAATAATAATAATAATAATAATAATAATAATAATAATAATAATAATAATATTAAATCATAGAAAGATAATCAGCAGTATAAAAGTACTCAAAATACCCAAATACATAATCATTAAAAAATAAGCCTACCTTGTCCTAAAAGTAAAAGCTATAATATCATTATATGACTAAAAATTCAATCTTTCAAATCAAAGTGTTCGTTCACAACTGTTGGAACAAAAGTAAATCATTGTGTATAAAAATATCCCTGTCGCCAACAATATGCCTTGAGAAATCTCATTCCAAAAGCAAACAGGAATTGTGGAAAGACAAAATAAGGTTTCAATAGAAGCGTGTTTGATATCCTATATGGTTGAGATAAACCGAGACCGTGCCTTAATAAAATTCAAGAAAACAGTAACTACTTGGATTTAAGGCCATGTATATACTGGACACTGACTAAAAACCGGGGTTTTTTTATTTCTTTTTGACCAGATAAACTTAACTTCCTATTATCTGACCATCAACCTAAATTTGCAATTATATCGCAATGATCTAGATAAAAATACGTGAGTTTAAATTTCCTTTTTTGGGATGAAGAACTTATTTTTATTATTATTATTATTATTATTATTATTATTATTATTATTATTATTATTATTATTATTATTATTATTATTATTATTATTATTATTATTATTATTATTATTATTATTATTATTTTATTTTTATTATTATTATTATTATTATTATTATTATTATTATTATTATTATTATTATTATTATTATTATATTATTATCATTATTATTATTATAATTATTATTATTATTATTATTATTATTATTATTATTATTATTATTATTATTATTATTATTATTATTATTAGCATTATTATTATTATCATTATTATTATTATTATTATTATTATTATTATTATTATTATTATTATTATTATTATTATTATTATTACAATTACTTGAAAAATTGAAAAATCTCGCTCATTCTTAGACTCTGGACACAAAAAAGGAACGAAACTAGTTATTGCATTGTCATATCATTGGCTCCATAACTATCTTGACTTAAAGAGGAAATTAAGATATTCATTTGTGCACGTAAAAAGACACGCGTTGATCATCTCCTTGTTGTATAAATATATTATTGTCTGCACTTACAAGTACGCTAGAAAAAACGAGACAAAGGAAGACAACTAAACCAGATATCAAAGAAAAAGCAATAATAATGGTTAGTAATTGCTTTCCAAAACAGCCAATGTTTGGTCCTGTGGCAGCTTTACTTTTTATACTTCACGTAAAAATTACAGGGACGATTTATGGTGCACGCAAATGGACAGACTACAATCGTCACCACTTTTCGTCGCCGTTAACTACCATTAACATAATGGCTGGACACCCCCCCCCCCCCCCCTCACCCTCCATTTCCGCCCCTTCCCGTTTAAAAAAGGGCTGCAATCGAGCTTGTATCGTTTACGTTATAATACAGGTTGTAATTAAAGTATTTCACTGTTTAACAACATCGTTATGCAAAAAAAAAAAAAAAAAAAACCCGTTACATCTAATATCTTTTAAAGATGGACTTATGACTACATAAAGTTTTATATTTTGTATACCAGTAACCATTATCTTTTGCTCAATGCGCCTAAATATGGTTGTCTGGGACATGTGTGGAGAAGAGACGGAATAGAAAAGTTGGTGACATCTGGGATGATCAAAGGAAAGAGAGCTAGAAGAAGACAAAAATGACGTATTTAAATAACCTAAGAATGGCCAAATGTGATTTTAAAAGCAACACAGATTTCATGCGCACCGCAGAGGATCGTGATTCGTGGAGACAGCTGACCGGCAACGCGCTCAAGAGCACAAGCCACAATGGATGGATGGTTGTCATGGCTACATGCAAGCAAATTCAACCTATTTTCGAGTGTTAACGTGTTTTGTAGCTTTTATGGTATAATGCATCCAATAACAGCTATTTTATTTCATGGTAAGCTCCCAACATCCGGTATGAAAGCTTAATAAACAAAGTCTCTGATTTAGCCCCATAGGAAAAAGGCATACGGAGAAAAGCCTAGTGAACCAGAATGCGAGGCAATCGCCGTTTAGAAATTCCTGAACGGCCGGTCTACAAAGTGGAGGAGAAGATGGGATGCAGCAGAAGATTTTAGCTATATCTAAATTGACATTTATAAAAGTGTGGTAATGAACAAAAATGAATATAACAGCTTCAAAAAAGAACAAAATAAACAAACATGGAACGTTTCGGGCTCAAAACCCTTCTTCGGCCAACACAAAAAAACACACACAAAAAAAAAAAACATACAAAAATAAAAACAATAAAGACATAAATACATTATTAAATTCCAGATAGACGACAGAGATCTTTGTAATAATGAAAATGACAATGGTGATAATGATAATAATAATAATAATAATAATAATAATAATGATAATAATAATAATATAATAATAATAAATAATAATTTAATAATAATAATAATAATAATAATAATAATAATAATAATAATAATAATAATAATAATTAATAATAATAATAATAATAATAATAATAATAATAATATTAATAATAATAATAATAATAATATAATAATAATAATAATATAATATATACATATATATACATATATATATATATATATATATATATATATATATATATGTAAAGAGAGAGAGAGAGAGAGAGAGAGAGAGAGAGAGAGAGAGAGAGAGAGAGAGAGAGAGATAGATAGAGTGGGGTTTGTTATAATAATAATAATAATAATAATAATAATAATAATAATAATAATAATAATAATAATAATAATAATAATAATAATAATAATGCTAATAATAATAATAATATAATAATAATAATAATAATAATAATAATAATAATAATAATAATAATAATAATAATAATAATAATAATAATAATAATAATAATAATAATAGGGCCAGCGTAACTCAGTGATACGGTCTTTGCTTAGCACCCGAAAAGTACTGAGTTCGATCACCAGCTGCTGCGTTGTGTAGCCTTGAGCTAGTCACCTCGCCCCAGCTCAATTTGTGGCGCTGCACTGCGGCTGACGCCTGGGTTATTCCACTCTTCCCTTGGAATAGACCCTGAAGACAAATGTCCCCTATGGGATGAATAAAGGTGATTTTACTTTATTTTATTTGTTTACTACTATTACTACTACTAATAATAATAATAATAATAATAATAATAATAATAATAATAATAATAATAATAATAATAATAATAATAATAATAATAATAGGTAATAATAATAATAATAATAATACTAATAATAATAATAATAATAATAATAATAATAATAATAATAATAATAATAATAATAATAATAATAATAATAATAATAATAATAATAATAATAAAATCTGGTTCAAGATCCACACAGAAAAAATACGCCATCGTATCCAAGGTATCTGTTTATCGCCAAATATTAAATGACAATGATTGTATTACCTGTATTACGCCATGTCTTTCATTCCACTAATTACGAAATGTTAATTAATCCAGATACTTCAGTAACGGTCCGAGTCGATACAATCGCATTCCTGTATCTACATCCAATCGAAATAATGGATTGCGTTAATAAAATTCCACCGCGATGCACAAATTTCCAAATTCTTGCATGAAAACTACTCGAGATCACGACAATAACAAGATTCACATTGATACACAAAGGATCTGTAATCGTATCAGACACACCAACAAATTCTTCATGGTCTGTCGACTCCTTTAATCGACAGAAATGCAAAATGATAAAATTGATATCCTATCTCTTTCATTGCAAATATTCAATGATTTAAAGCCACGATAACCTCGTCTATCATTGCGATAAGTGGAGCATGCGAGATAAAAAATTATAGAGCGCGAAATTCCTCTTACAACTCCAACGACGGACCGCCACTGACAGAAGCCAAAGCGGACCGCTGCTGGCTGGCTTGCTATTACAAAACTCAACTCAAATCCCCTCTCTATCACCAACTGAGGAGTATAGTGGGTTGCCCCGCAGTTTGCGAGGACAAAACTAAGGTATTATCCGCCTTTCACACACCTTGCAGTCTAGCATTCATTCAGTAACTGGCCGTAAATGTATGACGGACAAGGGAAAGCCATGATTATTCTTGTCACGTCGATAACAAACAGCCTACCGTCCACTGTCCAAGGAAATACCTATGTCACCATAATTCATTCTTGTTATAGCTGTGATTTAATTTGTATTGTATTACTTCAACGGAAGACGCGCATTACAATGACAAAACACTTTTTTACACGTGACTATAAACATCAGTGAACCAAGATGATCCTTTTCCTGTCTTAAACTCGAGAGTTCTTTGAAGTCTTAGGTTTTGGAATTTTTAACGTTATTTTTGATTAATCGATGTGTGGAATTAAATGAAAACTCTAGCCAAAATGAAAAAGTGGTGCGGGATTTTTCCCCCCTTCCAAACATATTATTATTGTGTCTTGATAGATTGAATAATAGAACAAGTAGCCGAGGTCAGATATGTCCGTTTCCGGTCACATCCAAAATAGCGCTGAGATTTACCTAGGGGATACATTTTAATAAAGACATGGAGAGATCATTTTGTTTAGAGTGACAGAATCACACGGTAAACACAATGGTGCCGTTCTCTAGGGAGATAAAATACAACACATTTTTAAAATTTTGTCCAGAAAACTCGTCCCATCGATTAAAGTGACATTTTGTAAAAAGAAAAAAGAAGCATCTGAAAGCGGAGAGTTTACTATTCATAATAATAATTGCGTTGTGTGACAACCTATCGTCTATGAATGTATGTATATCGCCATAGAGTACTTAGTGGATTTTACGCGCTATACAAGTTAATTATTACATTATATTCCGTTCTCACAGAATGTGGGCTGGTTTGACGAATACGTTTCATGGCATAATGGTATATTTGGCTGGACGTTTGTTTAAATCAAGACCGTTTGATCGCAGTCAGTAACCGAATGAGTGACGATGAGCACAAAGGATTTTCTACCCTACATTGAATCCTTTGGGTACTTAAACGATCATCTCAACACAATTGTGTGAATTAGTACCTGGTAAAAGGTTTTGGAGGCTAATGTAAGAATGCTACCACAAAAGACACCCATAACAGGCTATTTGTAATAATGTAATAGACCATTGGTTTCACAGTACTATATAATTGAAGGGTAAATACCCCATTGTGAAATACATTTGTCTTGGTGAAAAAATGGGACGGCGTTATAATAAGATATACAAATGTGTATATTTCTCTCATCTAAGACACGGTATTTACATTCTATATCTTCTCTTTGAGCAAGATAGTATTATGTTACCCATCGTCCCATGATATGACAGGATGATTTTATTGATGAAAATTTCAATAATAGTAAAATAAAATTTGACTGCTTGGTCAAGATCAATATGATTCATTGAGGTGAATGAATTTACCGTCTTGAAGTGAGGCATGATTTAGTTTTAACTTTTTTATGTAACTTTACGGCACCTTGTTCACTCCAATAATATACGAGATTGAGGCTGTATGTCACATATACTCAGCAACGACAATTAATACCATTGTAACTGCTACTGCTGCTGCTGCTACTACTACTACTACTACTACTACTACTACTACTACTACTACTACTACTATTACTACTACTACTACTAATATTACTACCACTACTACTACTACTATGCTCCTAATACAACAGCAACAACAACTACCATCGTCAACGTCATCATCATCATCATCATTATTATTATTATTATTATTATTATTATTATTATTATTATTATTATTATTATTATTAATATTAATATTACTATTATATATTATTATTATTATTATTATTATTATTATTATTATTATTATTATTATTATTATTATTATTTTCTCATCATCATCATCATCATCATTAAATCACCCTGTCCTGGAATAAGACTATACACGGTCCCTGTAGTGATCCGTCGCCGAGAGGGACACAAGCAAATGCTAAATGTCTTAAGGAGAAGATACCTTTTATCTCGGTGAATCGTCTCCCTTTATTGTCAGTCATGGATAATTTGTAAAGATTTCTATACATCCATTTTGGTGGAATCTTCTCTGTGTCTGGTTGGGACTTTTTCCATTCTGCAGTACTCTGAAAAAAACACATTTTTAAAATATTGGCCAGAAAACTTACCTTCAAATATCGATTGATTAAAATTATCATTATCTTGTCAAAAATGTTCAAACCTGGGACTACGTAGAAGAAAGTCTCATATTTCAAGTCCTTGACAAGCATGTGAATTAACCGATATTTGAAAGACGAGTTTTCTGGACAAAAGTTCAAAATTATGTTTTATCAGAGTTTGGCAAAATTGTTTCAGATCAGCACAACTGGTAGATTGCTCTTTGGATCTACTTTTGCTCTCACTTTGCTGGTCTCCATAATTTAGTTTTTTTTTATATATTTTATGTTTGTGTGCTTGTTTGGTTTTGAGTTTTTAAAATGTTGTTTTGTGCATGGTGATTTTTTTCTTTAATTGTTGTTTTTTTTTTTGTTTATTTGTTTGTTTCATTCTGGTTGTTTTTGTATATTTATTGATTTGTTTTTTAAATTATTTTTTCCTTTTATATGCTTAAGCCGCTGGTAAAACTTTAGATCTATCCCATCCTATTTCCTGTCAAGAAATTTTTTTTTTGTTAACGCGATTATTTTATTACCTTTTTTTTAACACGGAATAAACAAAACAAAAAAAACAAAAAAACAAAAAACAACTCACACATAGACGCACAAACACACACACGCACAACACAAATACACACACAAAAAACACACACAAACACACACACACACACACACATTGGCACACAGAAATGCATATGTATACATTTTCACAGTCTCGTCATTTTTAATGTGCTTTATCGTGTTTTACATAATTCCCCAATTAAAATCTGAAAAGTCATAGCTAATAATCGTATATAAAAAAAAATTAACAAATTGAGCATTTATATAGTGCAATATCCACTAAGTGTGCTCAAAGCGCTTTACAAGGAGTCCCTGGTCAACAGCAACATTTAACATGTAGGACGGGACATGCGCCTGTTAGGCGATATTACAATTATTCGGACAAAGACAACGCTGTTAATGTCCAGGTATTCATTTTACACCTGAGTTAGGTGAGAGAATGTGAGTAAAGAGTCTTTTTCAAGGACTCAACTATGCGCCGAGCGACGCTCGAACCCAGGACCTTCCGATCTGAAAGCGAGTGTCATACCACTAGACCACATAGCCGCACATATATCCTTGTGAAGAATCAAAGCATTGGGTCGTTCTAACTATCGTGTAACCCCTGTAGTGTAATAGTAGTAATAGTAGCATGTCTTACCGGTCATTATGAGGTCTGAGATTCCATAGACCGTCAAAGTAGCTGATTTTTTGGGATGATTCTTTCTTGCATCCTTCTTTATGCTTTGTCTTGCACTGTTTCATGCACGCGTTTTCATAATAATTTCATCTGACACCAGTGCAAGATCCCAAATGTGTTACTTTAATTTCTTAATAGGATTCAATAGTCTGATGTCACGTCCGCTCAGCAACGAGCAGCTTGGCTCTAAACAAAGCAAATCGGTAATTTTTATTCTTCATGTTGGCTAGAACTTTTTCACATGTCGTATGATCAGAATGTATAAAAGTCAAAACATGATCAGATTTATAATGATTTTCTCCTCTGGATACACTTTAATGCTCGTCGGAGAAGTATTTCATAAGGGCCTCCGCCATTATTCCGATAGTTTAGAACCAGTTACTAAGTTACTATGCGTCATGACGAGGGAAGTGACGTCACGACTGTTGAACCCTATTAGGGCATTTGGAATCAACTTTCCATTTTCATGAATTACAAGTCGCTAGTCAGGCACTTGTCAGGCATTTGTACTAATTGCTATAATATCTGCCAATCACTATACTCATTAAAATCTGAGTCGAGTAGAGGCAGTTTAAGACAAGTGTCTTACCCAAGGTCACAACAGCAGGATCACATTTTGCGATCACTTTCATCAACTCGATCAGAAACAATCCGCATTTTGCTTGTTGTTATTCCAAAACGGCTAGCTTTGCTGTTTTTATATAAATTCCATGCGCTTCATTTAATCCATCTGTAAGCCAATGTAGAAACCAATGGTTAATTCAAATTCGCACACATGTAAACTGAAGGAAGCCAATCTTTTCAAATCTAACAACAGCCACCAATGTCTACAAGCAAGTTTTCATTCACAGCCTGAATTCCACGCCCCGACGACAGTTTAAATAAATAAATATGAACATTTTATGGTGCATTCCGTGGATTTTCCACGTGTGGGTGTGTGTGTGTGTGTGTGTGTGTGTGTGTTTCATCTATCCTTCAAGAGGCCATATTATGGAACCGAACCCTATTTCAAGTTCACACAGTACAAATCGCCACGCAGTCCTCCTTCCATCACTGTCTATAGCAGTTACTCATTCACACCTGTCGAGTGGGATACATTTTGCCCAAAGACACCCCGTTGGAATCAACATTTTTGACGCTCATCCTCACCCATCCGGCCACTGGCCTAACTTAACATCACTTGACTTTTGTGACAAAACACATCGTACCGCTGAGCCACCGACCCACACGTGTCATCAATCCGACAACTAGAAACGCTCAATACAGCTTGATGTTGTCACAAGACGACTCATTGGACCTAACACGGCTATTGACGCCACATGTCTAACGAGACCCAATTAGGCTGCATTAACAAAACTATTTTTTTACATTTTGGCCCCCCAAAAAACCTTTCATTCCCTATAACAAAGTGAATACTAAGCTGTTAAAAGCTGTGGACTTTTAAAAGTAATATGTAATAATGAAAAAAAAAAAAACATAACAAAACACCAAACACGGAACATTTCGGGCTCTAAAGCCTTCTTCTACCAATAACAAAACAGTAAAACCGTTAATATATCACGGCAGTCCCCCGTCTGTTTGGATTTAAAACGACGTATTAACTTTTTTACTGGGGTTTTCTATTGGTCGAAAAAGGGCTTTGAGCCCGAAATGTTCCGTATTTGATATTTTCTTTTTTTTTTTAAAGCTGTTATATTCATTTTTGTACATTTCTTTTTACACTTCATATAACGATCGGCTTAATTTACTCTCAACTTCTGATCAAATCTTTTAACTATGTGCAGCTGTGTGATCTTGTGGTATGATTCGCCTTCGGATCGGATGGTCAAGCGTTCGAGTCCCGTTCTGAGTGGTACATAGTTACGTCCTTGACTTACATTTTCTCACCGTACTCATGTGCAAAATAAGGACCTGTCCATTAAAAGTGTCGTCTCTGTCGAAAAACAAAAACAAAAGAACACTGAATATCGCCCAAAAGGCGTCATGTTTCATCCTACATGTCATGCGGCGCTGTTGGCTAGGGACCCCTTGTAAAGCGCTTTGAGCCTGTCCAGTAGATAGTGTGCTATTTAAATGCTCAAGGTTTGTTTGTTTTGTTTGTTTTTTTTTTTTTTTTGTTGTTTTTTTTTGTGGGGTTTTTTTTTTTTTTGTGGGGGGGGGGGGGGGGGGGGTATTGGTTTTAGTTTTTTTAGTTTTCATCTTTGAGGTCTCGGATTAAACACTTTTCAACATGTTGAGGGCCGTTTTAATCGATCAATACATGCATTAAAAGCGTTGTGGCCCGGGTACACATAATTTGCAGGTCTGATAACCGAATGCAGTTATGGGCCTGATTTAATATTGTTGTAATGAACAATATTTTGCGTTGGTTTGAGAATATTTCCGTTACAACAATGAGACCATATCAATTTGGGTTATCAGACCTGCAAATAAGTACACATCGACTGTGGCCAAAGTGTAAAAATACGTTTTGTCAATGTATGGCACATATGAATAATTCTGTCATTCGAATCTCCCGTAATCTCCCAGAATGCAATGCCTGCTGGCATCCAACATGGCCTACACCTGCCCAAACAAACAACGGATAGAGTCTCTCATAGATCTACCCGATTACTTCCAGTTAAACAAAGAGTGTCAAAACCCTTAATCGCCCTCCGAGGGTTAATTATGTAATCAAACTCTATTGCAGTGGAATCTGCTGAAACCAAATCGTCAGGTAGGGGGGCATTTTTGTTGACTCTTTTTTTAAAAATGGGCAACTGGTTATGACTGGAAGAAAATCTCACATGTAGTAGACTAAATAAATAAAATAGAATGAACATTGACGTCACTCAGCTCTTTGTTGTTTTTAGACACGCATTTTGGTGACTAGTTCTCACTAAATTATGTCATTCATACAATGAATGTTCGAGATTACACAGTTTTGTGTGTTGGTACGTTACATCTGGCCGGCGGATGTTGTATTTTACCCAATCGCATGGCATCAATATAATGCGCGAAGAAATAAATAATAATGGCCAAATGGAATGAAAGCTTCATTTTAATTAACGAAGATGATAGGACATCATTGTTTTGTTTGTTCGCCTTAGCGATGGGACAGATTGGCTCATTGGTACGGTCTTTGCTTCGAACCCGAAAGGTACCGAATTAGATCAATCACCGCTGCACTGCGCTGTGTGGCCTTGAGCCTTGAGCAAGTCACCTCGCCCTAGCTCAATTTGCGGTGCTGTACTGCGGCTGACGCCTGGGTTGTTCCAGTATTCGCTAGGAATAGATCCGAGAGACAAATTTCCCTTACGAGATTAATAAAGGGAATTTCATTTAATGAAAAGTCTAACTAAGCCACAAACGTTTATTTAAAGTAAATTTAGAAAATGCGCATGGTTCCGGTTAGACTTTTTTTTATTTTTATAGTAGCAGTACGTTTGCGCCCATAAAATCAACAATTTTGTCGTCGACGTCGTCACCACCACCACCACCATCATCATCATCATCATCATCATCATCAGTAGTAGCAGCAACAACACCAATATTACAACATATCACATGTCCTTTTCGCTTCCTTCACAACCCTTATATATAATCTCGTTCCCTTTCATCCAGTCATTCATTCATTAACTCGTCCAATCAATCAATCAATTATTCATTCATTCGTCTTCTTCTTTTCCTTATTCCAAGGACCTATTTTGGTGTTAATTCTTGTCTTCCCTCTTTTTAACCATTAACGATTAACATAAGTATTATCTTATTCCTTTATTATTATGATTATGAGAATAGTAAGTTTAGAGAAATGTATTGACCGAAGGTCTAAAATAAACTTTTGAACTTCTTCTTTTACTTTTACAAACAACCACCATCACCATCTCCTCCCGATCTTCCTCCTCCTCCTCCTCCTCATCCTAATCATCGTCATCATCAACATCATTATTATACAATCAGACTCTCCATCCCGATCATCAATGCTTCCGTCATCACCAGAAATAGCATTTAAAAATAAAAATGAAGCTATCAAACCTATCCAGGCTTTCCCATTCAATATCATCACATTGATCGACAAGGGAAACCCAAGACAAACGGAGATAAAAGCTTTTCTTTTCATCGTGTGTCTTTCCATTTTTAACATTACCGTTGAGACTATTACTTGTATAGTTGTCTTGTAGTCAAGGAACGGATGCCAGACTCAGGAAAGTGCTCAGTACCCCAAAAAATACTTTAAATAATGCTCTGTCGATGGCTGGGGTCATTTCTCGTCCTGTATTACAAATTGTAACAAAGCCAAGCGACATTTAGCATTGATTTTGACAGGGTGTCTGACCATTATTCCAAACTTTCTCCGTAGGCAACGTACTTTACAGCCATTCGAGTCTGCGTGAATAACCTGGATATAGACGGAACCATGTTGACGTCACTCAGCTCTTTGTTACGACCACCTTTTAGGGATTAATTCTCACTAAATTATATCAATCAGACTATAAACGTTGAAGGATACTTTTGTGTGCTGGTATGTTTAATTTGGCAGGCGGATGTTGTGAGTATTTTACCTAAATGAAAAAGCATCAGTATAGAGTAAGGATTTACATGTAGGTATACACACTTCTTTACTTACAAAAAGAGCGAGTACTGTTGTCAGTTTAGACGTAATAGTGTAAGAAATCAAAGACATTTTTGCAATCTAGTACACAGTAGATGAGTAACATGGAACACGGTAAAGAATATCTCGGGGTTGGGAAATCATGTGCAGGCCTTTGCGATAGGAGGACAGCATTAGGCAGCAAAAGATTGCGACCGAAGATAGATAGATAGATAGATGATAGATAGATAGATAGATAGATAGATAGATAGATAGATAGATAGATAGATAGATAGATAGATAGATAGATAGATAGATAGATAGATAGATAGAGATGGAAAGAGTGGGAAAGAAAGAAAGAAAGAAAGAGAAAAAAAAAGAGAGAGAGAGAGAGAGAGAGAGAGAAAGAGAGAGAGAGAGAGAGAGAGAGAGAGAGAGAGAGAGAGAGAGAGAGAGAGAGAGAGAGAGAGAGCTGTGCATTTTTATTAAAAGGTCAAAAGCATAGAATTATTTGCCGACTACAAAACGATATGGGAATAGATTTGAACAAATGTCCAGACAAAATGGGTATACTTGTCGAATGTCCATGAATGATGTGGTTTAAAGGAAAAATAGACTGGTCATTCAATTAGTACTTTCTTCCCAGTATTTTGATTGATGGGCCAATCCCCAGTCGCCTGCCTAAAAAAAAATTTAATTAAAATTTATATAGCGAATATCCACTAAATGTGCTCAAAGCGCTTTACAAGGGGTCCCTGGTGAACAGCAACATTTAACATGTAGGACGGGACATGAAGACTGTTAGGCGATATTACAATTTTTCGGACAAAGACAACGCTGTTAACGGCCAGGTACTCATTTTACACCTGAGTACGGTGAGAGAATGTGAATAAAGAGCCTTTTCCAAGGACTCAACTATGAGCCGAGCGCAAGGCTCGAACCTAGGACCTTCCGATCCGAAAGCGAGTGTCATACCACTAGCCCAGTTGAAGTGATTGACAGGCAAGCATGTCACTGAATAGATGTTTATTTTTTGAGGTTTCAGCAACAAAATTCTTGGTCCCCGCTGGAGTCATTTATTTTAACTACAAGAAGTCTTTCAAAACTATAGGGCTCGTGGAGTCGGAATTTATCCCAGTTTCTCTTATGCTAAACGGACAATATTTTGCTTAACTGCTCGCTTCGTGGGATAGGATGCAAGTGTATAGAAAAAAAACAACTTTCCATCAGTTCTAACAGATCCAGCATCTCATCACTATTGAGTGAAGGAGATCATAATAAAAATATCTTAAATCCATCGGGATCGGTCACGTTTCCTTTGTGTGTGAAGCTCGAAATCCTATCATATTTTATACGATGATTTTAAAATCTAATTTTAACACCAGGTTCATCCAGGAATATACAGCACTGTTTTGATATGATATATTTCCTCTCTTTGCCCTCTTCCTTCCCCTCCTCCTCATCCTCCTCGGCTTCCTTCTCCTCCTCATCATCATTATTATCCTCATCATCAACATCATCATCAACCTGTTAATAGTCATTTTAAAAAACTAAATCTAGTCATACGTTTGTTTTTTGTTTTTGTTTTTTTTTTTTTTGTTTTTATAGGTTTTCCGTTTTCCTTATATTTAGGATATATCAGCGGTAAAAGGAAAGAAAATGGGATGGTAAAAAAAGTTCTAGAAAAAAAAATTAAAGCATCCAAGAAAAGTAAGAAAAAAAGGGGGTATTAGTTCAAATATGAAACAGGTGGCGATTACAAGAGTAAACAATGATTGTGCTTAGTTTGAGATCACCAAAAAGTCTCATCTAGACACCAGCACAGGATCCCACAAAGAGAAACACGCTCACAGTTTTACAAGACATGTTCAAAACAAAAAATAAGCACATAACAGAGAGATGATCTACAACGAAAAAATTATAACATCCAAAAACTAACACTTTTCAGTTGACTGTTTCCATCTCAGTCAAGGACTCCGACAAGGGCCAGGACAAAACAAAGTAATCCCATTCCAAGACAGAGAGCAACTCAGAAAGCAGATGAGAAGGCCAGGATCAAAAGGTACCAAGTAACATTTTCATCAGTTACAGAAAACTGCAATTTTGTGTCAAATAGTTAGTGGTTTACGGAGGGAAATAAGTGTCTTTTTTGCCTTATAGATCAATACCCAAAGAAAATTGATTTTCTAAGATGACAAAGAAATTGCTTGAGACTGTTTACTAATTTTCTATCTGGATGTGACTTAGACTTAATACCATTTGATTCTGACTTCCTCAGATATAGGGGGATGAAGACACGGCAAGTGACCTCTTGCCCTCCTGAGAGATCGAAAGACCCCGACCAGAATCTAGTCAAAGCTAGTTGTCTCTAAAAATATAATTTAAGAAAATAACAAAAACAATTGACGACTGGCATCAAATTCAACTCTTATAAAACAATACAACTATGGTAAAATGTTTTTGAAAACTTTGAATAATCTTTAAAATAAGTGAGAAAAAAAACAATTATTATGACTAATAGACAGACATAAGGAAATGATTAAGCTCATTTTGTCATTGTGTTTGGATGAATGTGTTTGTTTTTCAAAAATGACAATTTGCCATTACTACGATATGACGAAATATTTCACAAGTTATAACATTACTATTATTGAAGTAGCACTGATCATAATAATAATAATAAATAATAATAATAATAATAATAATAATAATAATAATAATAATAATAATAATAATAATAATAATAATAATAATAATAATAATAATAATATAATAATAATAATAATAATAATAATAATAATAATAATAATAATAATATAATAATAAAAGAAGAAGAGAAGAAGAAGAAGAAGAAGAAGAAGAAGAAGAAGAAGAAGAAGAAGAAGAAGAAGAAGAAAGAAGAAGAAGAAGAGAAGAAGAAGAAGAAGAAGAAGAAGAAGAAGAAAGAAGAAGAAGAAGAAGAAGAAGAAGAAGAAGAAGAGAAGAAGAAGAAGAAGAAAGAAGAAGAAGAAGAAGAAGAAGAAGAAGAAGAAGAAGAAGAAGAAGAAGAAAGAAGAAGAAGAAGAAGAAGAAGAAAGAAGAAGAAGAAGAAGAAGAAGAAGAAGAAGAAGAAGAAGAAGAAGAAGAAGAAGAAGAAGAAGAAGAAGAAGAAGAAGAAGAAGAAGAAGAAGAAGAAGAAGAAGAAGAAGAAGAAGAAGAAGAAGAAGAAGAAGAAGAAGAAGAAGAAGAAGAAGAAGAGAAGAAGAAGAAGAAGAAGAAGAAGAAGAAGAAGAAGAAGAAGAAGAAGAAGAAGAAGAAGAAAGAAGAAGAAGAAGAAGAAGAAGAAGAAGAAGAAGAAGAAGAAGAAGAAGAAGAAGAAGAAGAGAAGAAGAAGAAGAAGAAGAAGAAGAAGAAGAAGAAGAAGAAGAAGAAGAAGAAGAAGAAGAAGACGAATAAACTGATCCAAGCCTCGAATCATGGACTGATGGTCATCTTGTAGCAAAGTAAATTGATAATGACTGTGATCAATGATTAGAAAGTGAAAATGAAAGAAAAGACACCCTAACATTGTGCGCTTGGGTAAGGCACTAAAAAAATCAGTGCCCCTTTCAACTCAAGACTGAATGAGTACCTGGCTACTGGCAGTGAGGGTACTGTTATCGTGCTATTATGAATAAAATATAAATAAATAAATAAAGACACATGAGAAGCAACGTTTACACTGTGGAACGATGATGAGGTCAAATTACGTCCTTAAATAATAAATCCAGCATCGTGAGGAGCAATCAGCATGGAGAAACTGTAGATGCCCTTTATAAATGTGCATATTCAATACCCTATGAATTTACAACAACAACTTGCAAAAGCAAATTATATATGATGAGGTCTTAAATGAAATAAGATTCTTTAAAATAACAACTATGGTTCTGAATTTTAAAAGATACAAAACATTTAAATCACCAAAACAACACTTAAAATGGAACCAGTTCATTCATTTGTCATTCACCTCACCATTTAAGTAAGTTGAAACAAACATCAAACTGACGATTTTGATATCTGAATTGAAACCATTGGACATGAATGAGCCGAAGACAACCACCGCGAAAGATGAATATAATAAAGCATTTAATGACTCTTAATTCAATATGACATTAAGCAGAATAAAATAAAAATACAAACCGAATGAGCAACTCCAAATTTTAGGAAGTATGACACACTTAAATTAAAAATTGTAAAAATACAGGTTTAACTTTATAATATTCTAAAGCAGCATGCATCTTTCACTTATACTGACAATGAAAATGTATGTAGGGGACCTTTCCAAAATTACCAGCAAAATGTGGGGAAAAACTGGCAAATAGAAAGTATAAAATTAAAATTCAATTAAAAGTGTTTTCAAAAGATATGACATATGTCATGGTGGATTGCGTCAATCTTCATCATATGAAGCTGCAACTGTTTTGGATTGGAGTGGATTGGAAAATGATCGGTATGATAGATCAATTTAAAATGTGAAACCGACATATGAATATCAACAAGAATAATAATAAGGGTTTGGGTGGAATGACTTGAAGCGAAATGATGTCAAACACCTGACCAGCTGTGATCGTGTGAAGATGATCTTGAAAATATTCAACCATTTCGAAAAATATACTTTACATAATTCAAATTTTTTATATTTCATAAAATGTATCTATCACACATAAAAAAAATCATCTTATAACTGTATACAAAAGATAATGGCAATATGTTGTTATTTTAAAAATGGAGGGCTCGATGAAGATTATAAAGGGAAATAAATAAAACAAGGTATAACAATATTGTATCAATGGGCCAATCACGATCGCACAAATATCAAAAAGCCACTAGAAAAGCATCGGGTTTAATCTTTGATTTATAAGCATTTTGACTATTTGTTACAATGAAAATAAACACTTATAAGAATATTAATGTTGAGCTTAAGCTTGAGCTTTTATAAAGTGCAATATCCACTAAACATGCTCAAAGTGCTTTACAATGGGTCCCTAGCCTATAGCAACACTTAACATGTAGAACGAGACATGACATAAATAAATCTAGAGCTACAATTTTTTTTCGGACAAAGACAACACTGTTAATGGCCAGGTACTCATTTTACACCCTGAGTACGGTGATAATATGATGATGATGGTGACTATGATGATGACAAAATGATGATGATGATCGTGTAGACAATGATGATGATGATGAGAATACAATTGCTATGAAATTACATGAAAGTTAATGCTTTTAAAAATATTAAATATGCGCAAGATAACACACTTGTTCACTCTGACACACAGGGATAAAAAATAAAGAATGATTCAAATCTATAAATAATTCATCTTGAAAGACATCTTGAAACACGCACCTACTGCACCTACCGCAGATGTATATATATTTACCACAGAGATGTATAGTATTCTTATTCTAGAAAAATAAAAACTTAGTATCACAGTCTACAATAATATTTCAAAATCTGATATGATGAAATTATTATTGAATGAATCAGCAGTATTTGAGTGTTTTGTTAATTTCCAGATTGAAAAATTGGGTGAAGGTTACAAACAATTAATAGTTGTGAATATATTAACTCATTAAACAGATTTTACAAATTATCTTTGCGATCAGCACATATAGGCAAGAGCAGAAATTTATAAAATCACAGGCTTTTTTTAGTGTGATACAAAGCTGCTAGAAGCTGTGGACTGTAAATAGTAAGAAACAAAACTGAATATATCAGCTTCAAATAAGAACAGAATACCAAACATGGAACATTTCGGTCTCAAAACCCTCCTTCAGCCAACAAAAAAAAAAAACCCAATAAAAACAAAAAAATTACTAAATAAAAAACCAGATCGACGACAGAGAAATATTTGGAATGTCCTCTCTGTAGAAAAATCTGGAGTTTATTCAACCTACACCTCTTGATTATGAATTCAGTGTGGTCTGCTTTCACTTTCAGTCAACGTCTTGGCAATGTAAAAATTTGTTAACTCTGAGTAAGGTTCATTTATCTGCAATTTATGAGAATGAATGTGTAAGACTAGTATATTATGTGTTGATAAAGACTTTCTGTTTCATAATCTCGTCTGTTTGATGAGTTCTGTGACTCCATAGAGAATAAATCAATGAATTTATTTAATAAATTATGGCCAGTAAAATAAATTATTTAATTAATACGAGGTGTGTTTCAGAACAACGTTTCCCTCTTCTATAACTCTGCAAATAAGCAACTTAGAATTAGCAACATATGACGTCATATCTAAAAAATGAAGCCAAATTTCAACTATATTGGTTGTGTCATAGAGCTGTGACATGGCAAGTTTGTTGTACTTTTCTCTTTGTCCAAGCATAATCAAAGCAAAACAATGATGCCATCTTCTCACGCTACGATGTTTGGGTTGTCATCAAATTTGCAACTCTTCTCAGCAAGTCTGCTGTTGAAATACATGAAGACCTTTGTAAGGTTTTGGGAGCACAATGCTCCTTCAATTCAAACTATTAGAAGGTAGGTCATGGAAAAGTATGAGGAACACTCTGTTGTCACTTGTGGTGATACTGTTGTGAGAACAAGAGCTGTTGTGGAAGAAGATGCAAGAAGAACTTGTAGGGAGATAAGTGAACTTGGTGCGTCCATGACAATTGTTTACAGAATATTGACCAAAGAACTTGGCAAGAAAAAGACGTTTACAAAGTGGGTGCCTCATTTGTTGACAGAACAACAAAAACCAGTCAAGAGTTGTGAACAAGCTTCTCGGGAGCCTACTCGTGGGAATTGTTGGAACATCCACCCTATTCACCTGATCTCGCTCCATGCGACTTCCATCTCTTCACTTAAGGTGAAAAAAATGTTGCGAGGTCAACGATTTAAAGACGAGGACCAGATTCAAGAGGAGATGAGGAATGCAATCATGGCCTTGGACAAACAGCCACTGGTCACCAGCTTTGACGGTTGGGTACACCGAATGCAGAAGTGTGTGGAACTTAAAGGTTTTATTGTTGAATATGTAATTGAATAAAGTTTCATTTGATACCAAATACAAGGTTATTAATAATATTATGTGAGTACAGCACGACAGAGGAACTTAATTCTGAAACATACCTCATAAATCAAATAAAATAGATACACAAATAAATAAAGAGAAGAGATGAAAGAAATAAAATTTAAAAAAAAAAGAAATATTTGGTCAACTTTGAACACTCCCGTTAAGCTTCAGAAATTTAACTATTTAATTCAAACATCTCTGGCTCGTTGGTTTATACTGACTGTATCGGCACTAAAGATTGAATCTATCATAACATCTCTCAAATCATATGATAACTCAAGGAAATAAGTTGACGTATGTCTCTGAGTCAATATTGTTGTTGAATTTCTTGATGTCTGCATTCTTCTTGGCAAGATAAACATCAACAATTCCATCAATATCTGATTATTGGTTAAAGAAACTATTCTACATATGTTTTGTAATCCCTACCAAACACAGAGAAACTATTAATAATTAACAACACATCCAGCAAAATAGCCAAGTGCCACTCTCTTGTTGATAATAGAAAAAAAAGAAAGATGAAAAGAGAGAGAGAAAGAATCACATTCACATAAACAAAGAAAGAAAGGAGGAAAGAAAGAAAGAATTTTTTTAAAGTAAGAAAGAATAAAAAAGGAAAGAAAAAAGGAATGGTAGGACGAAAATTGATAATAGAAAAATTTAATTCAAAATCACATTGGTTTTGAACGGAATATACCAGTAGGCTACTGTGTTTAGGAGGGTAAGGAGTATGTGGTGATGTCGCTGAATACAATCACCACCCCCC